>NC_060255.1:108268299-108619349 GCF_921293095.1 Ischnura elegans
ATACTGAATACTGGCATCTGTCTGCTTCTAGTTCTATACTGTACATATGTACTTTTCCTATACTGTGTGTATTATTTTGTAGACTGTTAGTAGAGATTAATATATACACTTTGTTAATATATTGTTAATATATAGACTGTTAAAGTCTTTTTGTTTTAAAAATATTAAAATTGAAAATAAAAATCTATAGTGTATATTGTATAAATGCATTAAATATAAAGAGCTCGTGCATGAACGTGCAGAAGAGTGTACACGCTATAAAAATACAGGTCAGTACAATTTAAGGCAGTTTCTTTTATGTGCATAGTGAACAATTATAGGTTTAAAGCATATTAAATAAAAGAAATAAAAGCATATTATATTTTAATATATAAATGATGTTACTTTCTATTCATACACATCGTATTTTTAATGTATATTTAATAATAAACAGTTTGCTGAAAAAATAATTTCAATTTTTGTTGAAAAATGAGTACTACTGGAGAAATTAGTTATTTAATAATATTAAATCAATATAAAAAATAAATGGGTAGTAATTATTTCAGTTTTCACTTCTGTCGGCCAGTCCCACGACTGCCCCGTTTTTTTCATTGTGTTTTTATAGGATGGTAGAAGCAGTGCTTGATTCTATCGTAGAATTCTGGTAGATGGCAGTGTAGTGCATGTCCCCCTCAAATCCAACTGCGTCCTCAACGTGGAGAGTGGGTGTAACAGCGGACAGTCATGTTTCACCGAGGTTGCGAAAGACATACCAAACTTCCACATTTTGTTTGGCGGTTTTTCTGCTAATATTTTTCATAGCACTTGCCGAGTACATCATGCAAACTTGGTCGATGTCTTTCAAATTTAAAAATTGGTGAACTAGTTTCCACACATGACTTTCCGCTGGCTAATGCAGTTGGTGACATAAGTGTATTTATCGGAGTGTAAAGGAATTCACTTCCATTTTTAAACATTTTGAATGGTCTCATTAAAAAAAATCCAGAGATTTCTTTTTGATTTGTCATAGCCTTTGTAAATATCGTTGTAAAATTTGCATATAATAAATTATTTTTCAATTTTATCTGCAGTAAATTCTATTTTAATTAAACTGTGAACCCTGATGTTTTCAATAAAATTTCATTCGGTAGCAATTATTTGACTTAATTATCTTTCTAGTCCATGACCTTATGTGAAAATTTTTTAATTTAAATCTATCTATTTATAATATGTGCACCTTAAATATGCTTTTCATATGGATTTTTATGTTTTTTCATTCGTCATCTTATTTTCAATGAAATTTCATGATACAGCCATTATAACTGAAATAAATTTTCTACTTAATTTATCTTCTTATGGAAAAATTAAGTGAGATTTTCCTTACTAATACCATAGAGTAAGTATATATAGAGAGCTCACCACACGTACAAAAATCGTATACGTTTTTGGTGTAGTTCTAGAGCGATTAACCAGATGTCACTAGAAGAATTTTGGCAATTTTTTTAATTTGCTCGTTCCACAAGTCTAAAAATATATTCTGAAGCAGAAAGGGTTGTTACATTAAGTGGAGACATTAATTATTCGATTTTGTTTATAACAATTGTTATAAAAAATATTTTCTTGAATTTCGGCTAGTTACTTGAATTTTCCGAGTTTATATTCCTAATCCATTTTCCGGCAGACTGTTCTTAGTATAAAGTTGAAACTTGCAGGAAATGTTCATAGCACATTTTTTTCCATACCAGTAAACTTTAATTTGTTCATAACTCAGTTTCAAAGTTGTTATGTGTGTTTATATATCTTTCGGACGAAAAATTTGGAATTTTGCAGGGTAAAAATCAATCGCCTGCTAACTTTCGTATCTTACGATATAGGTCCATATATGCTGCGTATGAAATTTGGACAAAACTATAAATTTATTTTTGGTGAAAGAGTTGTAACTTTATCTCAATTACAAAGGGAGTTATGCATTTTTAATGGCCGCACCTCGTCAGGCTTTCCTTACTGGCCTGGGTCTACGCAGAAAGCTCCCGCCTCCTAAGGAGATCGTATTGCCATCAGATAGGTTGGCGAGGCGAGGGTTTTGTTTTGACGAGGAAGAGATTTTCCGTGAGGGAAGATCTTTTCGCTTCAAGAGACAATATAAATCTTATTGATGGTCATCGCATCGTTGAACGATCAACATATCGAATGAAATACATTTCGCGTAGTGTGCTTCAGAACTTCAGATAGGAAATACCTCACTTTGGTGAAGTGTAAATGCTATTTACAACACCAAGTGCCGGAATATTACAATAAAAAGGGAATGCGAGATTGGATCTCTACACTGAACAACAATGCACTGTTTGCCTTTCGCTAACGGTCATAGCCTCTTCACCACAGTTGGTAACTAAAGCTTAAAAGTATTTGGTAATGAATTCCTAAGCGCGCAGCTTCAAATGAACACAAAGAGGAATGGATCAGCAGTAGCATTTTTGGGAATAGGGGTGGTCGGTGACCTTGATTTGTTTGCTCGATAGCGGGATGAGTAATGGCCCATTCTGTTACCACGTCGAAAATGGAAAGGTTTCTTTCGGCTGTACCAGTTTTCTACTTCAGGTCTTACGTATGGGGCCGGGGATCATCTAATGCATGTTTTTGTCTTTCCTTGAGACCTTATTCTGATCATAGTTGTGATAATCGTCGTCTCGTCAATAACAAGACGCATTGTCGTTTGAGGAAAGTTTTGTTTTAAGCGTTAGCATTTAGTTGAGGTTCTTAAAAGTAAAACAAATAGCGGCTGCGATTGGGCCCGGGTTCACTCATTGCTTAAATTCTTGCCTCATTATATGAATGAATCCCTTCTCCCAGGGGCCGAAAAACTAAATATCCAAAGGTACATTTTATGCGGTGAGCATTTATATAGCAATATCAAATGGAGTATTTTTGGCATATTCTAATTGTAAGTTGCTGCGGCACTAGAAAAATATGGCGATTCAAAACTATCCGCCCTCCCCTTTTTCGGAATTAAACCTCCTATTATGCAGTTTTGCGTATTGAAACTGCAAGCAAAATTTGCTTCGTAGGCCTCATGGGGAATCCTAATTCGTAGGCTAAAATATGTTATCGCGTTAGAATCTTGAGTTATCCATTCATTAATTGTTATAATACATTTGATTCTATGTATATTAGATATTGATTGCTTTTCGTACACATTTTAACAGTCGAAAACCTATTTTTTGTCTTTGATAACAAGTTATTCATTTAAATACAGATTTTCAACACTAATACAGGATTTGTTATAATCATGCAACATAAAGTAGGTTCGAAGATTTTCGCGGCGTTGATCAGATTATCTCTGCATTCTCTTCGGGTTTCCACCGCGTCCGTTGGCTTTTGTCGAAACTGTTCTCGCCAAAAGGCAACGGACGCGGTGGAAACCCGAAGAGAAGGCAGAGATCATGCAACACAAAGTTTTAAGTCCAAACTTCGAACTGCAACCGACCTGTTGACAAGCCTTTCGGGAGGTACTTCCTCTGAGTGGCTGAAATGTCATCTATCAATGATTTTCCCGAGGTGTAACCCTCATTTTCCTCCATTACTGGGGACTTATGTCCCGACGAGTAAAAACTAGTGATGTGTTTATAGAAGGTTAAAAAACTTCCATCTGATGTAAAAACATTTCAACGGAGTCGACGTACAAGTAGCCCTCCGGCGCGAGAATGTAGGAAAATAAAATTGTTCAATATATATAATTATACTCGCTTAGCTCGCTGGGGGGGCTCTGCCCCCCCTAGGCCCCCCCGAAAAAGGCCTTCGGCCTGTTATGCTCACTGTGGGAGGTCTTACACTTTTTGTTTGCTACTTGTTACTTAAGGATCGTTTACTTTTAAGCTGGCTAACTTAGGTATAAGCAATATTTCCACTTTCACGTAAAACGAGCGCATGGTACGTAGGCTACAATGTGAATGTAAATATTTATAAAGAGAAACGTTTTTCTGAGGGGCTAAAATAGTAAAATAAATTTCTACGAGTTTCTCTAACTTATTCAATTCAAATACAAAAAAAAATGAGACCACGTTCCACTGTAACACCCGATGCATACGTAATATCATAACATAACGACTTTACGAATTACAATGAAAAACACGTTTATTAATTATTTTCCACAAAACAACCAAATTCTTGATATACGAATAAGATGTAACAGCTGTTCCCCTTCGTAAGCGAATTACGTTGGGACTGAATATCAATATCTAGAAACAAATGCGCCTTAGCATGAATTGGGGCTAGTATAACGAATTTTATCGAAATATTATTTATCGTGATCGTGAATGATTTCACTTCAGAAATGCCTCTATTTAAAGTTTTAATGAATCGGGATACACAAACATCTCAGCTTTAATATCCAAAACGCCTTGCGCAATAACTCTGGTGAGAACGGAGTGAGTAACGGATCACAGCCTTTGGTGTACAAGACATTGTGAATGTCAAGATTTCGATAATTTTCACAGTTGAATAACTTAGTCACTCAAGGAAACGTGATTTTCGCAAGACAAATAATTGAATAAGAAATACCTTTATTTGCACTTATCTTCCATATTGTATTATTCACTGCCTATTCACTCCTGCAGCTCACGGATAACATTGTACATTAAAAAGGAAATTAACGGAAAAAAGAACGTAAACAAAAATAAAAAGTTATCACCATCACAAAACACGATAATAAAATCATTTTTACCAACCTATATTATGTAAGACTTGTTTAAAAGTCTTTCTACTACAATCGTGTAACGCCAACAAGATACGAACTATAGTCAACAGCACGAATCATATTTCTAATATGGCATTTAGAGCACTTGTTAACTTTGAAATTAATAACCACCACACTCTCGATGCAATATACCAAAAACAACAACTAATTTCTTACCTTACATTTCTCCGCTTTTGATTTGAATGCGCTTTGATTTAAACAGATGTTTGTTCTTGCGGAAAGAAGACGCAAAGAAATAGACACTTCAATTATTACTTTCTTAATTTCCTACCTTATATTTATCAGTTTTTCGTTTCATTTCCCTTATCTTCTTTCCCAATTTAGCTCCTCTTGTTTGCATAAACAAATATGTTGCTATGAAGTTCGTTTGTATAACTGCCGCGCCGCCATTGGAATTTGGTGGCCATTTTTTGAACTAATCCCCATACACTCAATTTTATATGAATAGACGGATAAATAATTGTAAATTTAGTGTTTTCATAATTTTTCCTGGGGTTTCAGACAATTTTAGAGGGGGTCTTCATTAGACTTTTTGCCGTATCTCGTCTCGTTCACCCCAAACATTTGTATACGTGAATGAATGAATGAGTGGTCGTTAAGGGGCTTCATGTTATATATAGATAGATTACCTTTGCTAATCCAAGTAAATCTCACCGTATGAAAGTTAATCACAACCAAGTTGATTTTGATCAATCAATTAGAAGGTAAACGAAGAAGATTTTACTATTTCCAAAGCAGAAAAAGGAACAGTGTGCTAATCCGTAATAAGGTCTCATGCATCGCCAAATGTGATGCTGTGTTGGAGGATACCTCATTCGTGATTCTCCCCCGTGATCCAACGGATAGATTCCAAAAAAGTGTTAAAAAAGCTTTATCTTCCTGCTGTAATTTTATAAATTAGCCCCTAAATTAAATATCATCTTTAGGCAATTGCCTGGTTTTTCACCAAAATATAATATTAATAGCCCCATCATTTTGCCACAGAAACTTCAACACCTCATACGTCACCATCCAACTCCAAGCTAGTTTCATTTGACCTAAAAAATCTATTTACTTCTGTACCTGTACAAACAACTTTGTTACTTATTGAGAGACCACAATATTAAAATCAGTGTGTCTTGTGAACTTCATTGCCTAATGGAACAGAGTGCCAGCCAAAATTATTTTTTGTACAATAAGAATATTTATAACCAAACAGACGGCCTTGCGATGTGGTATTCTCTTTCACCTGTAATAGCCGAAATATTTACGGACAATTCAAAACGCCAATTATTTGATTCGGGCATTCTATCTCATCTAACATCTTCTGGTACCGCTAAGTATGTTGACTACATCATTTGCCGCTGGACCGGAATTGTCAGACAATTAGATAATTTCACACAATAATATAATATGAATGATAATCCACAATGAAATCAATTGCAATTTCATATGGCTACAGCTTTAATACTTAAACTAAAATCCTTCAGAGAAAGTTGAAAACGCGAGCTATTTCACAGCTTTGCTCCCTTCCCCCATCACAGAGAATTCTAAAAATTGGTGCCGGTCATTTTTTTGTGGGAGACCTTTCCAACAGGCTTGCAAACAAATTCCCCAAAAATAAATTCAATGTTTCTTTTTACAACCCTTGCACTCTCGGTGAAGTTCTGTGTCGTAACAAAGACAAAATAGAACCCATCCATCAATCCGGCATTTACAAAGTTAATTGTGAATCATGCCACTTGAGTTTCATTGGTCGAACAGGCAAAAGTTTTATTATGAGAATGAAAGAATATAGAAGGTGCAGGAAACTGGGATGAAACGTCACTTATCGCCAAACATTTGGTACAGACTTTTCATTCTTGTCATTTTCAACCAGAATTTTCTCCACCCCTTCAGTAACGGCACAAGGCTTGATGTTTTAGAGCAGTTTGAAATAGTACAAATTTATACAAATATTCTTATTAGATATTAGATGTTCCCGTGGACATACCCCGTTAAGACGGTCTAAGGCTCCGCTACGCGGTGTCATAAAACATCCGTTTTCGCAGTAAAATCCTTAGGGTGAGGGATCGGAGAGTAAAGAAGGTATTAGTCTCAGCTGGTATCTTTCTGGTAGGTCTTTTGTATGATTCCCGGGAAAACAAGTCACTTTTTCGAAGTGTGAACGCTTTTAATAGAAGCATGGTCTTCGATCGTATCCAAAGAAAACGAAATGAACTTCAATGAAACGTGCACTCACCTCGGCAAAAATACTTCCACTGTCTTCACCACAGACCATTTGAGAATCGGTGTCTTGAAGCAAAACATAAAAACGGTGAATGCTGAGCGTTAAAACCCATACAGTTTCAATAACATTACCGCGTCGCGGCTAATCCAACTCCCGACGCGCGCAGACGAACCCTGCCGCACGATCGATAAATCAATGTAATTTTTGGCGTCGCAAACTTATTTCCAAGATAACTGCATAAACACCTAAAAAAATCTTCAAAGAATGCTCTCATATAAGTTACTTTGCGTGACTTTGCCGAAAAATCATTTGAAACTCTACCTCAATGTAGAACTTTGTCGCAAAACAGTATCCGCCATTTTGTAACTGCACGGTAAGAATTGATCGATGATATTCTTAAAGATTACGGAAAATTAAAGAAAGAAAACCATGCCAACAGATTATGTGGTTTTTTATTCTGCATGAATCCACCTACAACTTCACCTTCTACTTACTTTGGAAGATTTTCAGAGAAAATTGAAGACGGGCGTTTTTATGGAACGTTGCTCACGTTTAAGCCTGTGTATCTCAGAATCGGGTAGGATCTTTGTAAAATTAAGTGCATATCCTTAAATTTCAATTAGTTTTGAGTATACCTGCGAAGTTTCAAGTTTATAACTCAAAAAAAGTCATTTTGTAATTTTGTCCGGCTTTTTTCGATTACCGCCCACTGTGCGATATCCAACGGTCAAATTTGAATCAAAATATTTGCATCAAAATTTGATGCAACTAACGCGCACCCTATCCCACGGTCAAAATTTCATCCAACTGGCTTTTGGTACTATCATTTGTACAAAACACCGTTTTTTCCAAATGGATAGGGCAGGTTCTAAATTTTCATCCAATAGGATGAAACCAACCATTCACTGGGCCCTTGACAAAAAAGCATCGCCAAGCGCTGACACAGAGGCCACATAGGTGAAGCCGGTGTCCCTCGGTCAAATTTGCATCAAAATATTTGTCCAAAAATTTTGATGCAAATTGCAAATATTTTGATGCAACTGGACGGGGGTGTCCCACGATGCATATCATTTGGACGAAAAGGAAACGGAAAAAGACGATATTTATGTAAACAAATTTGGAAGCTTATGGAATTGAAGGATTCTGTCTTTTTTAGCAGGCGAAATTGTCTGAACAGGCCTCTTGAACATTAAAGAGGCGAAAATAAGAAAACAGAAGGAATGCTGAACTTGGCCTTGGCTGGAAAGGGGGTATGAAAGCGTTGGAATAAGCATGCTAAACATGATGGAGAAGGAGTTGGTCGACGATGTTCCCGTATATTATCGATAATAATTGACGATAAGTGAGGATATTTGCATGTCCCTTATTAGCAAGGCTGAGGGCAGAATAAAACGGCAGGATACAAACGTGAGGCAGTTTATTCCCGCGGTGAAAATATTATTAATAATTAGATGGATATTGTGGTTGAGAAGATGTTATGAATAGTGCTGTAAACGTGCATTTAAATCAAATTTTTCCTCTCCTAATCTAGCAGTTGCTAAAGACCAATTTTTGCTCATTTTTACTTTTAGGACCACTCCAGGCGATGAAATAGACGATCACGAACGTATATATATATATTCGGAATAATGTTTTGTGAATTCACTTCGCGGTATGGTGACATTATAAATTCAAAAGTAAACCATTTAGTATTCAATACAGTACTAATGAAAAAACTCAACCGGTTTCGATATTTTCAGGTATTTATCTAGAGGTTTACGATAACGCTAATGACCTGAAAAGAAGGAAACCGGTTGGGTTTTTAATGCATACTGTGTGGAATACAAAAAAGTTTACAAATGAGCATTTTAATTAATAAAATATATATTATGGACACAATAATAAACTTTGTTGTATTCCACGCAGTATGCATTAAAAACCCAACCGGTTTCCTTCTTTTCAGGTCTTTAAAGTTAATTGTATTGTATTCGATCGCTTCTCAGAACGACTTCAATCGCGTTTTGGTAATCTATTGAAGTAAATACGATAGGCTGCATGCTCTGCTAATGGGAAAATCCACTACCGGCTTCCCTTTCTTTCAATCCGAAGTGGCAAGAGACCCGTTTCGCGAACACATGCCGGACCTTAGGGACGTGGGAAGTGGTCCTTAGTCGGGACCTTTTGTTATCTTAACTTGGTGCACCAACCAACTTGAGTTTATTGCTTTCCTAGGGGGGGTCTGACCTGCAATTGAAGCTTCACGTGTTAATAGGTGAGGTCTTTACCCTCCACCCGCCTCCTTTTGGACGGGTTGTATTGCAGGTCCGCCGCTAGCATGCATTTTCGCACAAAATCTAAACATTTCACATTCTCTTTACGGGGTCCAACCCTACCCCTACAAGTTATCTGGGGGAATGGCCACATTTCCATGGCTCTTCTTTTTAACTCCGTCCAAATAGCGGTCAAAACATTTTGGTACCCTTCAGTTTCTCCTTTTCTGTCGATTTGAACGCATACCCATTACTAATTGAGAAGTCCTATTTTGGCCACAGTTTTTGTGTTTAACAGTGATCTCACAAAGAAGTTATAGTGATGTGATAACTAAAAAAATGTGTTTCAGTAATTTATTAGTTCCTGACAACCACATAAATAAGGATTATTGAGCAGGTATACTATGTTTCATTTATTTCCGTTTCTAGTTTCCGTTTTTTTAAATTGGTCTGAGACGAGGCACGCACTATTTTTCATATTTTCCCTTCTATTTTATATTTAAACTTTGTAGAAAGAGGACTGTTGTGTAGCTTTTTACAAACCTGTGTAATTATTGTTGACTGTCAAAAATTTCATGGACATTTACGCGGCGAGAACTGCACGGAAAAATGCTGGAGAAAAAAGAGAAAACCATAGTTGCCCGAAAAAGAATTTGAATGCATATCAAGGGGGTTGTTTCAGATTACACGGAGATGAAAGGCAAAACTTGAGCTTATTAATTTTTTGAACATGAATTTTTTTATTCTGACGAGAGAAGATGGCGAGCTAGTTCACGATATATTTTTTTTAGAGGAATGGCAACTGGTTCAACAAAATTGTTGATTTCCCTGATGTATTTCGCAACCTTCCAAGCACCTCGGGTTCGTATTTTCCTAGTATTTTAATGGTGACATGGGGTCCCCTGGGATATTGTTCTAGTAGTCTCATTTTTTAACAGGTACATCCGATATACAAAGGGGTAGGCCAAGTAAACAATTCACTGACGTTACTACGCGCTCCAAAATTAGGAAAACGAAGCTGCTTGAAGTCAAGTAATTTGCAGGAGTAGAAGAAGAGTTAATCCTTCAATTCTCAACAATTTTGAGATCTCTGTCTTGCGGATTATTGATTGATCCGGTAAAACTTAAGAAGTTCTGCTTAGATACAGCGTAAAATTTTGTGAGACATTATGGATGGTTTTACATGCCACCCACGGAGCACAAAGTGCATACATGGTGCAGATGTAATCGAGTCGGCTCTTCTTCCTATTGAAGAACTATCGGAGGAGGCCCAGGAATCTCGCAATAAAGATATTAGAAAATACCGCGAGCATTACGCGAGAAAAATATCTCGAATTCATACGAATGAGGATATTTTCCGGTGACTGATCCTGACATCGAACCCTTTCATTAGCACATTAGGAACTGACTGAGCAAATGTCGGGGCCTTAAAGATCTTTCGCAGGAGGTTCGTGATCTTGGGTCTTGCTAGAGTCTCAAAATTCTGCGAGCGAATGCGAAGAGAGGGATGGGTGGGATTGGGAAGAATCTGATGATGAATAATTATAATACATAATCCGTAAAGTAATAAATCATTAACCATGCTTATATGAGAATAAAAGAGTCACTTAAATACTATTTTGACATTTATTTAAAAATTACTTTTAGTCCATACAGAAGAACCTCACGAAATCTGGAAATCGCACCTCTTTAACGTAAGTCAATGAACCCAACAACCCTCTTTTCAGCCTTTTTTATTTATTGACTAATTTCAAAGATCATTAACTCATACTTCATAACTAATTATCATTTATTTTCATGTTTTATCATGATTTGCGTTCGTCTATGCAGTCAGCGTTACGATTAGCCATATAATAAGTTAAAGTTCCACGTATCGCCTAAAATAATATTTTTTCGCAAAAATAACTGCAGAAATGAAAGTAGCATGCCAAAAAACGTGTAGAGAGCAATTTTCAAAGACATCCAACGAAAATATGATTTTGGTCAAACTTTTTCGCGATCTGGGCCTTTGTGCGCCGCCTCTCCTTCTATGCTCTCTCAGTCTTCCCTTCCTTCGATGCTTGGGGTACTGACAGAGTTTGGAAGACGGGGAGCGGGAAGGAAAGGGGATAGGCGAGGTGACCTTGAAGAAAAAGACCCTCTCGCCTCTGGCTAGCTACTCTCGTGCCACCTTCCTGCTTTTTGAGAATTAAAACTGTCGATACGATTTCCTCCTATGCCGTGAGCCCTCTATAATATACTTACTCTATGCTAATACCAATGAAATTCAACGACACGCCCATATTTTTCGTCTTACTCCATGTTTAATGTGGAGGTTAAAAATTTTAAGTAACTGATTTTTAATATCTGCCTTGTGGAAACATTGTTTTCAATAATTTCGAGTCTAAATTTGTTCTCGTTTTTTTCTATAAAACCAATAAATCCATAAGTAACTTTAAGAAACTGCCTATTGTTAGTTCATATGCTTTATTGAATATAAAAATTGTATGTAGCATTAATTGCCTTTCTGGAAAGATAATTTAAATTTTTTTATTGTAGATATTTTCACCCTCGTCGTATTTATCACTTAATGCCTGTTAATTTTATGCTTTTCTGAGAGAAATAAAAACTTGAAAGAGCTTAATTTTATTTCCTACGCCAACTTCAACCAAAGTAAGACTTTTCTTAATGGTATGTACTGTCGATATGTAATGTAGTGAGAATGAGTCCATATAAATTTGTAAGGCAAAGGTGTATACTTGTGTGAATGACGGCATCAAATATGGTAAAATGATAGTGTTGTTTAGTTTGAATAAGAGTACATAATTAAATGTGAATGAGTGCATGTAAGTAAGTGAGTTTAGAGATTTTATTAGTTTGAATGAGGTCGTGTAATTCAGAGTGATTAATGTTGTGGAATTTAGTGTCGTGATTTTTCTGAGCATTGTGCTTATTGTGAATGACGGTAAAAAATTTAGCGTGAATTGGGTATTTTGTTTTGTATGAATGTGAGAATTTAATTACGTGTGATTGAGTAATAATGTTAGTGGTACAAGAGTTCAGTGCTGGTCTTAATTAGTGTATGAAATTTAGTGCGATAACAGAGTTGATAGTATGAATGAGTGGATGTGAGTGAGACGATAGCGTATTTTAGTGTTATTGAGGATATGTAATTTAGTGCAATATGAGTGTTGTGAATGTGAGTATTTAATTAAGTGTAAATGGGTAAGAATGTTAGTGGTATGAGAATTCAGTGTTGGTCTGAATGAGTGAATGTAATTTAGTACGATGTGAGTGTCGTTTAGTATGAATAAGAGTACATAATTAAGTGTGAATGAGTGCATACGGTACTGTATTTCAGTGTTATTGATGGTATGTAATTTAGTGCGATGTGAGTGCCGTTTAGTATGAATGAGAGTATATAATTAAGTGTGAATGAGTGCATGTGAGGGAGACGATAAAGCATTTTAGTGTTATTGATGATTTTTAATTTAGTGCTATATGAGCATCGTTTAGTATGAATGATAGTGTACAATTAATTGTGATGAGAGAACGTTTTCTAGAGTGAATGAGGGAAGTCAATTGGGATATTTACTGTTTCCCGATGCGTGGAAAGTGAAAAGAAAATAATTACCAGCGTACGCAACCCGCATACCAATCAACTAAATTTATGGATACGTGCCTTGAAAGTAACCAAGGAGTTTAAGTCATGACCCTGTTGTCTGATATGATGCCGTAACAGGAGCACAGATGCGGTAGATATTCTTTCCTCTTATGAATAAAAACAAAGCGGACGGATTGAAGATCTGCTGGTCCGAGGTACGTGTCCCGATGAATAGAGATGCAGACTACTACAGAACAGTGAGATTAACAACACAATTATATTCTCGTGCTATTAGGGATAGCAAATTTATTCACTTTTTAAAATTACCGCTTTTTCTCACTTTGTACTCCATGTCGCATCTATTTTTTAACGAGGATACACTGGTCAACCGAGTATTTCCATTTTATACTAACAAGTAGCAGTGCTGAAAGATTCTGGGGGGACTCAGAACCCATATTTATTATTTATTTGTGGCGACTGGTGATTTAACAACCCAATCCACACGTCTACTGAGGTAACTTGCGGATAATTATGCAGATATAATTGTGTTTTCTTTCCATCTCACATTTCTCTTATTTCCTCAATCTCAAAGTCACTTCTCCATTTTTATTCCTCAAATTATTCTGATTATTGCTTATTCCCAGATTAAACTACTTTCGGATTTTTTAGTATTTTTCAATAGTATTCTAATTCATTAATTATTCTTATGATTCACCGCAATATCCTACATCCTTTGAAGTCTTAACTTCCTGTTTTCCCAAGTAATCTTCTTTCACACCTTTCTGATTCGTTCAACACATACTATATTTTGGGGTAAGCTTTTGCATCTCTTATCCAAACCACATCGTGTTGAGACTCGAAATTGAGTGATCCAAGATTACACAACACTTATACAAGTAAGATCACTATAAGTTTTCTTGGATGTTACACAATTACTTGCACCACTTATTTTTTACAGAGCGCGACCCGGGTTTCGATGAATTATCATTATCTTCAGGCAATTGTGTAATATGCAAGAAAACTTATAATGTAATACCACAAAGGAAATCATGAGTTAGTTAATTTTGTTTTTAAGATCATTATCTTAATTTAAAACTAAATTTTATTATTATTTTCAGGATTCGCATCTTACTGGACAGCTCTTAGTGGTTACTATGTGATAATAGGAAGTATAATGCAAAATTTAAGTTTGTTAACGAAATGTGAAATACAGAAATCAATGAATCGAGTACTGGATATAAGGAATAGATTGATATATATCATTTCCATGCCGACTTAATCCAAGTAACAAATGCATTGGAAATAAGTGAATGGGGTACTTACAACACATGGGAATGATGGTTCCCCAAGGCGATGCGGTCCAGATGCCCCAAGTGGCAAAGGCTATAGCGGGATAAGATGGTAAAATCTGCACTAGGCTGGATTCTTATTTGGGATTATGCACTCGAAAGTAAATATTTTGAAACCCCTTTAGAGAAATTTTTAGATGCCTAGGTGGTCCCACGGTCCTTTAATCGTAAAAAACGTGTTTTTTCGAAAAACATTTTTCCTGAGCGATCCTTTGCTTTAAAAAATCTGAAAAAATTCATGAAAGTATACCTTTATGTCCAAATACACCCTGATTTTTTTCATACTTTTTGTGCCAAAATTGAGTTTATGAAAAATATTTTAATTTTTTCATGAATTTTTAGGTTATGTTAGTAATATTTGGCAAACTTTTAAAGAATCATTTTTTGTGTATTTTTTTATTGTTCTTTTGAATGGCCGTGTTAGATTTGCCATTTTTACTCCGGAAAATCCTCAAAATTTGAAAAAACCCAATTTTTGGTGTTTTTCCCCATACTTTTTAGCAGATAAACTCTACCGCATGTCAATTAATAACGATTTTTTAATTATATTTTCGTTTTTTCACATGGTGGGATCAGGTTTGCCGTTTGAGCTTTAAAGAAAATATAGCCCTGCGTCTTAGTGAGCTCCCTGAATACATGCTGCACGGTATACAACTGCTATGTAAAATCTCTAAAATGATAAAAGGGAAAATATTAAAAATTAAATATTAACTATGCTTAATTAGCATCATTTTATTGAATTTTGAAATTTTATCGCATTCGTATTACAATTGTGGTAGATGCCGCATACTTTAACTGCTAGTCAATGCGTATTTCCGCATTTTAAAGGGGGACTTGGAGTCTTTGTAAAGATTATTTTGTTAAGATTATTTGAATGTGTTTGGGAGGATAATAAAGAACTATTGGGGAATTGATGAGATATATTGTTGTAATGGCACGCTGGGGATATTGTTTAATTATGCGCGCGGGATTGTTGTGAGGAGTGTGCAGTTTGGCTGAGGGAAATGTATTATTGACAGTCGGTCGTCACTCGAGAAATGAACTGATCGGTGGTATTTTCGGTGCGCGCGAGTGTACTGAATACGGCGAGTCATAACTGTGAGTGCTGGAACTGTACGTGAGCAAGAGGTGAGACTTTAGTACTTATGGAGTTGAGCATGAATTGAGTTGTCTGTCAGTATACCTGCTATGCCGTGGGAGTTTCGGAATAAAACTGTTTGTTTTAACTGTGTTGAATGAAATCAGATTTAATTATTTTGCAATTAATATATACTGAATCAAGAATTAGGCTTGTATTCGACATAACATTTGTAGGTCTTACTATTTATGTGTCTTGATCTAATTAAAACTTCAATGATACTGGGTTTCATCCTTATATACTCCAAATGAATACTATCATTTTCATCCATTAACTCGGGTAAGTAGCAAATGGCTTGACCTAACTGATAGGTCCCTGTAAAAAATATTTTGAGGTCCCTCTGTCTTCTCTGAAAAATCTTCCACTCCTTCAGCAGTTCGTTTTATCCCAGAAGTGGGCCGCCTTGACCATCAAGCTTTCTCAGCTTCTACTGCTAAAGTATTTTCGTTAGATTTAGAATCTAGCATTATTCAAATTATTATATCCTGTAATCCGTCCTCATCTTTATCATTCTTTAAGCGTTTGCCAAAAGTGTTATTAAGATCACACTCAATATTAGCGTATGAACGCTGTTGAAGGAGCTTGAATTTTTTGCTAAGAATGCCGAGAATGCCTCCACAACCCATCTATGTTTTGTGACAAAGCGAGATTCATTGGATTCAATCGCACTTAAATTAGATCTTTTTCCTTTTATAGCAGGCATAAGAACCTTGAATCCGAGAATTTCTAGGAAGGGTATCACATCCCTAAAACCCCTGTCCATGCATATATCACCTTCCTTCACGATAATTCTTATACCAACTGGATCATTCATTACTTTTCTCATTATAGTTGCGTCATTTTTGGTGGTTGGAAAAGGACCAGGTTGAACAACCACGAATCCGTCAGTAGTACAAATAGTGAACGGTTTAAGCTGTGGATATCTCTTCTGACCAGAATATGACTTGCGTTGATAATCATTATTTTTACTCTTCTGACGACTTAAATATGTCCCATAAAAAATCAAAACAAGTTCGTCTTTTAAATTATAGTTTTTTTTGCATAAACTAAAGTGTTAGAGCTTATTAAATCCTCCCTTTTAATACTTTTTACTACAAAATATTTTGGCAGGACGTCTTTTTCAAATGGGTTGATCACTGATTCACAAAAATCTGACACTTTTGTTTCAATTTCTAATCCAAAAACAGATGAAATAAGATTATTTGACGATGCAGTCACACATTCAGGTTCACACAGAATTCAGTTCTCTCAGAATTCCACACACTAACAGTTGTGACTCGCCGTATTCAGTACACTCGCGCGCACCGAAAATACCACCGATCAGTTCATTTCTCGAGTGACGACCGACTGTCAATAATACATTTCCCTCAGCCAAACTGCACACTCCTCACAACAATCCCGCGCGCATAATTAAACAATATCCCCAGCGTGCCATTACAACAATATATCTCATCAATTCCCCAATAGTTCTTTATTATCCTCCCAAACACATTCAAATAATCTTAACAAAATAATCTTTACAAAGACTCCAAGTCCCCCTTTAAAATGCGGAAATACGCATTGACTAGCAGTTAAAGTATGCGGCATCTACCACAATTGTAATACGAATGCGATAAAATTTCAAAATTCAATAAAATGATGCTAATTAAGCATAGTTAATATTTAATTTTTAATATTTTCCCTTTTATCATTTTAGAGATTTTACATAGCAGTTGTATACCGTGCAGCATGTATTCAGGGAGCTCACTAAGACGCAGGGCTATATTTTCTTTAAAGCTCAAACGGCAAACCTGATCCCACCATGTGAAAAAACGAAAATATAATTAAAAAATCGTTATTAATTGACATGCGGTAGAGTTTATCTGCTAAAAAGTATGGGGAAAAACACCAAAAATTGGGTTTTTTCAAATTTTGAGGATTTTCCGGAGTAAAAATGGCAAATCTAACACGGCCATTCAAAAGAACAATAAAAAAATACACAAAAAATGATTCTTTAAAAGTTTGCCAAATATTACTAACATAACCTAAAAATTCATGAAAAAATTAAAATATTTTTCATAAACTCAATTTTGGCACAAAAAGTATGAAAAAAATCAGGGTGTATTTGGACATAAAGGTATACTTTCATGAATTTTTTCAGATTTTTTAAAGCAAAGGATCGCTCAGGAAAAATGTTTTTCGAAAAAACACGTTTTTTACGATTAAAGGACCGTGGGACCACCTAGGCATCTAAAAATTTCTCTAAAGGGGTTTCAAAATATTTACTTTCGAGTGCATAATCCCAAATAAGAATCCAGCCTAGTGCAGATTTTACCATCTTATCCCGCTATAGCCTTTCCCACTAAAATAAGCGAAAGAAAACATTTACTCGAACTGTTCTCAACGATTCATAATTAACAGTTAAATTAACAAATTAAAGGAATAATATTTTTATTTCTTCTGATGTCTAATCACGCCATCTTTTTCCGTCCCTTACAGTGACGGCTCCAACGATAGGTTTTCAGGGACCATAAAAATGATCGCTCGATGCATCATTTTCAGGATCACACGGTCATTCCCACCCTAGTCCCTTTTTCCATCGCCTATCTCGTCACTTACCCAGCTATCATTCAATTAAATACTATGCGTGGAGTTACGATCTATTTTACTGGCCGCATGTTCTGATTGGCTGAAAGACAGCTCCAGCGATTGTTTCAGCGACGGAAAAAGGGACGTGCCGAGATATGGAGAAAGGGATGGGATTTCCATCCCTGGAGACATCGTAGAATATCATCGCGTGAAACGGTCATTTTTCAGCCATCATTGGAGCGATCGCTGGAGGTATAGCTCTAAAGGAAGGGTAGAAAAAAATGATGGCGTTATTAAGGTTAAAGTTTACTTGGCGCAGCAGTATTCTTAACAGAAAACATTTTTTCAGTACGCAAACATTTCTCAACACATTCTTGAGACAAAGAGCTATGCAACCAGGTAGTTTGAATTAAAAGGTCACTTGCTCACAAGATAGTCGGGTGCACGGGACTTTCATCACACATGCGTTTCACAAAGGCACGTCCAGGGACTTCGCATCGATGGATTACCGCCGCCCAATGAAACTGATGGACGGAGTTCTCTTGAATGAAAAAACTGCGCGTTTCAAAGTTTGGCGATAATTTTTCAGTTGATTCAAACTTGACCTAACCCTAAGACTAAGACTAACCAAAAGGCTAAGTTAAAACTTTGGTGAGGGTGGGCAAAGATCAGTTTGACGTCCCCCGCCCCCCCATCTCAACTGTTTCCCCCCAAACCACCCACCCCCCGCTAAAATGTAAATCATCCGTAAGCTATTTCTTGAGATGCGGTAGTTGAAATTACGCACGGCATGTATGCTATTAAGGAGTTTATACATGATAAAAGCTTTTCAATAACACCTATATAAATACATTTATTCAAATTATTGCATACATTACACTTAAACAATAATTTGCTAGTGTGGTAACTCAACAATAGCTACGCAAAAATTTGTTAATCTGTAATTCCTGTTCAATGTCTTATAATGGAGAAAATAATTTGGTTTCCAGTATCAGTGAATTAAAGTTGAACAAATGCGCAACAAAATCAAATGAAATCAACCAACGTTGTTTTTATGACATTATAATTTGAAAATACAATTGCTTTAACGCAGCCTTCCATTCCACTATCCTATCTACGAGTATTTTAAAAAAATCAATTTAATTTTTAAAAAGTAATTTAATCTCGTAACTTAAAAAAATTAAATATACTTCTCAACTTTTGCCGCCCCCTGAAATCTGCCGCCCAGGGCACGAGCCCCCTCCGACCCGCCCTACTTAGTTCCGGACCTGGGTTTACAGGAATCTTACGCTGAGTCCTCCGTAGAGATAATTTATGCATACGTTTTTCTCTAATCCGGGCCTCTTTACGCCAACGTAACTTACAAAGCGAAATATTAATTTTTATGAGCTAGACGAATCAATGACATGTTTCTTTAATGGTAACACCAATTGCGAAATGCATTTTAGATAATTTTGGATAGCCATTATGCATATTGATAACCAAAACTATCTTCTTCTCAAACGATTCGTTTCGAGATAAATATGAGCTATTCTTGTCTTACGACAGTGCTAAGTCTAGTTCCGCCAATTCAATTTGTTGAGAGAATACAAAACCTCAATATGAGTTTTCAACACCATTGTTCAGCCAATAGGGTAGTTTCCTTCATCAAAGAAAACGAAAGGCATTGATTGCGATTCGTTAGCCACCATTAGTGTATTCATAATAAACAAAAACTTTGGTTTTAGAAATCCCAGTTTAGACAAATGGCAATGGTCAATTTTATCCTGATTTGAAAAAGGCTACATTGGCGCCCATGCGATGCCACTCCACGTGACGTCACAGGGACCTAGTTTCTATACGAGTAGATAGGAGTTTTACATCGTATGAGATTACCAATGCATACATGAGGCACAGAGCTCAGGGAACGTCTCTTAATAATCACCTATTAAAACTGTCTATGGTCGGAAAGTTCCTTCGTTTGATAAGGTATTAATAATGCTTATTTAAGCTAAGCGCTACCTGCTAGCATCCTGCGTCGTATCAGCGCTCAAAGCCTCGCCCCAAGGTCACCTCACTTGCGGCAGTGGGAACAAGAACGACGTCACACGGGGTTTTCCCAGCATTCATACTTAAATTATCCGTCGCGTCTTCGCGCGCATGGAAATTTTCACTTTTCATTAAACCGCGAAAAATAGATATCGTCATTTAAAAATCTAAAAGCGTGAAATGCGTTCTCCAGGAGTAATAATCTTTCAATTAAGGCCTATTCGCTTTTCTGAAAAATTAACTGATTGAAGTTAACGTTAAACAAGTAACTTATCGTAAAAACTATTTTTTTCCTGTTAATTTAAAAATAATCATAAAGAAGGTGCGAAACTCGAACAGTACACATGCACACCACATAGCCATAGAAAATATATAAGACGCGGTCTCCGGCGTTACTTTGTGGAACTGCTTCATCATAAAATAAAAATACTTTGTACTATTCCAAACTTTATTTTAAATAGTACGACCCGGGTTTTGCATACCATGCTATCATCAGGTATCTGTAAATCATGCTATCAACCTGATGATAGTATGATATGCAGATACCCGGGTCGTACTACTTAAAATAAAGTGTGGAATACAATCAAGTATTTTTATTTTATGATAGATAATATAAACAGTAAAAATAACACGTACATATTCGTGCAGGCGGAGTCATCTTCCACTCTAAGCGTGCATCGATCCATGGAATTCGCGACTACGACACAAACACACTTACATTGATGGCTAAAATTTTCTCTAATGGTACTTAGTTAATACAAGTACATCCATACAAGGTTTGAATCCGCTATGCCTGATGAAATCTCAACGTAAGTGCTCCGCACGTATAATTTGTTGCCAATTCTTTTGTGTAAAACCGTTATACGGCTGTCAATTATAATTTTCAACACCTTTAATTTGTAGCAATATCACCGTAACCAATCATGAATTTTCCAACGTATCGAGGGAAGAAGAATGGTTACAACTTGGTTTATAACCTGAGACGTTGCTCTCCATCCTCTCCCTTCTATTCTTTGCCTGTCGGAGTCCCAGAGTTACGTCACCGCGACTAATAACTCACACGAGCGCCCTCGCAAATCAACTCTGGACAATTCCAGGATGACTGGCCGGCAGTCGGGTCATTAAAGTTTTTTTTCTTTATTTGTCTAAGTGCCGGTGCTCCTCGTGATGGAGGGACTGTTTTCCTGTGCGACCCACTTATCATCATCATAATAGTCGTCGTCATCGTAGCGGCGCCTTCGCGTCGCAGGCAGTGCACCGAGTTACACGCGCAAGTATGACCCATTCCGAAAAGACACATTTCAACAACGTTTTTCAAAACTCGCTTTGATGTTTGTCATCTTGAACGGATCAAATCTTTCAACTTAATTTTAACCCACTTTCCGATTTGCTATCAAGCTGAAATCTTCAGGATAGCTGAGAACAAGATGACAATGCAATATTCTAATACTGATATTATGATTTTAACTGTATTTCGATTTTTAATTCGGGATTTAAAATTAAATGCGGACATTAGTTCATGAAAATGGCCACCAAAATCCTTTGGCAGCGCTGCGATCATTTAAAGGAACAAGAATGATAGAGATCAATGGCAACAAATTTGTTTACGTCAAATTTCATCGGAAAATTGATAAAAAAATATGAATGGTATACTATTGTATTGTTTTATTTTTAGATGGCTTTTTACGTTTTATATAAAAATTTATCTTCATTTTGTACTATTTAACTGCTTTTCTAAACTCGTTTTTTGCTTTGCCGTTTTGTCCGGGTCAAATCTTTCAACTGAATCTTAACCAACTTTCCAATTACTTATCAAGCTGAAATTTTCAGAATACCACAGAACCAGATGACAATGAAATATCCTAATACTTTTACTATGATTGGAACTGTATCTCGATTTTATTCGGAATTTAAAATCAAAGGTGGATATTAGTTCAAAAATTACCCATAAAATTCGATTGTGGAGCTACGATCATTAAAAGGAAGGAGTTCGTTTGTCACCATGAAATTTTGGCTTTAATTATCAAAAGAATTAAGATTATGCATAATACATTTCGGTTCTGTATAAAATAAATAGATCGATTGCAAGATTTAATGTAAATCTAAAAATAAGATAAATAATATAACATCACATAAACAAATATTTACTACAAAACGTTTTTCTCGCGAACTAAAACAATAAAATAAATTTTATTTGAGCCTTGGTAGATTCTCTATATAAATTTACTCATACATAATGCATGCTCCACTAAAATTAAATTTTAATTGATGTTACATATTAATTGCGTGTCACAATGGAGCATACGCAAAACAGTTTTCCTTGTAAATGAAGCAATTTATTTACATACCCTGTCAGACTCATTGACAATTTATTTCATTCCCTTAGTTCGCGATAAAATCGTTTATTTATAAAAATGTACATTAATAATGTACTATTATTTGGCTTATGGATACATTACTTGTTCATTTCCATGAATAACAACATGCTCTACAACTATTCGGATACATGTCTTCTATCCGATCAACGGAAAAGTTCGAAAATTGTTCTTTCATATACGATATAAGTTTTTCCAGCTGAGTAATATTTAACTCTGAATCAAACGATCATTTTTCCGTCTCTTCCTAGCTATAGCTCCAATTATGGCACGAATATCATTGTTTCGCGCAGTTATTTTCCGCGGTCGCTACAGGGATGGAAATCCTCTTCCTTATTCCATCACTTGGCACGTGCCGGCTTGGAAACCGTCGCTGGTATTTATCCTTCAACTAATCAGAACGCACGTGCGCTAACAGCGACTGTAACGTCATGTTTGACTTATAATTGAACGACACTTGCAAATACTGAAAGTGACGGAATGATGGATAAAAGTGGGAATGACCGAGTGATTCAGAGGATGATGGGTCAATGAACGATCACTCTTTTGATCCCTGAAAATCTATCGCTGGAGATCTATCACTCATTAGGGACGGGAAAAAATGATCGTGTGATTCAGACTTTCAAATTATTCCCGGGCCTTTCCTCTAGGTGATTGGCTCCATTTTCACCAAAAGTTTAGAGAAAATGAAGCCAATGCCAGGAACTTGTGCCGAAAATAATAGCGTGAAACAATCATTTGTG
The DNA here is from genome assembly GCF_921293095.1 of Ischnura elegans. Taxonomy (NCBI): domain Eukaryota; kingdom Metazoa; phylum Arthropoda; class Insecta; order Odonata; family Coenagrionidae; genus Ischnura; species Ischnura elegans. The sequence continues at coordinate 108,291,274 of NC_060255.1, forward strand.
TGCCATCATTGGAGAGATCACTAGTGGTGTTTATAGAACTCCTCGATGCAAAGTTTGAGCGTTGGAAATATGCGGTGCAGGATGAGAAATCGAAGATGGCTGCCGATTTTCCAAGATGGCGTCATGCTCCCCAGATGTATTTCCCGGAACTTCTCGGATTTTGATTTTGGCTAACAAAAGATCACTTCCACACATTTTCAGATTGTTAAATTACTTTTACGAAATTAAGCAATTTGGCGTAATGCTCCTGTGATAACGGCCACAGTTCACAGCATTAAGCCTTTATTATCAGGGTGTCTACTAAGTAAGTACTCATCATATTCTGCATGTGCAGGGCAAGACATGTAGCATAATTCTATAGACGCATCAATGGGTTAGTAACCATAATAAAATATAAAATTTAATGGGTTATTGCATTCAGACCCATATCCTGTTAATAATAATTCAGAATATGGTGGAAAATATCAGGTTATGACGAAAAAAAGAATTCTTCACCGTTAAGCCATTATTTCGTAACTTCAAAATAAGAAAACGCTACAGTTGCTGCTCACTTTTCATGAGTTGGTCCCTCATTAGGGTTCCGGCTCATACGCTTGTTCAGGGAGAATCAACCATTGAGGGAAAGAGTGTAAAGAGTCACTTACTATGGTGTAAACAACGTCGAACCAGTTAAGGCCGATGCACAAGTCGCAGGAGAGGACACTGTATGCATGAGGTTGTGACGCAACCAACTAACCTGCGAAAGGGTTAAGGACGTATTTTATTCGTCATAAATGTGTCCAGAAGAGCGCGACACGTATGGAATACCCTGCAATACCCCCTAAGTTAAATAAAATGCTAAACTACGTTCAATGGCGTCAGGCTCAACTTTGTGGAAGTTGAAGTTCACAAATGAAAAAACGACTTCGTTTTCTTCCACTGATTTACCGTAGCGTCAAAATAAATTAGTGGAAGAAAACGAAGTCGTTTTTTCATTTGCGAAAATGCTAAAATTAATTAAAAGACAATAAAATGAAGAGATCAGAGACAGCCAAAGCGCTAAATGTTACAATAATATTATTCCATTTTTATTTATGGTTAGTCAGTCAATAGGTGAGAGTTTAGAGGCAAATTGAATGTGCTGAATTATGTAGGCTTTCATTTGCAAAACTGTTCCGGCTTCCACTGCTAAATAAAATAGTTGAGAACACACATGAAAATTATTTACCATGACTGGAGGAGGAATTCATGACAACAAGTTCATGTAGTAAGTGGACAAAAACAAACGTGCATGATTAACACATTTACGGCATAATTTAATAAAAATTAGCAAACATACTCTATCATAGCCTCAACAATTCACGCAAGAGTTTTGACGGATGGAATAAGGGAGAAGTACATACATAATGTCTCTTAACTGTCGATAACCTGTCACAATCGACTATAATTTACATAAATTTGGCGAATGTGACCTTTTTCAGAAAGTATAACATCAAAACTCCTTTATTGCCAGTCGACAAAGGACTCCGAGATGAGAAATTTCATTTTAAGTTTATTGAAAAGGACTTAACATGCCTATTTTGGTCTTGGTCGCAACTTCTTCCAGCAGACGTGGTGAGGTCGAAGGAGTGGAAGATCACGTGAGATTTTTCCTTAATGAGTGAGGTCGCCTTTTCTTATACATTTACTCTGAGAATCAAAACCTCTGTAGTTTTAGTCACTATAGCCGCATTCCTTAACTGCTATATACAGTATTTGGCGACAAATTAAACTCTTTACAGGTGGAATTTCCTCAGGTGAAGCACTTTTTTCCATCATATTGAGCTTCGCCGACTAAAAATATTACTTCACTCCAAGAGGGTTTAATCGAATGGTCTAAACATATTATTATTGGAGAATTAAAAACAGAACTGATTATCACTCGTTTCCCAAAAACATACAAATGCGTACGAAACACAAATGTCAACGATCTAACACCACGTAGGTGACGTAACTTATGGGAAAACATGGAAATGTAAAGGTAGGCTGTGTGTTTCAGTGCAATTTCGCATATTTTAATAATTATTAATAAATTAACGAAATGTCTTACGGACGTAAGATTTGAAATTTATCGTTTTTAGGCTGGTACAGTTTTTTTGCTCAATCGCTCAAAAATTAAGCAAATACTCAATATTGCGAACATTTCCATCGTTCATACTTACTTCAATTTTCGAATACATTCGCTCGATTAATCAATACCAGTTGATTGCTTGGCTCTGTCCGCTATCGAGTTGTATGCACAATGTACATGCTTCTCGACTGTGGCCATCCTGCGTACATTTTGTCGACCTTCCGCGTGGAGGGAATGCGCCGACTCCTTGAAGCGTGGGAAGCCGTAGGGAAGGGAGACAGAGGCAGCTGCATTCGAAACGAGAGCAAAAAAAGGCAAACGGCGATGATGAAGAGAGGGGATGGGTGTGAATGGAGGGATCATGGACTGACTCTCAAGTCAATTCGTGGAAGAGGCGAGAAGGCCTTACGCAGTACATGCAGTGCGTGCCTCCAGGCCCAAATAATACCAGTCAAAATGGTAAATTGCGACTTTTAGGCAGTTTCATAGAAATAATTAGCAATCAATCATCAATCATCGTGAGATTCCAGGGCCCATTCCTCAATACATGGAAAAGTATTTGCAGAGAGCCTCGTGCAACAAGGTGGTTTCCCATTACTTTTTATTATATTTTAATGGGTAACCCAGTCGACTCTGGTGCTGATTCGAAACTTTGTACACCGATGTCGGTGCGATGTCGTATATGTTGACAGGAAAACAATGTCGGACTGACGTTTGTTGCTACAGGGGATTGCATCTTGAAATAACAGAAATTAAAGAGGGTAATGAAGCAATGCACCTGGAAGATTAGTTCTGACTCATTGTCAGTGTACACACAATAGGGTGGTTTCCTATTACCTTTTTAAATTGCCTAAATCGGAAGATTATTACTCCTGGAGTACGAATTTCACGCTTTTAGATTTTTAAATGACGATATCTATTTTTCGCGATTAAATGAAAAGTGAAAATTTTCAAGCGCGTGAAAAAGCGACGGATAATTTAAGTATGAATGTAGGGAAAATCCTGTGTGACGTCATTCTGGTTCTGGCTGCCGCCGTGTGAGGCCACCTTGGTGCGAGGCTATGAGCGCCGCTAGGATGCAGGCTGCTGGCAGGTAGCAGAGTACCCTGCTAACAGGTAGCGCTTGGCTTAAATAAGGATTATTAATACCCTATCAAACGAAGGAAACTTTCCGATCTTAGGCAGTTTTAATAAGTGATTTTTATTAGATGTTTCCCTGAGCTCTGTGCCTCATGCATGCATTGGTAATCTCAGACGATGTAAAACTCCTAACTACTCGTATAGAAACTAGGTCCCTGTCACGCCACGTGGAGTGGAATCGCATGGACGCCAATCTGGCCTTTTTCAAATGAGGTTAAAATCGACCATTAACATTCGTCTAAACTGGGAATTCTAAAACCGGATAATTTGTATATTATGAATACACTAATGGTGGGTAACGAATCACAATCAATACCTTTAGTTTCCTTTGACGAAGGAAACTACCCCTATCGTGAAGGGATTTGGTCGGTTTTGAATTAAAGGAAGAATCGGCGTGAAGCCTTGGAACGCCCACATCATTGCCCCCTTTGTCGTATTCATTTTTTATGCGCTATGCGACCGTGTTTTGTTCTTTCTAACTGAAACTTTTATAGAAACCAAGGAGGTTGCAAATATCTGGAGGGGGCACCACTATAGCGAAGTGTGGCCGGAATGGGGGTGCTTCGGTAGGACAAGCCACGCCCACTTCGACCAAAACATTGGCAATTCCAGAAAGGCCAATGCTTACTATTTGGTGAAATGTTTGGACATAACTCGTTAATACATTAAAATAAGCTATGGTACGCACAAGTAAACTTTTTTCTTACTTCATTGGTAGGCTTCGTGGAGTAATGACTCAAACATCTTTTCCCAGGGAAAAATTATTATCGATCACCACGGTTACGTTCGACAACCAGCTCATCTGAAAAAAATTACGAGAGTAAACTAGTTATATATTTACACTTATACTGGTATTGAATTTTATTATAGCCAACGGAAATTAACAATTACAGAAATAATATATAATTTCAAGGATATCCCCACCAGCAAAGCGGCATACAGACACAGCTCGTTTATACATTAATAGAAATATCGCGAATTATGGGGAAAATACGATGACTAGCGCCACCGAAATACTAATGATTATGGTAGAACGTATAAAATCGTATCCGGCTCGATTTTGTGGAATTTCTTAATATCCAATGATAATGACACTTATGTGTTGAAACCATGGTCGGTGCTGAGTAGTAATATTAAAAGTGTGGAAATTACGATTGTGTTCTTCTTTTTATCATGGATATTATGGTAGAAGTTCATTTTCAGAACAAAGCTTAGCCTCATCGAAGTATTAGTGGGAGACTAAGCTCAAAATTCTCAAAGCAAGATGGCGGAACTTTGACCACGCTAAAAACTCGGAAACAGCGCCTCCATATATTCACAACCTCATTGATAGAAATAGACCAACTCAATTGCAATACATTTAAGTGCGACAATCTCCTCTTTCGTCAATGCGTTCGTAGAAAAAATTGGCGCGGAATACTGTGCAATCAGAGTGAAGGAGTTCGGTCAATTTCGAGTTGACGGGAAAATTGGCGTGAAATTACTTGAACGCACAGTGTGGTAGTCATTGTTTTCATGCGCTTTGCAACCGCGTTTTGTTGACTCAAACCGTGAATCACGGAATCGGGATTAAAAATAAGATGGATGTAATATGGAATAGAGAAATGAACTAAGGAAGGGACACCGAGGCAGCTCAGAAACCACTCCACTCAATTCAAACGTTTGGTGTTAAAGTTTTGCGAACAGCAGCGGATATAGAAATAACTCAAGGGGAGGGGGCGCAAAAGGTACCTTGAGCTACCTTTACTTTTATCGCAGTAAAGAAATAACCATGTCACAAACAACGTTCAAGAAAGTTTAATTTAAACTCATTATACACATGTACAAGACAATTCATCTTATGGTATAAAAAAGTTACAATTGTGGATCTGCCATGTTCGGCAATGCGGGTGGCCCCGCAAGGGGGAGCGTTTATATTTTCAATTGACACCCTAACGCTGTTGAGCTAATTTTTTGTTGAGTGTTGAATTTATATTTATTCCTTTTTGTTTCTAGAAAGCGGCCTATACTTTCTGGAACCCTTAGTATTGAAAAATATGAATAAATTTGGGCGTAAAATCAGTTCAATGCCAGCTGAAAATCAGGCGTGCCTAAATATTTTTGCCAAATAATCCGTCCGCATATACCAAAAAAAGTGTAGATACTGATTCAAATTTATCATTGTTTGCTTTTACGTTTCTTGCTAACTCACACAGCGCAAACAAATGCACCCAAAAACGTATTCAAATGTTAACTGGATGACAAGGCCAATATTAGTACATAGGGACAGCTGTTGAACGTGCCAGTCTCGTTGCAAAGCGCCCGACAAGTGCAACGTAAAGACTATTAGCAAAACCATATTCATGCATATCATACCTTGTATTAATGCCTACGATATCCCTTACGGAAACATACAATTCGGTACAGAGCAAACAAATATGCATCGTACCGCTTCCGTTTCGATAAGATTGCCGATTTGATGCAAATGCTAATCCGACCGGCTGCCTGCCTACTCAGAAGACACTTCGCAGCCACCATTCACGCATGGACACCCCCCCGAAGCAGCACCCCCGTAATCACGTGGATATTTGAATGTTTCCATGGAAAAATTTGTTAACACAAAAAAAAAACTTGCATTTCCCTTGCTTCTCCCCTTACTGAGCGATAAGTTGAGAGAGATATTTAGCTAGTGTCACCGCAAGACGAGACGAGACTTGCGCCAGTCTCGTTTTCCGCACTCGGGTATCGTCTCGAGTCTCGTCTCGTGCACCCCAGTCTCGTCTCGTTACCTCCAAAATAAATTTAGCTCCATAAAAAGCCGATTCCTTGTCGTACTTATCGCTAAATCGGTACCTCGAAATAGGAAAACCATTAACATAAATTTAAAATACATATATATTGATGTGGACACCAATCACGTCAATGTTAGTAAAATCATTGATTTTATTGATACTCAATGGATAAACTCGTAACATAAAACGAAAAATGTCAACAAAGAGAATATAAATACAAATTTACTACAGAGAAATAAAGAGAAGGCTTAAGAAAATAAACGTAAAAATAGCGTTAACCCCTCAAGCGCATGGGGCATATACTCTAATCCCATCCTAGCGGCGGGATGAGATTAAGATAACTTCACCTTTTTGGCATTCTATCATTCAAAAGTTTATAACTTTCATGACATATCATCAGTAAAGTCGAATATTTCTGTAAACATGCGTTATATAAAGCGCTACTCTATGATAATTTTCAAGAAATTTTTATAAAAATTTATTGTTTTATGTAACTCGTTCTCTAAACTAATAAAAATTTTCAGTTTTTAAAGAATTAAATTTAGTCAAGATTAAGCTGCAAGAAAACTTTCGCGGGTGCTCGTCATTATGATTAAAAACTTTTGGGCTATGTCGCCGCGTCAATTCTTGGGTGGTCCCAACGTTTCCCGACCGATGCTGGTCGCTTTTTCAAGGGATTCTCCCTAAGGGCAGGATTTTTCTGAGCGAGAAACAACGTGCAGTTTTGCCCCAAATTATTTTTTTACTTACTTTATAATTTACTGAATCGAAAGGGAAAGACTTCGGGTAGCCATTTGAATAGTAAGTTACCTTATGATCATGTTCTAGAGCGCACTATCTTGAAGCATAATCATCGTTGCTCTGCAGCGAAAACAATTTATTATGTACTTCGTTACGGGATCACAAAACGCACAATTTATTTAAGTGGTTTTCCGCTATCAATTCGTACCGTTCTAATCTCTCTAATTACTTAGTACGTCAAACCCCACCGTCAAAGCAATACAAATATATATTCAAGAGCACATGTAAACGAAGCATTCCGCCGTCTGCGACTTCAAAAGCAAATGACGTGTGCAGAAACGGTCGGAAATATTGTTAGAATAGAAATACGCTATCGATAGTCGCACCAGTGCGCATCATTTCTACGTATAAAATTCGCCAAAATCATTCACCGTGTATAGCGGTACCGGCGAATGAATTTAATTCGAATGATCTTTCGAATGAAAATTCACCCCGTAAAGCGGCCCATACACAGATGTTAAACGAATTGCGTTGGGAGCCGCTAGAGACTCGGAGGCTGCGCGCTAGGCTTAGATAGCTTGAGTAATTGAGTAAATATATCTTCAAGAGCGACACGGAGATCATATTATAACCCTACTTAATTTTCAGGTGCGACAAAAACGATAAAATAATGGAGATATTTAGGCGAACGGATAGGTGCGGGGATTCGTTATCTCCCACGCACGACAAAGGACTTTAATAAATGCTAAGTGTAAATTCGTTAGTACATTTCCTTTTCATTTGAATACGGCGGGTTTCCCGACATCCCCCGCCACACGCCTATTGAGGCAGCTTGCGGGATAATATGCAGATTTAGATGACCACTATAAAACTTATATTGATAAAACGGCCTACTACAGGTGCATGGTAGTGTCTTTATTTGTCAAAGAATTTGCCAAAACTGCCGTCTTTGAGTCTTCAAAATCCCAAATAAGCAGGAGGGAAATTCCCCAGACGCCCAGTCCCCCACCCTTTGGTCCAAACTTAGATCCGCATTTGGTAGCACTGTTGGTTGAGAAATAGTAGATCGTTTCGTTCCTTTGCGTTTGGCGCAATACGAATATTGAAAATAGAAACTAAGTGCACAAAAAATTAAAATACACTTTACAAAACGAACTAAAAATAAACGCAATTGTTGAGAGAAGAATGAACCGCACGGAAAGTTGACTCGAAGCGCGTCACAAGGCGGTTTTTTTAGCTATTAAGATGAAAATACGAACATTCCAACGTACCTGAATTTGTATTTAAACTCTCATTGTCTAGTAAATCGATACAGGAACCACTGCTCTTGTTCAGCCAATCACTGAAGTTTTTTGAGATGTTATTAACATAAAAGTTTTTTTCTTCTTTTCATTTCTTTTCAGCGCATCGCTTTTGTATACACGTTTCGTATTAACATTTCAAATAGGATGAAACTCTCTCACTAACCAAACCGCTGAACTACTACGGTCAACTACGGTGTACTATGAATTTTGCGATCTGTGTGAGGAAAAATAGAGAATATTTATGTGCGCGCGCAGCTTCCCCCTCCAACAACGCTTCCTTCGCTACTTCCAGTCCTGGGAGAACTACTTGGCACTGATTCCCACGGTACCCTTTGTCAAAAAAACATGCAAGATAAATGTGTCACTATACTCATTGTCAGACATTTTAATCTGATATTTTTTCTCAATGAATGAATTGGGTTATCGACTACCCAGAAACACGTCCAGGGATATCGGTTTCGGTACGGAACTGGAGGCTTTGGGAAGAACGGACTAGGGAAAAAATGGAATGTCACATGATCCGTAGTGGTCCCCAAAATATACTGACATATGCACGGTCGCACTTGAGGTTGCCACCTTGGTCTCATCTCACGAGGGAGATTTACACGAACTCGTCGTCTTATTTGGCCTATCAATAAGCGTGGGAGGAGAGGGAGAAGAGACGCAATCCGGCCGATTCATATTATACGTTGTGTGGGCCCCCGAAGCTCGGGGCCCCCAGAGTCCTTTTGATGGCAGTTCTCTACACAACACCCTCATAGCGTTATGAGGGTTATGCAGAATGACATAATTGACAATCCAGAGGACTCTGGGGGCCCCCTCCTGAGCTCGGGGCCCTCGGCGATCGCCGACCAGCCGACCTGGCCAGACCGCCCCTGGAAAAAATATCGTATATAAGCTGAAGTATCTGACCCTTCTTGACGTCTCACAAGCAGAATGGGCAGCAGTTTTCATGAAAGTACAGTTGAAGAAAGAAGTTGATTTTTAAAACCGAATTCGTCAACTCACTGGTTTAAAACGGAATATCATCGAAACATTAAAAAGAACCTGAATGCAAACTTAAAATCGCTTTTACATTTTATTGTAAAGAAAATAATTCTTCAAAAAGCAGAGCCATTTGTTTTATTTAAAATACAATATCTGTCAGATAAAAAATATTATATACAAAAGTTGAGGAAGCGTACTGGGTACGCATGACGGCGTTGAGAGGTTAAAGGACTAGGCCGCAAATCGAGGGATCTGAGTTCAAATCCCGGTCAGGGCGAATGATTTTTCCTCTCAGAAATTTCGCACAACTTTGCAAATAGATTTTTTCTATAGGTTTCTGGCCCCTTTTAGAATGGACTGCATGCTGCTGAAAAAAGATTTCTCTCTCCGAACTAGTGTTTCTGGAGAAAATATGATGAATGGAGTTAGAAGGACTGGCTGATGAATAAATTCCGGTCAGATGATCCAGTATGGACTTTTTGATTAAATGGACTTTTGGGTAGCAAAATAAGTCAAAGGAAAGTCAATTTTAGCTATCCTTTTTAATTGCAACATCCTCAACACAACTTAGCGACATTATGCTAAATATCCTCACTAAACTCGGAAGATATATCATACAGGAAGAGGTACATAGTTATTTCAACCATCATCCGTCTTTTTGCCGAGGTAATGTGCACTGCGCAATTGAAATGGTCCATCATTTTCCCCTAGCAGCGAACTATGAGAAGGATTACAAGTGCCGCTGAGCGATACTTTACACATATGCGAGTATTATCCAAGATATTTTTGTCGTAGGAGTAAGCACAGAAAATTTCCACTTTCGAAAATAGTTCAAGTATCGCCGGATAATTTTCCAAGGTTATTATCGCAGGTAACAAGGAAATGTATTCAGCCATTAACAATCCCTAACATGACTCCAGAAGTCACGCTTGTGCATTCAGAGATTGATCTTTCGGCAAAAATTCTTTTTTATTGTTAGATAATTTATCTAGAAGCTATTATTGAATTGTATTTAAAATTTAATACTTAATAATAATGTAAAAATTACTTCTCTTAACAGAAGGACATAGTTTTGGGGATAAAGCTATACTAGTGTTGCCGCGATACTCGAGACTTTCTCGAGACCGAGACTCGAGACCGAGACTCGAGACCGAGACTCGAGACCGTTGGGTAGAATTCGAAACGAGACTCGAGACGAGACTATAGCTTTATCCCTAAAACTAAGTCCTTCTGGTAAGAGAAGTAATTTTTACGGAGGAGAGGGGGTGGAGGGGAAGTGTCTTGTAAGTGGTGCGGGCCGTACCTCAGCGGCGCCACGGTGTGGGGTGGTGCCCTGGGGGGTGGATTGCATTACGACGGACGATATCTCCTAAACGCTTAGAGATGGGTCAAAACAAACAGAAAATCGACCCTTAAGTCCTTTCCTTTTACGTTTTACATAGAAATAGCACTTTTTCTGCACCAAAAAAACTCAATAGAGGGTCCTCAGTACTTAGGGCCCTTGGGGCACGGGTTGCCGTTATTTTAAAGTAACCAAATTTTAGCATGCGAATATAAACCTTATTTGGATCATTTTGAGACTAGTAAAACATAACTTTTCTGAAAATAAGGGCCGGCGTAATGTCCACGGACATTGCTTTGTTGGGCAATACCAATGTTTTTTTAATTTATAATAAATATTATGGAGTAAAAGAAACTCATCAAGATAATTTTGGAATTTTTATACTTTTGTAACTTGTGTAATAATAGATTTTATAATAATTTTTTAGTAAGGTTTGTTAATTCAATTAACACCTCTTCGAAACCTATGTGAGACAGTCCATGGACATGACGATTCATAGTCTGTGGACATTGAATTCGGGGAATATAATTTTTTCTTTGCTAATTTTCCACTGTAATCAGAGAAAGGGTACATAAAATAATATGCGAGCTTAGTTTTGATTTAACAGGGTTAGTTTTTATGGTAGTCCATGGACATCATTTTGTACGATTATGGAAGAATGACCCTCATGTTCTGAAGCTCCAACCTTATCCAAATCTGATTGTAGTTGGTCCCACCAACTCTTTCTTGGTGTTCCTCTTGGTCTTCGTCCATCTGGGTTTGCTTTTAGAACTTCCTTCATCTTACTTCCGTCATCTTTCTCAGCATATGGCCAAATTATCTAATTCTTCTGCTCCTAATTTCGCCAATAATATCATTATTCCAGTAGACTTCTCCGATCTCCTTATCGAACATTCTTCTCCACCTCCCTTGCTCATAATTGAGTTCATAAATCTTACGTAAAATCTTATTTTCGAAAACCATAAATTATTTCTCCACTTTATCCACGTCTCTGGCCCATAGATCGGAATTTGGCAGGTTATTGATTTGTTTTGTTTATTTATTTTTGCTCCATGAGATGGGGGTTTTGAAGAGAACAACTTATAGGAAGAATTTTTAAATAAATGTTGTTTATGCATCCAACAATTTAAGAATGATTTTATGTATTTTAATAGTGCTATGTAGCCATGAAAGGTTAATGTAGATGGAAGGAGTGGAACATAAATAATAAACCTTTCTATGGAGTCATTACTTCTTCTATCGTCATTATTATAGTCTTAATTTTGTCGAAAACGAAACGAGTGTTTTTAAAGATATTTTCTCGGAAATTAATACTACCAAATTAAAATTATGCATTTTTTATTGAAAATTGTCTTTAATACAGCTCAGTGCCATCAATTTATTTGGGATTAACCTATAAGGTGAAAGCAGTCTTGTATATAATGCTATTTTGATGCGTAGCTTTCCGTGGCGTTTTCTAGATGATGTCTCCAAGCCTCTGGGTTTCACCGCGTGGATTTTCTTTGCTTAGAGAGTGCGCAAAGAAAATCCGCGCAGTGAAACCCAGAAGCATGGAGACATCATAATGCTATTTTTGTTAATTATTTTGCCTAAAATGCATGAGTAAAATTTTAATAGAATTCATCCTGGAAATTTTTTTATGATCATTCACCAAGTTTTCTCTCTACATTTTTTACTTGTGAAATGACCAGTGACATTTCAAAAAAGTTTATTTTTACTATCCCTAATGATGGATGCTTGGAGGAATACTTGTAAACACTCGGCAAAAAATCTCTTGCTGAAGGTTCGTCGCTTTAATCTCCAATCATATGACCTCTCCAATTTCCTCACAGCGTTAAATTACTGGAGAGGTATATTGAAAATCTGTAAGCATTTGTTTCACTGCCAAATTCTATGGCTCTCTTTATTACTACGGTTTGATATTATTGTTTGAACTAAATCTTTGGAAACAGGTCTGAGCCTCGTGTCGTGTGACATTTCAAAGAGAATGAGAATTTTTCAACCCGGTGCTACAATAAAGGAACTTCACATGGGTTAAACGCGTCGTGATTGTGGAACTAATTCCGCCAACCGTTCTTCTTTTGCAGAATATCTCCCGTAGTCTGTGCGCCAGTCAAGTAAACAGTCTCGGATCACAATCAACCATTTGAATTTTCATATTTGCTCTGGCCGTAAGACCTGACGCCATGGATGGGAATATTTATTATGAGAATTTCGCTCATTTCAGCTGATGCGTGTGTAGAAAGGAAAGCTGCATTGAGAAGTCATTCGCCTGTGTAGGTACACTGAATGAAGGAAGAGGGAAAAAAGGCACTTCATCGGTCGTTTTTATGTTTACACCATGTACACAGCATATGCAAGGGGATATTTGGACGACCTCCGCAAGAAATGTACCGCCGTGAGAAGATATCAAGCGATGAACAATGTTAACGCGCAAAAATAAAGAAAACGGCACAGAAAGAATAAATAGATTTTAATAAAACATAGCATGAAACAATAGACAGGTCAACGAGCATTTTAATTAGTGGAAATGTAAGCAGCAAATTTCATTTTGATCACGGCTTTCTAAGGATGGAGTTTAGATCAACAGCTCGAAAAAAGTTGAAGGAGCGACTGTGTAACTTTACGTTCGAAAGTTTTCCGGCTCTCGATCGAAAGCATCTCTTCGTCAACACATCACTTGACTTTACGACCATCGTTAATCGTTCGCAGGTGAGGTTTGGGTTTGAATTTAAATGCTCATCACCTTTCATGGTCATGTTGGATGTCTTTTTTTGGAATCAGGTGAATTACACATTCAATTTAATTTATACATCAGAGTGTTATGTTGTTAATTATGTGAATTTGTGGTAAATTGACAGATAAGCTTAAGTTGCATGTGTTGGTTTACTATTATATTAAGATGAGGAAGTTCACATTTGCTTCGCTACGTAATGTGGGTGCAATTGAAATGAAATTATCTTTTTGTATTAACGAGAATTTTGCATTCAATTTAATTTATAAAATCAGTGTTATGTTTTTAATAACGTGAATGAGTAGTGAAATTACATAAATAAATACAATTTGTTCTTGTTAATTTACTATATGATACGAAGATTAAGACGTTTACAGTTGCTTCTCTATGTAATGTGTGTGCAATTGAAATGAAATTATCCTTTTTGCATGCTTGATTTAAACGTGGTTGCACTATAGTGTACTAGCTAAATTAGAGCTGCGCTATAATAGATTTACAAAATCATATTCTCCACTAGGTTTAATTAAATTCGGAACGTCGCACAGTGGGCTAGAATCGAAAAAAGCTGGCCAAAACCTCAAAAACAATTTTTTGAGCTAGGAAGTTGAAACTCCGCACACATATTTTCAAGTACATTTTGCATGTATTTCCAGATTATTTCTTTTTTGTGATTTCACGTTAGCAATATGTTTGAGGGCAAAGTTGAACAAAATTGAACGACCACCCTCGATTTTTTCTTAAAATGGCCAAATTTATCCTCGTGCAGTGATTTCATGAATAGTATCATTGAAAAAACTGTTATACCATCTAAATTAGCACCTTGTTTTCTTCCATTTAGAGGGTTGTCAAAGATTTTGTTTCGTCATTAACCATAGATATATAACAAAATGGCGGAGCCTGTTTTTAGCCATTTTTTACATAAACGTAGAGAAAAAGTAGATACTTCCGCCAAGTGACTGATACCACGTCGTTCTATGAAGCTTCTACATTGTGGCTCTAAAGTAAAACCTTGCACCAACTTGCAACCCCGAATTTTAAATCGTTTTTTCGAGCGTGTGGTCGACTCCGGTTCTGGCCGGTGGCGGCGGAGAGCACGGCGACGCGGTAAGCGTGTGGATGCAATATGGTCTCATTCACTTTTATATGTGGATAGCAGTGGCGGCTGGTGGTAATTTATCTAGGGTGTGCATCAGAGCAGATATGGGATGATTTCATTACATTAAGTTAATCCTAATCCATGAGCATCATATTTCGTCGTAATAGAATACATAGCAAGCAAAACATTTCACTGGTACATTCTACCCTTAAAATTGCATGAATAGAAATAATATTAGCATGATAATGAAAATAATTATTCTAAACACACCTTTACAAGTGATGGTAGATGAAATTCATTCTCCTTTCCTTCTTCTGAGCGAACTTGTCTATCACCTTGTCGTTGAAACCTTCGATATCATCCAGGAACTTTTTTTCAATTGACAACATCGCCAAAGCAGTGAGCCTGTCCTCGTCCATCGTGCTACGTAAAAATGTTTTAACACGCTTAAGTGTTGAAAAACACCTCTCTGCTTCACTGGTTGTCATCGGAATTGTCACCAGAATTTTCAGTAGTTTACTTGTTTCACTGAATGTGTTTTGAATGTTATTGTCAACAATGAATCCTAGTAGAGCAACGACACTAGAGACTTTCCGGAAGTCCTCGCGCATGTAAATTATTTCAAGCTCAGTCCGAAGACGAACTTGTTCTATGAATGGATATGACTCATGTACACTATGCAAATACTTTTCTGGGAATTCCTGGTTGAAATTTGGGAAATTTTCGGAAGAGAAAAGGACCGATGCCATAAGATGGCCCGTAAAAGAGAATCGTTCCTTAGCCTGACTGAGTATTACATCACAAACCTCTTTTGCAGCTAGGTTTCTGGAGATGAAAGTGTCCTCACGTCTTCTTTTTTCATATCTTGTCTCTGAGTTATTGCAAAGATTGTCAATGCTCTCCCTGACACTCATTACTGCGGATTCGAAATCCTTAATGGCTGCATTTGCTGACACTGTGTCTATTAATTTCCTCTGTAGCTGATCGTACAGTATAGGTACTCACGTGTGGCATTACTCTATGGAAGACTTCTAGCCAAAACATAAAAACTGGCTGTTCAATTTTAAGGTGTAATCCTCTTGCTTGAGAAATAGCACTACTTTGTCTACTGCTATTTTCAATCTTCTCAAGACATTCTGATAATGACTCTTTGTGGGCATAAACGGTTTCAACTAACCTCGACTTAAACTTCCACCTCACATTTGACACGCCAGGAAATCGCTTTCCAACCACTTCATCTAATACTTTCACCCTCTGCGGGGAATTTGAAAAAAAGGTAGGAATTTCATTTATATCAGCGAAAAATATTCTCACCGGGGTGTTCTGACTTGTAGCTTGAGCCATAATCAAATTTAATTTGTGTGCGTAGCAATGCACATAATGTGCGAAATGATAGTCCTCTTTCACCAAGGCTTGAACTCCACAGTGACGGCCACTCATTACGCTGGCTCCATCATAACTTTGCGAAACAAGTTTTCTTTTGTCCGGAACCACTTCAGTCAACACTTCCTTGATATTCGCGGACAAAGCCAAAGCACTGCAGTCACTGGGATTTAAAAATGTCCAGAATAGTTCAACTGGTTTTCCATTTGGAAGAACATATCGAAATACAACTACCATTTGATATAGCGAGGATAAATCTGTGGTTTCATCAGCTATAACCGATACATAATCAGCTTTATTAATTTCACTTTTTATTTCTTCCTGACAAACTTGAAGCATGCATTGCAACAGGTCATTCTGGATGTCTTTAGATGTCCCTTTAAAGACAGTAGCTTGGAGCAAATGATCCTTCAGAACTGAATCTAATTCTGCCGTGAAGTTGATCAGACCTCGAAAAATGCCCGGATTGGCGGATTCCGCAGTTTCATCATGTCCTCTCAATGCCAGTTCAAATGCACCACAGAATCGTACACAATTTATGATCTGAGACAAGACATAACGATTTTTGGCAACTTCTGTATTTTGTTTTTCAACATTCCGTCTGAAGGCACTGTCGAGTTGTTGTCTAATGTTGTATCTACCTAACATACTAAATTCTAATTCAGCATTCATATGACTCTTAGAACTTGCATGCTTATCAGCCTTCTGTTTTAAATGACATAGATCGCAAAATCCACCATGCGTCCAAGTGGTGGATTTGTCAAGAGCAAACATAAGGCATGGAAAACAGAAGAGGCGATTTGTCACATTACATCCACACAGCCATTCGTATTTCGCAAATGCATTTTCATTAAACTTCCTAGTCACATCCTTTCCTTTGCACTTTGTAGTCTGGATTAATTCTAATGTCGGCAAAGGTCTTCCATGCTGCTTTATTCGCAACTTTTCTTCAATCGTTAGTTGAGAAAAGTTCGTATTTTTCAATTCCTGGACCGTAACTGGATTCATATTAAAAATGTACCGACACTAGCACGAATTATAACTATCAGCGAGTGTAAATATACGAAACGAAAGACTTTCACCTATTACACGTAAAATTTATAAATATTGGCACTAATCACAATGCCGTATAGAAAGCACACCACTAATTGTAAGTAGCTACTACAATACAATACACAATGCTACAATGGGCGTAGTCCAGTACACGCTCCCAATGCTCCCAAGTGCTCCCGCTACAGACGCTACAGATTCGTGGTCCACTTTCGCTCCTATCGCTCCCAGTGCTACCCTACTGGATCACGGCTGGAGCGATTGTAGCATTTGTTAGTCGTTTGTTTTACTAGTATCGTCTGCACGGATATTAGATCGTCTGAATTAGGGATTGTTATAGCCCCTTGTACTTTACTTAGCTTGTTAGAGAGGTCAGTAATATAAATGACAAAAAGAATATGACCATGGGGTACACCACAAGAAATCTATTTAATATTAGATCTTCATTGGATACTATGATCGGGCACCACAGCAGACCGATGCTTGTCCTGAAGATTTTACCCACTGGTTTGCAAATCCTCTAACAACAAGGTGATAAACTTAAACTATAAAGAGCAGATCATATGATACATATGAAAGAAGATAAGACTGATTAAATACCTTATTAGAGAAATTTCAATGAAACGAAAAATAAGCCTAATTAACTTAACTCACCTAAAAGCCTGCGTTTAAACGATACAGGTACTTACAAGTTAATGCCTATTTGCGTGAATTATTTTTGTGGACCGAAACGGAACATGTACGAATGTTTGAACCTAGCTAAAATAGGTTAAATTTGTCGATCATGCATTTGCACAAGTTGAATGGTTACACGTGAAACCACTTAACGTGCAACAACGCAACCGTACGGTACATTTCGTGTTCTTTCTCGCGTTCATACATTTAGACTTGTGCGGATTTATGTAGGTGTAAAAAGGCCTTAAGTGGAGTGTCCTTTATACGATTTATCAATTGCACTCATGACATTGTATGACAGTCTCAAAAGCAGTCCTTCACTTGAACCAATCTCGTCAACAACGAGCCTTAAGCATAAATGCAATGCGTGTCAACCTGACCTTAAGAAAATTACATAAGTAAAATACAACCGAACATCAATAATTGATTAAACTTCAGTTGAAGATTAGAGGAAGATGTCATCATTTAACAGAGAATACAATCTTCATGGGGAAAGCTTGAAGAAAACCTAGGTTGGCCGCCAAAAAGCAACAAACGGAATGCTTTAACTAGAAGTTCACGTACCCTAACCTAAGAAGTCATATTCTATCTCAATTTCACGCAATATCAAGTTCAAATAACTAATAATTGATCTAAATAACAAATAAATCAATATAACTTACAAAATTAACATAATTCTTATGTAACGGACGGAATGCTTCGACCGGAAAGTTCACTCACTACATGTCTTATTAATTTCGAATAGCCATTTTCTATCTCCCCTTCTCGCTAGCTCAAGCTTAAACCACTAATAATTAAATAATATTATATATAATTAACTAGCTGACCCGGCGAACTTCGTACCGCCTAACAATCAATGAACTTACAGTTTACTTACACCATTTATAAATCAGGAGCGGCTGTATCGTTTTTAATCATGTTTAATTTATTATAATAAAATAAGGGTACAAATTCAATAAAACTACGTAAATGAGTACCAAAATTGCTTGTCAGAAAGACATTTTCTTTATTGAATCTACATAGGGTGAATCGGAGCACGTTTACGCGGATTTTTTCAACAAATTTTCTTACGTTTTAGCTTAAGAAATTTTGGGCATTGTGGCTTAATAAAGCAGTTCATGAAATAAAAATTATACGCATTCAGTTGTTGGCTATTTGCGTTATTAGCTGTAAAAAAAATGTTTTTAGGTCCAAGTCTGTTGCATACACTTGGCCCATTCAGGGGGCAGGTTGACACGACCCCAGACCGACGCTTGACTGATGCTCAAAATCGTGCAAGAAAAGCCCCTATGAAGCAGCATTCGCATTAAATGACTTAAGGCGCGCCAGTTTTAGTATCTCTGTTTGGAAAAAATGCACTGCGTAAACGTACTGCATGCGTAAACGCACCACGGTGAGCCCTACACATTCGGGTTTAATGTCTTGCGTCAAGCACCTTCTGAGAAACAACAGTTTTTGTTTTGTTATCAGGCGCAAGATGAAGCGGATGAAGCTAAATAAATATCGCGAAGCAAAGCACTGACGCAGCGAGGGGAGGTTTTGGGGGACAAACCCCCCCCCCCAAGAGCTTAGAGAATTTTTTTATGAAAGATTTTGTTATTAATATTAGGGGGACGGATGACTAACAAACAAAACATATTTAACTATTCACACAGCCACAAAACCCACTATTTTGAACCATTTATCTCAAAAAATGTCTGAGGGAAGTGCCCCCACACTTCCCGCTTACCTTAGCGAGTTTTCTATACCCTACAGACCCGTGGTATTAGCTGCGCCCAAAACCCCCTATCCTAGCTACGCACTTGAAGCGAAGGATGAAATACAGAGGATGGTTTATCGACTCGTGAACATAGCACGCTAAATTGCCCATGAGAAAATCATGGGTTTTCATTAGCACATGAGCACAAACAACACAAAAACTGAAAGAATGATCATGCGATTTTTTAATCGTTATCACGAATGCAACACGAATTGTAAATTGAATACGTTTTAGCTCAAAAGGGCGTATGAGTTGAGATCATGGAATCTACGGAATGAGGACTTCTTAACCTTTGAATTTTCCTTTGAGTAAAGTTGCGTGAATCACATTCATCACCAATTTTTTTAATGATCAAACACGTTCCGTTGGATAGTTATGGTTGGTTTAGGCTTCGAAAGATCATGAGCACAGAAACTACATTTTTCTGTAAATCGTGCCTTGGTAAGCCAGGTACGTCCAAGGACTTAAAATATTCAGATAGATAGTTGGTGATTTCGTCTTCGTTTGTTACACATTTAAAAGATTCGAATCCATGCAGAGTACGAACTATTTGAATTTACCTCGTTTTAGTCATCCACATCTTCGTTCTTGCTCGCTAAATCAACCATCTTCGATTCTTTTGGTGATCAATCATATTCTGGAACTCTTTGTTGATGAGCAAACTACTCGATTCCTCGACAGGAACACGGACATTACCGTTTGTCAACAATTGCTTGGAGATTTGTTTACAAACACGGTAGTGAAGTGTCAACTCGAGCTGGGCCACGGCTGGGCTTACAATCAGCTTGAATTAAATTTTAAAAATGTAATTTCCATTTAATTAGTATTTTGAATATATTTAGTAATTAAAATGTTATATTGTTACTAAATTCAGTTATTAAAGTGGTAAAAACAAAACTAATTATTTAATTTGTAGTTTTGACCGACTTATCAATTGTTGTGTTACTATAACTCCTAAATGCATGTCCATAGGAAAGAGATGAATTTTTTTTGTGAAATTATCTTTTTTTTAATGGCCTATATGTTAACCCCGCCTGTGACGAATCCAAAGAACCAAATCTCATTGAAATCGGTGCAGCCGTTCTCGAGTTATAAGTGTTCTAACTAACACGATTTTCGACTTTCTTTTATATATATAGATTATCACAACAAATTTTATAAGATATCTTGGTCTTGCCGCTCAATTTCTTCCCCGATCTGGCCCGTGGCGACTCTGAATTGTGAAACCATTGAGTTACAGCCATTTGCCTCACCGTAATATCCCCCGAATAGTTCTTTAACCATTTGTTTTTAGCATTTACTATCCAGGCTCTCTTAGCGACTTCTTCCATCAACTCCAAATGGTCATATTATTGCCGGCCAGGTCCACAATTGTTATGAACACCATTTTCTTTTGCCTTCCTTCCCGTTCAAATTCGCGCTGAAAACCGGTTCGCTCCAGCCGCCCTACCTATTTCTTGGGAGCGTTTGTAGCGAGAGAGAAGCGAATATAGTGACGTCATGCGTGACGTACGAGAGCGCCACGGGAGCTTTTGTAGCTTCTACTGGACCACGAAAAGACTCGCTTCCAGTGCTTCGGAGCACTGGGAGCGTGTACTGGACTACGCCCAATATAAGCTAACGAAGGAAAGCGTTTTTAGCATGAAGTTCAAATCAATTCCGCTAATTGGCACTGGAAGCATTTGCAGGTTTGCAAACGAGAGTCCTCCGGATAATATATACACCCTATGCGGAAGTAGTGTAGAAAACGGCCATACAGATGACTCTGTTACACACGGAACTAGATCCTGGGCGCAGGTAGTGTAGGTGACGGCTACACCACTACACTACCTGCGTGTCAGTCACCAAAAATATGCGCCTGCGCATTCGCATGGTTTTGAGTCTGCTCCCATCGCCCCTTTGAATAGCACATACCCCCCCGCATACTTCGTCCCGCCAGAGCACCCATAAGCGATCGCATAAACCGAATATGCGCCCGGCACGATGCCACGTGATCTCACACTTGTAGAGCGGTGAATTCGAAAAGGAGATAGCTGTAGCGTTCGGAGGTTCATGTTTCTTACATATGTAGACAGGATTTTTATCCTTCTCGTTACAAAGGAATAGTTTTCTTTTAAAGTTCATTCATCTTTGGGTGTGCACTTGCTAACATGCGTATACGCACGCGCCGCCACTGGTGGATAGTAGATATAATAATGATAGAAAATAATCACCTGAAAGTAAAATCAATAAATATTTCTGCGAATGACTCTTATTATGCAATCGCTGGGTACTGCAAGAGGTGCACTGAATTTTTGAGCGCATTCCAAATACTACTTCGGAGAATGGACTTAAATCGTGCACTAAAACGGAAACGGACTCTTTTATTGACAAACAAACTCTATTTCTAGGCAAGAGCCGTCGATGATCCATGGCCTCCACTTCCTAACCTCCCATACATATTTAAAGGTCTACCGACAAGGTACACGCGAGTGTTTTTGCTGATATGTTCGCGGGTATATTCTCTTTTATCTCTTGTAATTCAATTCTATTTTAATGCTAGAAACATTCATGGTTCAAAACATATTGCTACAGAGCTGCATTTTGCATTTGATAGGAAGTTTTAATAGGTGTGTGGGAGAAGGCATTTTAAATTAAACACTAGCGCCGGGTAACGAAGGAACTTTATTATTGAGGCACCGTCACAATACAAGGCAAACTGGTGAGTCACTGGCTTCGCGAGAGAACCGCCTGGCTGCTGGCATCGACGTATTTATATAACCCTCGCCCGAACATTCTGGAAGGGCGATCTGGAAGGTTCCCTCGTCCTCTGGAAGCTTCGGGCGAGAATCGAGGGAATAGCCGAGCGCCGGTTGAATGGTGCCGCACCAGCCCCCTGCGGAGACTGGAAGTCCGTTAAATGCGAACAGCTATGGGCAGTAGCGATCGGGGAAATGCACTCGGTGGCCGTATCGCGTCGTCACCGTGGGTGGCTTGTCCGGTGAAGATAAGGTGGATGAGTGCTCCTTAGAGACCGCATCGCCTCCGGGGTCGGCCGCAGGAAGGTCGTCGGCCAAAATAAAAGCTGATTTATCCTGTCAATAATATTATTGTTTTTAATTCGCAGGGTGAAATTCTTACTATCCCTGTTGATCATACGATACGTCCCGGTGCACGGAGGCTTTAAGCTGCCACGCACTGTGTCGTCTCTTAAGAAGACATGTGTGCATGTGCTAAGCTCCTTAAAGATGAATGTCCAAGGTGTGGCGTGTCGTGACGCGGAAACGGGGCGCAGACGAGCTGTAATTTGTCGAAGCCGGTCCACGAATTGGGTGATATCCAAGGGATGCTCGGAGTCGGGGTGTCGTAGGACGAATTCTCCAGGTAGTCTTAGTGGCTCGCCGTACAGTATCTCTGCAGTAGATGTCTGTATGTCCTCCTTGAAGGCGCTCCGCATTCCGAGGAGAATTAATGGCAAGGCAACGTACCAAGATGAACCGGGATGGCACATAAGCGCTGCCTTTAATTGTCTGTGTAGCCGCTCCACCATGCCGTTTGCTTGGGGATGATACGGTGATGATCGAGAGCGATGTGAACCTGTGAATACAGATAAGGCATGAAATAGCTTCGACTCGAATTGGCGGCCTTGGTCCGTTGTTATTCGCTGTGGGCAGCCAAATCGTGAAATCCAGCCCCGGGTGAAAGCGTCTGCGACATCTTCGGCCGTGATCCTTTCCACGGGATATACTTCTGGCCAGCGGGAGAAACGGTCTATTGCTGTGAGGCAGTGGTGGAATTTATTGGCCGCTGGCAGTGGACCAATGATGTCCAGATGAACATGCATAAAACGGGCGGGCGGCGGTGAGATGTGTCCGAGTGGCGAAGAGACGTGCCGGGTAATTTTGGCTCGTTGGCAAGCAACACATATTCGACTCCGAGCGCGAACATCTCGTTGGATAAGAGGCCAGACGAAACGCTCTGTAACAAGCTTGGCTGAGGAATTAGGACCTGGGTGACTAAGGTTGTGGAGAGATTCGAAAACCTGCCGCCTAAGTGGTGCTGGGACATATGGTCTGGGGCGACCAGTTGACATATCACAGTAAATTTCAGTATTTAGCCCAGGAATATGCATTCGTTGCAAATGCAATGATGAATTCCCACCGAATACTTCTTGAAGTTCAGAATCTTCAAGCTGACTTTCCGCCAGAGAGGTTAGATCCACTGGTGGCGGATTAATGGCGTCGGTCCGGGAAAGCGCATCTGCGACGATATTTTTTGATCCGCTGATGTGGCGAACATCCGTCGTAAATTGAGCAATGAAGGTGAGGTGGTTAAGTTGGACAGGAGGAAGTTCATTTCCCTCTTGATGGAATGCAAAGCACAGTGGCTTATGGTCAGTGAATATAATGGCGTGCTGTGCTTCGAGGATGTGTCGGAAATGTCTTACCGCTAAATAAATTGCGAGGAGCTCACGGTAATATGCCGGCCACTTAGACTGTCTAGTGGTGAGCTTCTTGGAAAAGAAGCCCAGGGGTTGCCAACGACTGTCGACTTGTTGTTGTAAGCAGGCGCCTACGGCGGTTTGGGAGGCGTCCGTAAATAAGCCGAGGGTTGCTTCAGGAATGGGATGCGCCAGCTTTGCCGTCCTTGAGATGGCAGTCTTACAATCAGAAAAAGCTTTTTCCATAGGCGGTGTCCATTCGATGCTCTGCGAACCGCGAAGTCCAGAAAGGGCCGTGTGAAGTGCGGCCTGATACTCGGAGGCATGCGGCAGAAATTCATTACTCCTAAAAATCGTCGTAGAGCGCGTGCATTCGTGGGTTTTGGATATTCTAATAAGGCTGCAACTTTCTCAGGAAGGGCTCGAATGCCATCTGTTGTGATTTGGTGACCCAAGAAGGTCACTGATTGTGAGCCGAGCACGCTTTTTGAGAAATTCACCACGATGCCGTGCTGCTCCAATCGATGGAAGACTGCCTTTAGATGCTTCTCGTGCTCACTTGGGGTCGAACTAAAGATGAGGATGTCGTCCACATATGGAAAACAGAAATCAAAGCCCTGGAGCACTTCGTCTATAAATTGCTGAAACGTCTGGCCGGCATTACGAAGTCCATAAGTCATAAATGGAAATTCGTAGAGACCAAACGGGGTGGTGATGGCTGTTTTTGGCACGTCAGCAGGATGAACGGGAATTTGGGTGTAGGCTTTTACGAGATCGAGGACAGAAAATATCTTACTTCCGTGGAGATTGGCATCGAAGTCTTGCATATGCCGTATTGGATATCGGTCCGGAATGGTGCGAGCGTTCAGGGCACGATAATCGCCACATGGGCGCCAACCATTATTCTTCTTTGGGACAAGATGTAATTGTGATGCCCACGGGCTCTCTGATCGACGAGCTGTTCCGTTCCGGATCATTGCTTCAAACTCAGCTTTTGCGATGGCAAGACGTTCTCGAGCCAAGCGGCGCGGGCTGCATGACACTGGTGGTCCAGCTGTAGTCCTAATGTAATGGACTGTCTTGTGACGAGTCTCCAGCGGGATGCCGGGGGGGGGGGTGAGATAATCCTGGAAAATTCGCGATAAGCTTCTGATACGGTGACGATGATTGCAAAACCTTTACGCTGAGCGGATCCGAAGATGCAGGCACACCGGATACAGAAAACCCAGTTTTGCCGTCTATCAGGCGTCTGAAACGGCAGTCAGGTAGCAGCTGGTAGTGGGCAAGGAAATCTGCTCCGATTATAGGCATGGTTACGTCAGCAATTATTAAACGCCAGGAGAAATCGCGGCGGAGTCCAAGATTCAATTGCAGTGGTAAGTAACCATAGGTCCGGATGATCGTCTGATTGGCGGCACTGAGGTCTAATCCTGTTGGCGATAAGCGACCATTTACGAGTCACCGCGGGAAACAGCAAAGATCGGAGCCCGTGTCGACGAGGAATCGATGCTTACTGGCCTGGTCTGTGACAATTAGGCGGCTTCCCGTGAGTTGGCAGCCGGTTTCCGTCACTAGCAGCTGCCGTTGGTGTTTTCCGCCTCGTAAGAGCAGGGCGTCGTACAGCGTCGAGCCTTTTTCCCAAATTTTTGGTGGTACCAGCAGACTCGGACTGCTGAGGAGCTCGAACTGGAACGAGGTGCAGGGGATCTTGAGTGGTCGGCAGTACAGTAGCGGCCGCGGGACCGAGATCACCGATGATTGCAGCGAGAGCTTAGTTGAAGAGCATCAACTTGCTGTGATAAGTTCTGCAACTGTTTCGTTAGCGATGCAATTGGATCGTTAGTCGGCGTGCTAGTAGCGGCGCAGATGCCGGCGGGGACGCTCGGAGAAGAGACTTCGATGATACGGTCCGCGAGCTTGGCGACTTCGTCCAACGGTAGGGTCAGTTGGACTTGGAGAATTGCTTGGACGGCTGCTGGAAGACGCTGCAGCCATAGTGTACGAAGTAGATTATCCTGTACTTGGGTAGTACCTGCCAAGTTACGAAGATGACGTAGGAACTGTGAAGGAGTCCGCTCACCTAGCTCTTCCTCGGTGAGAAGTTGCCTAACCCGCTTTTCTTCTGACAGCGAGAGACGCCGAATAAGTTCTTCTTTCAGGCAAATATACCGACCTTCACTGGGAGGATTAGTAAGGATGTCTTGAACCTCCGCTGCCCATCTGGCGTCAAGATGAGACGCGACATACCCGTATTGAGTAGCGTCTTGAGTGATGCCCGACAGAGCGAATTGAGCTTCCACTTGGGCAAACCAGACGATAGGATTATCAGGCCAGAAGAGTGGAAGCTTCGGAGTCACGCGGTGAACGCCTAGCGTGCGCGTAGTCTGGTGTTCGTCGAGCTCTCCAGCGTTGGCGTGAGTCGCAAGTTGAGTTTTCTGCCGCAGCTCTTCGTTTTCTTGCTTGAGTAGATTAAGCTGCCGTTGAAGCTCCTCCATTGCGTGTGCAGTGATTGACGTGAAAAAAGTACCTTCAAAAAATTACGATAAGCCAATCACGTCGGGGTCACCAGTGTGGGAGAAGGCACTTTAAATTAAACACTAGCGCCGGGTAACGAAGGAACTTTATTATTGAGGCACCGTCACAATACAAGGCAAACTGGTGAGTCGCTACTTCGCGAGAGAACCGCCTGGCTGCTGGCATTGACGTATTTATATAACCCTCGCTCGAACATTCTGGAAGGGCGATCTGGAAGGTTCCCCCGTCCTCTGGAAGCTTCGGGCGAGAATCGAGGGAATAGCCGAGCGCCGGTTGAATGGTGCCACAGGTGATTATTAAGATATGTTTCCCTGAGCTCTCTGCATCATGCATACATTGGTAATCTCAGACGATGTAAAACTCCTATCCACTCGTATAGAAACTAGGTCCCGTGACCGCACGTGGAGTGGCATGGGCGCCAATCTGATCTTTTTCAAATGAGGTTAAAATTGATCCTTGCCATTCGTCTAAACTGGGATTTCTAGAACCAAATATTTTGTATATTATGAATACACTAATGGTGGGTAACGAATCGCAATCAATACCTTTCGTTTTATTTGATGATGGAACTACCCTATTGTGGTCATAATTTTGTATGAGCATTTGCTTTTAATATGTAGACGGCTGGTGTCCTAACACCCCCTTCCACACGCCTTTTTTAGACGGCTTGCGGGATAAGTAGTATGTAGATGTAGATACTAACCCCCACCACCTCTTCCTCCGGTATTCCAAAGCATCGTCATCTTTCCCTTCTTTTACTCTCCTCCATTCTATTCCCTTTAATTTTTTCTTCAGGTTTTCCCCATTTCCTCCCCTCCCCACTGCCCTTGCCCTGCCCTCTCTTGTTAAATAAAACGTGTGAATTGGATGCACTACGCACCATTTGGACCCTGAAGATGATGTACTAACATTTAAAAGAAGGTCGCAATAAATTTTAAAATTCTGGAAAATTGCAAGTATTTATTTCAATATGGAAAAATTCCATTCCATCACACTTGAATACTCGGGGAATGAAGTTGGTGTGGTGGCTAGAGGGTTGACTTCCCACCCCGTGGGCTCGAGTACAATTCCCAGCGGTGGCAGATAATTTTCGGAGACTGTCCGATCCCCGCTTGAACGTTGTGTGGAGGACATTTTAAGCACAACACTCCGTCCGTCGGATGGGACGTAAATCCATGGTGCCCTTGGCGCCTTTAGTTCAGAGCAGGCTGATGCCGACGCCGGGTTTCTCTCCACCCTTCCTTCCATACCCTTCCCTAATGGGGCAAGTAACCTCAGCTGTCGGTCGCCTCCTCCAAATACCATACTGTACCATAATCGGGTTTTACAAATATATTAAAAATTAAATTAATAATTCACACACTAAAAATGCTACCGCAAATATCCCTAGTAGCACCAAAAGGATTATATCTAGATTTAATACGTATCATAGTATACACTGTATACATATTATATCTGTATAAAATACATGCAAATGTCCTCTACCACACAGATATCTAAATGTTACACGTATTATATCTGCTGCCATAATATGGAATTTATATAGATTAAATACGTATAACTCGACGTAAATCAGTATATTATACTTATCTTATACATGTCTGATAATCCCTGGCTACGCCGTAAGGATATTATTTGTATATTTTAAAGATTCTGGTATACATCAAGGACCATGGATCATCAGACATGCATAAAATATGTATAATTTACAGAATTGCAAATCTGTGTACCGATGTATTCCGAAATCTTAAAAATATACAGGTATAATCCTTATGGTGCTACTAGGGTATCCACGATGAAACAATGTCAACAACGAGGGAACATGCCATTTTCTGTGCTTCTTAGCTGATTATCAAAATTTCCAGCACCGCGTGTGAGTCTAACGCGACAGAGGAGAGAAAAATTGAAGCCTTAAGTGCCAGTCACCCATTCATTCATTTAGCACAATTTAGCCGTTTCTCCGACTTTGTCATCGCACATGCCGAGGACTCTTTTCAGAAATTCTTACAAAACTGACCCCTTATCTCTCAGATGAGCTCGAGAGAAGAAAAAACACGCAGGATCACGCCGCCACTGGAATGCAAAAATGAATAATAAAAAAAAATTCGGGCGTGAGTGGGGAGAGGAGTATATCGAGAAAATTAGCAACGCTGCCTCGGCACTGCCCTTCGATAACCCGGCTTTTCCTCTTTTCTCCCGTGACATGGCCGAAAAACAAACACAAGAACACCCTTTGACGAACCGTTCCTCCAATGAATCATTTGGAAGCGATCGTCTCATAATATGATGCAAGAAATCGAAAAAAGTTGGTCGGGACCATGGATATATTTATATAAGGAGGGCAAGGCGATTTTTGGTCACTAGGCACTAAGATCACTGTACTGTGACCAATGGAATACAAGGTTATAAGAAAGAGACCGGAGAAGAATATAAAGAGAAGGAATGGAAGAATCTCCTCCCCTAGATACGCCAAGAAAAATGAAATGCAATATAACTCGAACTTTTTAGCTAGATAGGTTGCTATGATGATGGTATTTTCTTGAATTTTCCTGTCCCAGAAATTGTAAGCAGCCTCGTATTTCTGCTGACGTTTTCAGAATTACTTTATAACAACTACGTCCTCATGACGTTCCGAATGTAAACAAATATTGGCAATAACACGAACGCAGAGTAAAATAGAAATACAAAACAAGTCGCCATGGCGTCTCAAAGCAATCAGCCGTGTTTTAATGTTAGCTCACAACTTTCGCTATTGTTCTGAACAACGATCGTTCTAAATTAATTGTATCTCCGTGGTGGACACCCTATTTTTTTAATTTATTAAAGAAAAAATATCTTTGTTGTTAAAATATTCAGGAAAAAATGTCCAATATAATATTGTTATTCCACAGATGAGGGGAACTAATTGTGTTTATAAAAGAACGGAAACTAAAATTTTAAATTTCCGTTGACTTTGGAGAGCCAAAAGTTTTTTTCCATTATGTTGGTACACATCCCCCTCCAGTATGATAAACTTTTCAGCTGTATACACTGTTTACTTTATCTGTAGCAGCCGCCAAGATTAGACGTGTCTTTATGAGCTCGGCGATTTCCGACTCACACTTCATTCCTCATTCGTTAATTTTTCGCCAAAAACAATGATTAGCGATAGCCCAGCCTTCATATTCGCCAGACTCCGGGTGACTTTTTCCAATTTCCAAAATTAAAGAGAATCCTAAAGGGTTGTCATTTTTACAAGCATAAATGAAATTTAAAGAAATCGAGAGAGCTAAAGGCTATCCCAAAGATCGAGAAGTGTTTCGAGGATTGCAAGAAGTGGTTAATATCTGATGAGGACTATTTTGAAGACTAAAACAGCAATGTACCTATACTACTAGATAAATATTTTTTTCAAAAAACTTAAATTACCGCTATCCTCTGAACACATCTTATGTTTACTTTATGCAGCACGACGTTCAGCGGGGAGGCAAAGTTAAAGGCGGAAACGAAATTTGAGGAAATAACAACCACCTTTATTTCCTCTGATCAAGTTCAGAGGTAAGTTAAAGAAACGATAGTATTTCAACGGAAATATATTGTCGCACCTTCAGTTGCAGTGCTACGGACACTTATCATGTCGATGATTTGAAAGGTTCACAGTTTAGGGTTTTCTGATTTATCAACGAAAATTTATTTAATATTTACAAAAATTATATTATATGAAGAGAATGCATACCGCAAACTCGACCGGTTTGTTTTTTGATGACGGATTACTCGACTCAAAATTACGATACCATCTGGAAAGTTTTTGGGTAAGCGGAGTAGACACTGTTCAAAATTTTCCTGCATCTTAAATTTAAAAAAATACATCTGAGATAACAAATAAAGTAAAATTATGAAATTTCAGATGCTCAGAAATGTTGATAATTGACTGCTTTTTATAACCTGAAACCTAGTTTGGCACCTTTGTTGTTAATTTTATAATCAGATGAATGGTCAAAAGTATACAGTTGTTATGAAAACACTGATTTGTCTTCGAAATGTAAAAAAAGATTAATTGAAAAGAAATATTTCATGTACAAGTTGATTTACCCTTCAATAAAATTTTTTACAAGTTTATCCGATACAAAGGTATTCACAGCCATTGATAGATACAGAATAGGGGCAAGTAGGGGGGGCTAAATGGGGGTTAACCCCTTAGTGGGGGTCAGAAAAAAATTACAATTCTATCTAGTATAAATTGGATATCCAAGGGGGGCTATCGCCTCCCTACCCCCATATAGATCCGCCACTGTTCACAGCCATTTGTGCTCACGTTTTAAAAGATAAAGTTCACTTTTTTCCTAACTTTTAACATGTTTAATGAAAATTTTACTGGAGTATATAAGCATTTCTTATATACTCCGGTATGGGTTATATAAGCATTGCTTAAAATTATCTACAAGGAACAATGATATAATTTTTGAGGCTTGCTTAATCAATGGTCTAAGGGCCGAATCAATGTCTTTCCTGTTGTGTACATACATTCGGACGTTGCAACGTGATACGTCCCAAGCCAACAGGGTTAAATGCGTCCAGCTGCCTGTTTAACGCACGCTGTACTTTTTCGCCTCTAAGATCTCGGAGCCTCATATCTCGGGGTGGGGTCGAGAGGTCGTTGTGTTTCTCAGCTTCTGTAGTGTGTCACATTTCTCGGCCTCTCGTGAGGACTCTTTCAACCCCCCCCTCCCCACTCCCACCCCACCCCCTCCTAACATCATCGCACGCGGCTTAACTCCCTCTTCTGCTGCGTCGCAAACTTCGGTCACCCGAAATTGAAAAAAATTTAGATCAATTACTAAAAGACTAATGAACGTAATAGCATGAAACTTAAAAAAATGTTAAGAAAGCCTTTAAACTACAACATTTAATAATGATAATAATAACAACATCATATTGTCCAACGACGCTTAAAATGCTTCAGAGAGATAATGGAGTTTTGGCTGAGGGAAATATTTAAAAAAAAAACATCCAACCTATGACCTACGTTTCGTTGAAACTCTGTGTCTCTAGAACAAAAACAAATAATTATGTTCATCTATTAAGTTTCGATGCCATGACTCAACTTAGAAATAAAATACATTGATTACGATGTACTATCATTTGCAAAAGTCTTGCAAAAAATCGAGCGGCGCCACTTTCGCTCCATTGCCGATATCTGACCACCATTACATTTGAATGATCACTATCTGGGTATGAATCTTCATGGTAGCTCGGGAACGGCTCACGAACGGGTCATCGTGACACGGGAGTGAGACGTAGGAAATCATTACGATGTTCAGTTGAGTAAACGAGCGTAGATGTTGTTGCGTCGTCGCGGCGTTTGAGATTATATTTATACTCGTAGTTGACTGGAGTAGATAATTGAAAATATTTACCCGTTAAAAGAGTGGGTACCTATGAGGCCTGGCTTCCAATGGTAAACCCCACAAGGCCGGCTGGGGGCACGATTTCGACATTAGGAACACGGAAATCAAATCGCTCGTAACACTGGACCTGTAAAGGAAACCTTATAGCACTGGGAATCACATTCGCCAGTGTTTCTGAATGGAGTTGCTCAAAGGGAAACGCAATGATTCGTCCTACCGCGCTAACAACGCAGGATTCCCGTCGCACGAGCATTTAAATTAGAAATTGTTGTAAAAAATGCACAAATTCAACATTTGGTACCCTCTTAACATACATTTAAAAAATAAAAAACTTTAAAATAAAATACGGCTGTGAGGAGGATAAAAAATTTCGGGCAATTGAGGGTCTTGAACGCGGGCCCCTCCAGCCGTCAGTCTAGTATTCATCCACTAACAATAAGCTATTACTGATAACGAATGAATATCCGATAATTTTAATTATTTATTGTCATTGTAACACTGAGCTGCTTTCATGTGCTTCTCATCTGAACGAATTTTGATCAAAATAATCATTTTCTCGGTATCTTAGTATTTTACTCGCTTATATGATTATAACTTGAGCACGGAGGATTTCGCATACTTTATGTTTCGGCTGGTTAGTGTATACAATAGGAATATTATGATGTTGTCGCCTGCGACTTCGGTATGGTATCGTCCTTATAAGTTATTATTATTTGTTATTATGTTTCTAACTCGGTATTTGTAGTTCTAATGAAGCAAGCGTATACATTCACTTCAAGCAGAAATTCTGTAAGGATTTGCTTACGTCCTTCTTACTCGACTTCAAAGGTTTTATGAAATGAGCTGCAGTTCCACTGATTTCAATCTTACCTTAAACATAAAACGTATTGCCAACAAACGCATTTCATAATACCGTGTAACCTACCTAATCTACCTCAGTAGAGATGTTAATTAATGATGCTAAGTAAGTATCCTACATTATCCCGAATTCATCAGAGAATATGTAAATGATTGCAGCTAAATATGATAACTTAATCGTCAACCACATAGCAGCGTAGAGTTATTATACGCATTCACACTAATTCAGAAGTGGAACATATTATCAAACAATACCGGTGTGTACTGCCGAAACCTGGGTCGGTATTAAAAACTCTTGTGGAACATACAAAAGTGTATTTTCATTATGTTTCCTGCAAACAATACCTGTTGAAA
This sequence comes from Ischnura elegans, assembly GCF_921293095.1. Lineage (NCBI taxonomy): Eukaryota > Metazoa > Arthropoda > Insecta > Odonata > Coenagrionidae > Ischnura > Ischnura elegans. The sequence continues at coordinate 108,323,899 of NC_060255.1, forward strand.
TCCGTTAAAAATGGGACTTTTAGCTGGAATTAAGTTTTCCGGACATACTTTGAATACGTGGAAAGGAATACATCTTTGCCGATTGACGGACGTCGGAGAACTCTGCTGTTACTTACGCAACGATTAATGCCGATCAGCTTAACTAATTTCATATTTTACGTGTTTGCTCAGATATTTATATGATGAAACACGTGGAATATCAAAGCTGCCTCGTATCTTATGTCGTAGATATTGTATTAAAAACATCAACCCGAGTCGATAGATGTAGACAAAAGTCCGCCATCTACACAGTGAAAGACTCGTGATTTCCTGCTCCCTGAAAAGAGCTAAGATCACTCAAAAAGAGCCAAGCTACAAACTTTTTAAAATCTCTCCGAGGAATTACCTTCGATCTTTCCTCCTGCATCAAATGCTACAATGTGTTTGGGGGAACATAATGAACATTAATTTCACTTAAATGCAAGCGATCAAATCCCGAGACTGAAAAGGTTGAAAAATATCTCACCCACCTAATGACCCGTTCTCCATATATTGAACCATGAAGACTAGTGTTGGTTTGCTGAATATACCCGAAAACCATACAGTTTCCGAGTAGTACAATCTTTGTGGAGCAAAAGTGGCGCCGCTCGATTTGTTGCAAGACTTTTGCAAATGATAGTACTTTGATTTAAAATCGAATGAGAGGTCTTGGAAACATTCGTCTTCAAATTCGGGTAACAGAATTTGCGAAGTTAATTTCTCTCGGCGAACCAATACGACTGGAAGTAATTCCAACAGGCATCCATACCAGAGTTCAGAATTATTTTCCAAACCACTTGATGCCTCCTGCCAGAAACCTTTCCCTAAATGGGTGTATTCAAAATATTATTGTATATTATCGATTTTTATAACTAACGTAGGCAGAAAAAAGGGAGCATAAGTGGTATGGCGGTTGACCTTCACTGGTGTTAATTGTCCGGAAAAACAAAAGCAACGGTTTTAGCAGATACATTTAAAAAGGATATCACAAATGCAAGGCTTCTAAATTGGAAAAGTGGAATATAGGAGAATATAGACACCACCGCCTCCCAGCCTTCAAGCACGCCCATCCGAACCCACCAGAGATGAGAAAAGATGTGAAAGAAAGTAATCGGGTTCAATCACACGTACACAGACAAATTTTTATACAATTACAAATTAATCTTTGAAAAAGTAACCAGTGGGATAACAATCAAGATTACAATTGATTTTAATCTGGATCATGCGCGGGATGCAATTGCTCTCAATATTTTCTCAAACAGGGAGTCATAACAAGCAAACCAACGTCTTAATTATTACATAATGCTGTTTGAATAATTCTATGCATATGCCATTACATGTGGAAAATGAGCGGTCAATCGGTATACATGCGTCGCCTTAAGAAAAAAAATGAATCTACGCGATAAAAACATCGAATTAATCCTCGCGTCAATTTCACCAATAATCTTGTCCATGAACGCCGAGAGTATCACCTTATCAGAGCGACTATTGTCGCCTCGTGCGAGGGTCTCGCGTGGTTCATTGTCCTTGTCGCCTGCACTCTCGTGAGTGATGAATTATCTCAGAGAAATGTTCGCCCCGAACAAGTACATAAATATGGTGGTTTCCTATTATTTTTTTATTGCCTAAATCAAAATCCCGGAGTACGTATTTCACGCTTTTAGATTTTAAAATGACGATATCTATTTTTCGCTATTGAACGAAAAGAGAAAAATTTCAAGCGCGCGAAAACGCGACGGCTAAGTATGAATGCTGCGAAAAGCCCATGTGACGTCATTCTGGTTCCCGCTGCCGCCGTGTGAGGCCACCTTGGTGCGAGGCCTTGAGCGCCGCTACAATGCAGGCTACTATTAGGTAGCAGAGTATCCTGCTAGCTCGTAGCGCTTGACTTAAATAAGGATTCTAGTACCTTATCAAACGAAGCAAACTTTCCGACCATTGGCAATTTTAATAGGTGATTATTAAGAGATGTTTCCCTGAGCTCTGTGCCTCATACATGCATTGGTAATCTCGGACGATGTAAAACTCCTGACTACTCGTATAGCATCTAAGTCCCTGTGACGTCACGTGAAGTGGCATCGCATGGGCACCAATTTGACCTTTTTCAAATGAGGTTAAAATTGACCATTAACATTCGTCCAAACTGGGATTTGTAAAACCAACGATCGCAACCAATGCCTCTCGTTTTCTTTGATGAAGGAAACTACCCTATTTAGTACCTAACTACCGAGGTTTATTTTCAACATAAAAAGGGATGATCATATTTCCCATACTTCCCCCGTCTCGTGAAAAGCTACCTGAAGTAATTTTTTTCTGCCAGAAATGATAAGTCCAAAATGTTGACTATAATGGCTCCTGATTTTCTCATCACGCCCCAACACAGAACTACCGCATATGAAAAATCTTTTTGTTTCCGTTTCTCTGTCTGTTTTCAAGCAAAGATTTTTCGCTGCATAAAAACCCCACGAAAGTGTACTACTTCTTCTATTTTATATTCGCATGTTATTTTCCCGATAATTCAACCGCCCATCCCAATATTTTCCCCAAATAAAGTTTTTTTATTCCACTATTACAAGCTCCTTTGTATTGCACAACCCCATCATGTTCTTATTGCACAATTTCGAGAACAATAAATGATATTATTATTCTAAATTAACCACAAACTTTACGCCACCAGCTCATGAAAAATGGGCAGCAGATTTCGCGTTCAATTAACACATACATGCATACACAACGTCTGCACTCATCTTCGGCCTTGTGCATCATGGTGGCCCGAAACACACGAAGGTAACACAATCGAATCGCAATTTGCGCTCATAAGTTGGTACTCGTCACCCTGATAACGGAGAAAAAATATTTTGGAATCAGAACAGCGGCAGATTACTGACCCATGGATACTTGAATATCACGCTATAAGTCGATTTGGAGGAAATAATTTGAAAGAGAAATTTGGCGAAAAATAAAATTAGCCACTTAACAAAATATTAGTTCATTGGCTCTGTGGCATTTATTAAAAAATTAAGGAATTCTGCACGCCATCTATAATTCTTCTGAAAAACTAAAAGTAATTGCCACACAAGATTGAGATGAGTTGTTGGCCCCATCGATGTGTTTTCGGAGTTTATTTTCAATTCTATTTTAAAACGATCCCATTTTTCATCCCAGTATATCTCCCTCTATGATTCACGGTTTGGGGTGACAAAACAACGATGAAAAGCGTATGCAATAAATTACTTTTACTTCGCATCCCTAAGTTTCATGTAAATGTGCCCGCTAATACCAAGTAGACCAACCTAATTTAGCGTTAATTCCACCAGGTCCATTGACGAATGGTTGCTGTAATCTAGGCGCCGCTCAAGATCAGTGTGTGCGTGGGACAGGGTTACTTCCGCTGCGCCTCGGTGGTATGCAATGCTTCACAGCGTTAATGCGCTAGAGTTGGTTTCAAATATCTTAGCGGCTGAGAGGCAGGCCTAACAATAAGTCTTTTGGTGGTGAGGGCACTGCGTGATTACTAACCAAAATGCGATAGGCGAAGCCTAGGTTCCGGGAAATTCAGCCACTTACAGACTTCCGAAGTGAACGCTTCGTAAGTTAGCTGTATTGCCAAAGTTTGCAAGGGTTTTTGACACAGTCTTCTGTTTCCATGCGCTGACAATGTCTTTTGATTAAACGCAATGGCAACGCCCACCTCTCCCCATCCCACATCCCCAGTGTTGTAGGTCCCGCCTTCTGCCGCGACACCGCTCGAAACCTTGCGAGCTTGCACGGCCAATCGCGAAGATATTTGAAAAGGATCATAGACTTCGATTGCTGGAGCAATTTATAAGGGATATCTTTCAGATCAACACGGAGACTATTATATTAGAACCTGAGTATATTTTCAGGTCCTACATATACATAAGTATGAGAGATTTTTCGCGGAACGTATAGGTATGTGAATTCGTTTTTCCCCCGAACAATAAATGCTATGCGGAACTCCGTTAGATCATTTCCTTTTCATTTGTTAACGGTGGTCATAAGTAGCTGTAGATGCATTTGACTGCTTAGGGACAAGGGGCACTAAGATATTCCACAATGATCTTTAAACTTTGCTCGTTGAGCAGGTGAATAATGGAAGGTTCGTCATCTCCCAATTCCCGTTCTCAGCATTAGAACTGAATAGGCGTAACTATGGAGTTGAACTCTTGAGAAGAGCGGTTACTGGTTCACAATAACTTGGTGTAACACGACTTGGAACGGTCGTTAGCCGAAAAAAAGATCTAATATATCTTGGAGTTAGCCAGTAGCTAGGAACATAAATTAATGTCTATTGCCAGTAATATAAATTACTTAATGTTTTTAATTCAATTTTGCTCTTCTTTCGCAGAACGAGCTTTGATTAACGAATAGTCACTCATAAGTTTGGGTGATATTAAGTAACGCCAAGTTAAGTTGTTGCGAACGTTAATCCACTTACAATTAGAGTAAAATTCCAATCCCCAGACGCCAATAGCGGCGTTCAGAGCAAACATGAGCGGGTGCTTTTGGTCCATTTCGAATTAAAAGGGAAAATTAACGTGAATTTTTTTCCATCCGTGCTTTGTCTGTTCAAGCCGTGAAAGGAAATGTATTTTTCGTTGTTATTTTAACAATTGCTGAAGGACCAATGAATCTCAGTTAATAGTGTTCATTATTACATATATTTTAGCCGGCACCGGTGGTGGTCGTAGCAAGACGCGTTCGCATGAATGAAATGGATGCTATCCCCCTCCTCGCATTACTACGCAGCAGCAGCGGCGGCTGCAGCTGTCGCGTCTTTGTTTGTTGGGGTGGGTTGGGTTGGATGGGGGCGGGTGGGGGTGAGGGTGTGTGGAAGGGGGGGACGCGGGTCAGAGGGAATGCTTCTGCTCCTCGCCCATGACCACTCAGTCACATCCGGGCGCTCACTGTGACCGGGCGCATACCTCTCGTTTGGACATTGCGTGTGCTTGTGAGTTTAATTGAAGATGGCTGCTGATGAGGACGTCGAGGACTCCTTCCGCCCCTTCACGAAGCAGTCACTGGCCGACATAGAGGAGCGCATCGCCGCTAAACAGGGACAAGCCAAGCGAAAGGTATGCTGTTTACAACAGCGGCGGATTCCCAACCCCTCATATCCAAAGAAATCTTTATTGGAAAGTTGCAAGTGCGGATGAATGTTTTTATGTGCAACATTACCCCTTAATAGTGCGAACGTAGCGATAAATCGGACGCCCTTCCGCAGATGAGTTGATGACGTCACGAGCAAACACACCGAATGGGTTTACCACATCTGAGATGCTCTCAGGCGTTGTGCGTGGATCTGAAATGGCTCCTCGTCGATGTTGCTTACTCGCTTATGAATGATAAATGCCCTTAGTGAAAAGTTCGCACTGAACGATTAGGTACCTAAATCAACAACAACACTTACGACGTCACCAACTCGTGAAAAGCGGGCAGCAAATTTCGCGTTTTCTTACGTAGAACATACCCACAAACACAGTACATCTGAAGTAATCTTCGGCCTTGTGCATTAGGGTGGACCGAAAAACGCGAAGCTGTCACAATCGAATCGCATTTGCGCACACACGTTCGCATTTGACACCTTGATTTAAGAAGAAAGACATGTTTGAAATCAGAACATATCTTCCGCTCGCACATTTCGATCTATTTTTCAAAAAAATGACGTCGTTCAGCATTTAAATAAATGAGTTACGTGGATTGCATTGCGCTTGATATCGTGATGCGATCCCGAGTCTGAAGAAAATAAATATTTCCCCTTTTCTCCTTTTTTAAGGGTCTCTCATTCTTTTCTAAGTGTCCTTTGTCATACGCAAGGGCCTCGCGTGGCTCATTGTTGTTCTCAATAACGGCTGTGATTCCATCCTTTACGAACGGTTCTCCCTGAACACGTAAATGAACCAGATCTCTAATTAAGTCACCGATTCATTAATGAAAAATGGGGCGGCAACTTCCACTTTCACTTCTGAGAAGTCTGAACGATAGGATCATATTTCCCGTCTCTATTGAATGATAGCTTCAGCGTAGGTTTTCAGGGATCAAAAGAGTGATCGGTCATCGACCCATCATTTTCTGAATAACTCGTTCATTCCCACCCTTGTCCCATTGTACATCACTTTCCGATTTCACAACTATCATCCAATTAAAAGAGTGGCGTTACAACCGCTGCTTAGGGCCGCGCGTTCTGATTGGTTGACAGACTGTTCCAACAATGGTTTCAGCGACGGGAAAAGGGACATGCCGAGTGGTGGAATAAGGGATGGGATTCCCATCCCTGGAGCCATTGTGTGAAACGGTCATTTTTCCTTCATCATCGGAGCGATCGCTAAAGCTAACTCTACTGTCGGCGTCAAAATGATGTGCCGCTCTACTTTACAAATTTATAACTGGACTTCAGTGCATTCCATAATAATGAATAATACGTCATTTTAAAGGAAGTTTTATTTTCAATTCTGATTTATTTTTTGTTTCATGAAAAATCCAAAAATCAAGACACGCGAGCGCAATAAATGACTCCGCGCACCATAAAATTAGCCGTGTTGTCAAATTCATGAACTTTGTAACTCAATCTAGGGAAAACTACTATGTCAACAACATTCATCTCCCACAATATGTTGCAAACATTAATGTAGATTAATAAAATGGGTTTTTCGTATCTTAAGAACGCATATTTTGTTATAAAATAGCGAAAATGTTAAAACACTATCCAGTCCTACAGTTTGCCCCGAAAGAAAAATAAAATTGATGGGAAACACTTCTTAATTTTTTTTTTAATTTTCTATGATCCATAATCTATAAAAAATATTGATATTTGTGAATATTAATGACTACCATTAATGTCATGTTGCCAAACGGGGCCGCGCCGGGTCAGTGCCGGTTACTAGGAAGCAAAGTTTTGCGCGCAAGACATGGCAACGCAGCATTCGTTCGCTCCGGCGAGATAGTGTTTAAACATTTTCGTTATTTTACAAAAAAATATGCATTCTTTAAATTCGCAGAAGGCATTTCATTGATCTGCGTTAATGTTTACAGCTTAATGTGGAAGATGAACGTTGTAGACGTAGTAGTTTTCCCTAGGTTGAGTTACAAAGTTCATGAATTTGACAAAACGGCTAATCTTATGGTGCGCGGAGTCATTTATTGCATTCGCGTGTCTTGATGTTTGGATTTTTCATTAGACAAAAAATAAACCAGAATTGAGTATAAAATTTACTTTTAAATGGCGTATTATTCATTATTATGGCATAAACTGAAGCCTAGATATAAATTTGCAAAATACAGCGGCACGTCATTTTGACGCCAACAGTAGGTAAGGACGGAAAAAATGATCGTGTGATTAAGACTGCACCGAGTGGATAGCTGCAGGGAAGAAACCATTTTTCGTCTTGTTTTTCCATCTTCTGAGTTCCAATAGTTAATTGCGATTTCAGGTTAGAGTGAAGGACAATATTTCAGCCCAGGAGCATTGCCTGCAATGCACAGGCGAACCTAGTTTTTTTTCTTTCTACGACAAACGCAGCGACTACTAGCGATAAACCTGATACGCCGGGAAACCTAAGATCATACAACAATGATTAGGTACTTTTGGCCGCGACAAATATCTTTCCAAATGGCGGTCTTGATTTTAGATGGACTAAAAACTCTATAATGCAACCTCTAATCTAACCTCACGCAGTAGCGGATCTATGGGGGGGGGGGCTTAGGTGGCTATAGCCCCCCCTCGGGTATCCAATTTACACTAGATAGAATGGTAATTTTTTCCGACCCCACTACTGCTGGAATTTCAACCCCCACTTAGCCCCTCCCTTGTCCCTATCCTGGATTCGCCACTGACCTCACCTCAACCACCAGATTCCTATAGGTCATCTACTTCTACATAATACCCCCCAAGCCTCTTCAATGACGTGATGTGTTCGTACAATAGCCGTTAACGAAATAAAAGGAAAGAATTGAGGATATTTGACTACGAAGTCCCGCCTAAATTTTATTGCAATGATTTTCTTTTGAAGTGAGGACATGAATGCAAGAGAGTGGTAATTACCATGAGGCCGTCATGTGAGGTTATTGTCTTTTTAAGGTTAAAGGCGAGCCAGCTCTTCACTTGGGACACGATCACGATCACTGTATCTACAATTACACTACCTGTCCCCTTAAATAGCTATATGATCGCTAATGTTCGCTAAAGCTACCAGTAATCACTGAATAAACACATAACGATTAGAATTTCGATATTTGAAAGAATTTTCAGACCACATCTTACCGTATTAAATAATGAACAATTGGTTTTATTTCCCTCATAAGAATCAAAGAAACTTTCAAAAAGGTATCGTAGTTGAAAAAGTTGCAAATTTGCCGCTAGTTAGTTATTCAAAAAGTCAAACAGTGAAGTGATGCCACACACAGCCAGATTAATCTTGACCTACTCTATAAATGCGTTGACCATTTTCACTCATCGCAAAACCATAACCAAAAATTACTTAGAAAGCCGTTTTACTACGCAAATGTAATGCTGAAAGTTATGTACACTAAAGAATGAAGTTCGCCGTGAAAAAATATTTGTCTTACAAATTTGATAGTCGGGTTTCGAACCCGGATCACCCGATTACCGGTCAGGCGTGTTAACAAGTTGCACCACCAAGCCATTTTCTCAGAGCAAACTTCGGGATGGGTTTTACCGAACAAGATGTTGACGTCACATGTCCACACTGTGGCACATGTGGCGAGGGTCGTGCTTACTAAGCCACTGTCATGTCGGGGTGAAAATCCCTTATTTTGCCGCTGATCTGATAGGACGATTTTTAATGAGTGCAGGAACAAGTAACTTTGTACGCAGTCACGCGCACGGGTGCAAAGTTAAATACACCAACGGACGAATTCGCCATGAAAAAATTCCGGCTAATTCAAATATGTCACTTGTTCGTGCAGTGCTCTAAAAGTTATAATCACCATTGGTTGTTTTCAAAATGGGCGTGGTTTGGTGATTTCTTCTCCATAGGTGTTTGTCACCGAAATAGAATTCGATTTTCGCCAATTTTAAACTTAACGGCTCGGGCGGCAGCGATTATCTGGATCCCTACAGGACGTAGTAGGTTGTAAGGGTCATTTCCAATTGTTCTAGATTCAGAGGCGGATTGTGGTTTGAAAATGGAAAAAAGCTACGCTGGATATTCAGTCTTAAAGAGAGTGAAAAGAAATGAACCAAATAAATATTTCCTCCGATAAAATGTTCTAAGTCACGGCTAATTATGGGGGTGATGAGAAATGTGATAATCTTTACGGAGGTTAAGGTCAAATCTAACGCAACAACTTAAGAGCCATCGAAGTTCATTATCTAATTCCGATGGAAATTTATCGCAAGGCCAGGCGCAGTAAACAAGTGAACGGAAAACAAGCGCAGAAATAAACATTTTACGAGTAGTAATGAGAAGAAGGGATTTGTGTCTTTTCAGCTGATATAACATTCTATTGACCTTATCAATGGATTAATTTATGTGATGATGCCACGAGAGATTATTAGTCAGAGTATTACCAAGCTTTCAAACAGTGTTACTAAATCCGATATCGAAGTCACCGATTTTACGAGAGGGTAATGTGGGAGGAAATGTTCATTTTGCCGAGTATTCCGGAGTCACCAAAAATGATTGCCTGCGTTTTGGAGGACTTTAAAACTGAAAAATTTTCCTGGTCCATGTATGGATTGGTGAAACGTCTTCATTGACAAGGGAGATCGTGGCTGCCAATTCATTAGGATAAGTATAAAATAAAAGCGGAGGCCATGGGAATTAAGCATGTATTTGCTGTGTGTAACGCTCTTTACTAAGTCGAGGATGTAAAGACCGAATAAAAGAGGCCCAATTACTGACCCTTGTAGCACCTCGCATTGGACAGTAACCCAAGTCGATCTGTTGTTGTTTTCTCCCAGTACTGCCTTAGTTTGATTTTCAAGATATAATTGGAACCAATTTAAAATAAAACAAGAATAGTTGAGGACGAATAATGATAATTTAATAGTTGAATCAAAGAGGACCATAACGGTCACTATCTCACGATCCATTTCACTTCGGATATAATCTGTAACTTAATGTAATTCGGATTGCGTACCTCCTGAAGCGTTTACGAAAACCAGAGTGAAAGGGGTTCGCCTTGGCAGAAAGTTAATGAGTCATTTGTTGATGAACAATTTTCTCTACGGTTTTGGATAAGGCACATAGAATAATGATTGGCCGGAAATCGGCAGGGGGGGAGGGCTTTCGGACTTCGTTGATGGGTCTCACGAGTGCGTTTTTCCATACGCTAGGGAAACGGAATTGGAGAAAGAACAGTTGAATATTTCAAGCAGTATTGATGAGAGATTCGCAGGTAATTTACGAATTAAAACATTTGAAATTCCATCAACCCTGGATGAGTGGGATGGGGAACGGGCCATATATATACATAGCACTTCAGGAGTAACATATTGGAAATAGAAACCTTCATTATTGAAAGGCACGAGAACGTCATCAAAGAAGGAGGTGGATAGAAGGCGTTTGTTTGGATTATGGGAAGCAGAAATGAAATACTCATTAAGCCATGTAAGAGTTGGTGCTTTCCTAGCTAACGATGTGGACGAATGCTTCGCAGGACTGCCAACAGGTGAGCTTTTCTATTAGATCCGACGCGGTATAAAACCGTTCGACTTCGCACCAGAAGCACAACCAAATGTGAAAGTGCATTTCAATAGAAAAAAGAGAGTATGCCTGCAAAAATATCAGTAAAAAACCATTCGCGTGTACCTTGTCGATAGACATTTAAATAGACATGGGGGGCCGGGAAGAGGAGTCCATGGAGCATGGATGGCTCTCGGCTAGAAAAAGAGTTTGTTTATAATAAGAGTCCGTTTCCCTACTTTAACCAAACGATGTAAGCCCATTCTCCGTAGTAGTTTATGAAATGCACTCAAAGGAAGAAACCTTTCAGTGTACCTCTTGCAGTGCCCAGCGATTACATAATAAGTGTCATTCGTAGAAATATTCATTAATTTTACTATCTGGTGATTATTTTCTATCACTGTTATATCTATTATCCACTTATAAAAGTGAATGAGGCCATATCGCATCCACAAGCTTGCCGCGTCACCGCAACTCTCCGCCGCCGCCGGCCAGAACCGGAGTCGACCGCACGCTCGAAAAAACGATTTTTAGTTCGGGGTTACAAGTTGGTTCAAGATTTTACTTTAGATTCACAATGTAGAAGCTTCATAGAACGACGTGGTATAAGTCACTTGGCGAAAGGCGGCAGAAGTATCTACTTTTTCTCTATGTTTATGTAAAAAATTGGCTGAAAACAGGCTCCGCCATTTTGTTATATATCTATGGTTAATGATGAAATAAAATCTTTGGAAACCCTTCAAATGGAAGAAAAGTGTTAATTAATATGGTATAACAGTGTTGTCAATAAAACTATTCATGAAACCACTGCATGAGGATAAAGTTGGCTATTTTTAGAAAAAATCGAGGGTGGTCGTTTTTCGCTAAATTTGTTCAACTTCGACCTCAGATATGTTATTAACGTGAAGACACAAGAAATAAATAATCTTTCAAGTTATTCACAATTTATTTGAGAATATGCATGCGAAGTTTCAACTTCCTAGCTCAAAAAATCGTTTTTGGTGTTTAGGCCAGCTTTTTTCGATTGTTTCGACTGTGCGACGTTTCAATGGCTAACTCTGACATTGTCCTCAGGGCGTTGAGGACTCGTTGGCTCTAACTAAGAGAACACCTCACCTTTTAAGGTATCCCGCGAAGCATTAAAACACACTCATTGAGCTGTTCAAAACAGGTATGAAACGGGGGGGGGGGGGGATTGGCATGAGACCAAGGTTCCAAGACCAAGGTCACTAAAAGTTCAGCTATGTTTGGGTCGCGTCACTTACACCGGAGAAAAACCGGGAGAGAAAAAAAAAGAAAAACAGGACCCGGCCTCCAAAACCCGTACCTTACTTAAACAACTTCGGTTTCCTTGTTCGAAGGAAAGCCCCACGGAGTCGATTTCTTTCTCGTGTTAGCTTCATAATATTGGGGCTGAACCGTGAGGATTTGCGACGGTTTGGAGAGCAAGGCCTAAGAGGAGTAACCTTACCTACACAATTTATAATGTTAGAATACCTTTAACAACAATACAATTTGAATAAAACACTTCATTGCTATCACAAGATTCCTTATTCCAAACTTCTTCAGCGGAGTAATGTCAACCATTATATCATTCCTACTTCAAGCAGCTCACTCACTCATGCTTTAATCCTGAGGTTGATTCGGACAGGTGAGGGTAGAGTTCACCACAGGATAAGTCGAAGGTGAGTAAAAAGCAAACAGTCAGGGTAGTTAGATTAGTTCCTTTCCCAGGGACTCCTCGTACTTCGAGGATTTTACATTTTGGGGGTGTCCGAGGGCAGGGGCGCAGCTAGGAGTTAAGGCTGGGGGGGTTTAGATGCAACTAATCCCGGGGTGTGTGGGGGTATGGAATACCCACCAGGATAATCGGTAGGTGCGAGATTAATAAATTGCGGAATTTTAAGATAAACGATTCAAAATGGTCAGATTTACGGCGTTCTGAGGGATATTTAATTAATCATTACAGTAGCCTACTAGTATTATCAGTGGAAACGAGACTCCAGGGCGGGCTCGCAAGGTTACACTCCTGGGGCAGGGTCTATAAGCGCGAGCTTTTCACCTCTGCACCCAGAAGGGGGAGGACAAGAAGGAGAAAGGAAGGAGGCGCCGTCGCGATAGGAGCCCGACGACGCCTCCTGGGAGTGGATATGGGAGGAAGGGAAGGGACGAGGAATCCCACACCGTCACAAAGGCGGGCGGGTCCTACCATACTATTAGTATTATCAATCCATTTAAGTGAAATGAATTAAACTTAAATTTTTCTCTGACCTCTGGGGGGGAGGCTTTAACCCCCATAAACCCCCCCTCGCTGCGCCACTGTCCAAGGGATTCGCCCGGGATTTGAACCCATGACCCTTCATTCTATTACCACAAGGCTCCAACTTATAACAACGTTTTCATCCCTACTAAATGTTCCATCTTCACATTCCTCATTGGCGGGACACACTCTTGCTCCTGAAGCATTCCCAACACATTTTTCTCAAGGCACGAATTCATCTATCTGAACACAAAATAAGTGTTTCAATAGGGAGGGAATTTCTCATCCCGTTTCAAAACGGACGATTTACGAATCCAATTGCCGATGGTGGCAGCACCGGAGAGGTGATGGAGAGGAAACGGCCACATTGTACTAAGTGTAGAAGTCGTCGTGTTTTTCGTTAAAAATTCGATGAGATATATCTTGAGGTTGAAATTTCGACCTCGTCAGCGATGAATGCCGGCGGATATGCTAAATAAAATGCAACATTATGTACAAGTCTGGTTCGGAAATGAGTAAACAAGTTGTTGACATCCTCAGACATTCTCCGTAAATGCATACGTACTCAATGCTATTTAGATGTACCTTTAGCTCATACAAATTTTTTCCAGTCAAACTTAATGCAGTGTAGCATATTTATCGAAAGACATTTCACACAACATTGAAAATATTGATCGCAATATTATGGGAAACCGTAAAAAAATCACGAAAAACACCTGCGCTCAAACAGCTTCATTCAAGCTATCACCTTCCCAAAGCTTCGAATCTTGGCCGCCAGGTGTCAGAGTCTTCACTAAGTATCGCGAATAAAAATGGCCGAAAGATTACCCGAGTGGAAAAATTCATGACGACTCAACATGGCCGTAATTGTTGCGTCGGCATGGAAATGAGGAAGCAAATGTAAGCCGGGACCAAACAATACACAACAATGCATTCATTCACGGTCGAGTTCCGATCACCCGACAGCCCGTCACGGTCGGGAGCAATCTGAAAACAGGCACGTAGCCAAGGGAAGAGCTTCGGTGAGTTCCATCCTCCCCCCGATTTTTTCCTTGTGGCGACTACCCGCAATGCATTCCATTAGGACACAACCAGCCCAGCAATGGCGCTTACCCTCTTACTTTCTCTCAATTATTCAAAGTTGTGGTCTGAGCTTCAGAATCTCAGATCAAAAATTTTCTCAGAATCAGTTACAATAGGGTGGTTTCCTATTATTTTTATTGCCTTTTTAAATGACGATATCTATTTTTCGCGATTAAATGAAAAGTGAAAATTTCCAAGCGCGCGAAAACGCGACGGTTAAGAATGTGAATGCTGGGAAAAGCCCGTGTGACGTCATTCTGGATCCGGCTGCCGCCGTGGTGCCGCCTTGGTGCGAGGCTATGAGCGCCGCTACGATGCAGGCTACTATTAGGTAGCAGAGTATCCTGCTGGCAGGTAGTGCTTGGCTTAAATAAGGATTATTAATACCCTATCAAACGAAGAAACTTTCCGACCATAGGCAATTTTAATAGATGATTATTAAGAAATGTTTCCCTGAGCTCTGTGCCTCATTCATGCATTGATAATAGCAGACGACGTAAAGCTTCTATGTACTCGTATAGAAACTAGGTCCCTGTGACGTCACGTGGAGTGGCATCACATGGGCGCCAATCTGGCCTTTTCAAATAAGGTTAAAATTGACCATTAACATTCGTCTAAACTGGGATTTCTAAAACCAAATAATTTGTATATTATGAATACACTAATGGTGGGTAACGAATCGCAATTAATGCCTTTCGTTTTCTTTGATGTAGAAAACAACTCTATTACCTACTAACGTCATAGACCTAAAATTTCAAACCTCTTTTTTTTTAATCAGACGGATTTTGGAAACAAACAAACACCTAGGGAGACCAATTTGTGATGACAACGGCCATGTTTGGTAAAAACCAAGGATGACTATATGAATTTCAGCAGTGTGCAAGCGAAACTGATGGCTTATTTACGAGAGAAGTCAAGACTGAAGGCCACCGATATTTTTTTTCTACCGGGCATCACGGATTACCATCGAAGTATCCCAGCCTCCTCAAGTGCATCCATGATTATGCCCAAACTTCATTCCAATCTCAGGCTTGCTGTTCTTCAATTAATGGAAAAACCAGAAAAAACATTTATTTGCACAAAAATTAAGATTATGAACAATTAAGAAGAAATAGTATCGGAGAAGAATATTAGTTTGGTAAAAAAAGAGAAAACATAAAAAACAAAAGAATGATGGAAATAATGAAAATTAATAAAAGAGATAAAATGTCATTCGTAATAGTTCTTCACACAGTCCAAACATATCAGCGTCAACTCAAATATATGCGCAATAAATCAATTTCCTGCGTTTGCTGGGTGTCCATCAGTGGCGTAGCTAGGGACCCCCCGCTCCAAAATACAAAAGCAAACTTACTTTGCATCTCAACTGAAAACCAAATATTGAAAAATGATGAATTTACAAAATATTTCTTTGAAAAATGAAGTTTTTTTATAATGGAAAGTGTTAAAATTAGTTTAAAACCCTCTACTTAGTACCCTGGTTTTCAAAAATTCCTCCCACCTGCTTTTGGACCCCCCCCCCCCCCCGAACAAAATAAATTGCTACGCCACTGGTGTCAATGGAATCAGCGGAACGACAAACACATTCGCGCCTTTAATATCCTGAACGTGAGTGGCAACCAACTCCAATGATGGTGATGGCGGAATCGCATTGAAACTGTCGTCAACCGACATCAGTCGACGCGGTAAAAAAAGCCCGGAAACTATGAGAGAATCTCCTTGAGTAGGTACTCACGGGGTACAGTGGGCTGAAATCGAAAAAAAGCTGGCCAAAAATCATATCTTCCATATTTTTATAATTAGCTCAATGACATTTTTCCTACTAATCTTGTTTAGGCTATATAACATGAAAATAATGACATTTTTCCGAAAATCGATCCGGGGAGTTTTTTTAAGCAAATTCGAGGAGACGGAAAAAACCAAAAATCTACTATTTGGACCACTTTAGTATAGAGGGAGCATTTAATTTAAATTAATAGTTAAGAATAAAAAAGTAAGTTGTTTAACATTTACTTTAATAATTTAAATAAAAAATTTCATATTTAAAACATAAAATTATTTTTTTAACATTATTAATGATTTAATCAATTAACTTTACGTCAGCATTTTGTCTGATAGAACATACGTAAGAAATCACTTGGTAAACAATTTAACCACAAGCCACAATGCCACATAAAATTATTTATGTACCATAATAAGTAAGCATAAATATATAAAACATTAGAAAACATAAGGGATAAATTAACCAGCCCACTACCAGTTTTCATCGGATTCCCAGCTGTCACTGTCCTCATCAGAAGTTGGCTCTACCAATACAAGTAAGTTTCGTATATCCTTTGAAACATTTCTTTTAGCATGTATACAAACTTAACTATTTGATATTAGAGGATCCGAATTTAGGAGGTGCAATCGGAAAAGATGTCCCATCTCAGCTAAGCTTGAAATTTTTCGCGTATGGTGCGTTCGGAATTTTCTGATATCTTTGTGGCGAGATTCCAAAGCTTCCTCCGAAAGTTGGCCAATTGGAGGCACTGATGCCTTGGCAAGTGATGCTCCATGAAACAGCACCTTGTGCACTGTGGGCGGCATATAGTACCACGGATACAAATCCACAAAAAGGGATGCCGTTTCTGAGTACTCGCTGAAATTGGCGTAATCTATCTCAATTCCAGATGTCAGAGCTTTAAAATCGAGGCAAACCTCGAGATGAGTTCCTCGTTAATGCCTATTTGAAAAGGAAAAAAGTCCTCACCAAATCCTTCTTCCAAAAAATCTAAATATTCATAACAAATTTTGGAATTATTAAATAAAAATGATATATAAGTTTTTGATGGTAAATATACCAGTAATTTCTGATGTTAGCTTAGGATCAGGAAAAAACATCGGGCAGTGTTCCCATCCTTAGTCGTGCCTGAGATATATTACTTGGAAAACGTACCCTTTTATCGTTCCGATATATTCTTCACTAGTGGTAGTTCGGTCTCAACGCTGAAATTTCACGATAGGTAAAGGGAAAATAAACCCTGGTTCTTCGCGTCCGTATCACAAGCACTGCGATCCTTTCGCACTCAAGAAGACAAACTGACTAATTTTCTCGATAAAATCGGGAAAGTGAATATTTTTCAACGAATTGGGTGGTTTCCTATAATTTTTTATTGCCTAAATCGAAAGCTTATTACTCCTGGAGTACTTATTTCACGCTTTTAGATTTTTAAATGACGATATCTATTTTTCGCGATCAAATGAAAAGTGAAAATCTTCAAGCGCGCGGAAACGCGACGGCTAAGTATGAATGCCGGGAAAACTCCGCGTGACGTCGTTCTGGTTCCCGCTGCCGCCCTGTGAGGTGACCTTGGGGCGAGGCTTTGAGCGCTGATACGACGGAGGATGCTGGCAGGTAGCAGAGTATCCAGCTAGCTGGTAGCGCTTGGCTTAAATAAGGATTATTAATACCTTATCAAACGAAGAAAACATTCCGACCTTAGTCAGTTTGATATTTTAATAGGTGGTTATTAAGAGATGTTTCCCTGAGCTTTGTGCCTCATGCATCCATTGGCAATCACAGGCGATGTATAACTCCTGTGTAGAAACTAGGTCCCTGTGACGTCACGTGGAGTGGAATCGCATGGGCGCCAATCTGGCCTTTTTCAAATGATAAAATTGACCATTGCCATTCGTTAAAAAAACAACGGGCGTAGGCAAAGAAATTCAGGATTTAATTAGTAAATGTTCTGAATGTCTTGAACGCAGGCCAGCGAGAGAGGAGCCGCTAAAGCCGACTGAGACACCAGCGCGACCCTGGCAGGTCTTTGGGATTGACATTTGCCACAACTGCGGTCGAGAATATCTAATTGCAGTTGACTATTTTTCAAAATATCCTGAGGTCGCTCGATTGGAGAACTCTGGAGCACCTTTAGTGGTTGGGAATCTGAAACCGACCTTCGCGCGGCATGGTATTCCCGAAATGTCTGGGCGGATAATGGGCCTCCTTTTAGTTCGAATGGCATCCGGAACTTTGCGAGAGAATACGGTTTCGAACTTCTAACGAGCAGTCCCTTTCATCCAAAAAGCAACGGCCAGGCGGAAGCAGCAGTAAAAATTGTAAAAAATATATTCGCCAAAGAAACAGATCCAATCTTGGGCCTTCTCGCATACCGATCTTCAAGGTTGGAATCGGGGTATTCTTCGTCAGAGTTATTAATGGGTCGAAAGCTCAGAACAAACGTCCCAATGGGCCCCATGGGGTTAGCTCCTAAGTGGCCCAACCTCGAAGCCCTCCGGCGCAAGAACCACTTCGTCACAGAGAGAGCTAGGCGGAATTACAACCGACGGCATCGCGCCTCACTAACAGCGGGGGACAGAGTATGGGTGAAAGACCGCCGGGACGATCATCGGAGAGGCAGGTCATCCTCTTGATCATTTCTTCTTGAGACCGGCCACAGAGTCGTGAGAAGAAATCGAGCAGCGCTGACTCCGGCTCGGGCACCAGCAGAATTGGCGGGGGGACCCGATCCTGAGTTCGCGGGGTCGTTCCCAGACCCTCGCGAAAAAGAGGTCCAGGCGGAGAGAGCAGACGGAGCAGTCCAAGGGTACCGAACGAGATACGGACGGATCGTTCGTCCTCCACAAAGACTGCAAATGCAGTAACGGTTTTTGCCGCCACACATTTCTTTGAGAAGAATTTGAAGGAGAGATGTGGCGGGTTCGAGCACTGGCGGTCGAACAGGGCGACCTCCAACCCGGGGTGTCGGCCGACGTACATAAATACGGCGCACAGTGGGCGGAAATCGAAAAAAGCTTGACAAAACCGTAATTATTCACTATTTTTTTGGTAAACAAAAATGGTACAGTCCGATAGAATAATTTCCAAGGATAAAGGAACTATGGCTATTTAAATAATTGGTTCACCCATTAAATCATTAGAAGCCGTTAAAGACTAGAAAAAAATATTTAAAAAATTCAATTCTAAATTTCTGCAAAAATCGGGTATTTACTTTCGCTAGTGAGCCGTTAATACGGTTTTCCATAAATTTCAACGCATATTTTGTAAAAGAGTGAACCTTTCATAAGATTTATACGGGATAGTTTATTTATTTTTATCAATTTTTCATATGATAATTAAACATTCAAAAGTGCATTGTTTTTGGATTATTTCTGACATAAAGTGGAAAAAAACTTTATGAGGGCGACGAGACTCGATCGTAAAATTCATATGGAAATAAAGACCTAAATCTTGACTATGTGATCCAAAAGAGAAATCTCGCTCCAACTTGCTGCCTTGCTTTTAAAGATGGCATATGTATAAAAAGGCAACGCAGCCGCCCAGCCCGGCCGCGGAATATCCTGATTTGGTTTTTGCTCCAGTTTAAAGCAAATAATGTTTCCGCCACTATTATTTTTACCCCAATTGTTAGGAAAGATGTGAAATCTAAAAGTAAAGGCAATGTTTTGTCAAAAAAACCTTTTGTACTCTCTTATGGCACATTGAAAGTGGATAATTCGCCGCTTCCGCCGGTCACCCATGAGCCCGATGAGGACGTGGGACCAAACGTCGGCAGAGTGCTTTGCTCCCTTATTCGTACTTATTCTCGCATGCATATATACACAGGGAATGTCCCGCACTTAGGTCCCTTAAAACCAGAAATCCTTCCGACCTTGAGGAGAGGGAAAAGAATCGAAGCAGGCGCGGTCAGTGCACACGACCGACAGACCGCAATTATTCCTTGGGGCGGTAATCCGCTTCCACTACTAGTAGTTCACTAAGTAACACCTCTTGACTTCTCCAGTAAATTGTTCCTTCAAAATGTGGGGCTCGTGAATTTGGTGTTTGGGCTAGGTTGTTTCTTTGAAAAGTCGCCGCTAGTTGTTTTACCACCGTAGCGCACGTGCATCGATTAATGCCCTCCAAAAGATCGCTTCACTGGAACACGCTAGTGAACGAGTTAGCTGGCGATTTACAAGGCGGTTTTCCCAAAAATGCGCACGTTTTATTGGCTTAGATAATGTCTTGCTTCCTCAGTTTTACTCATACGGTCAGTCTAACTTAGCTGGTGAGTGTTGAAACATCGACGTCTTTTAGCCACAGTGACTACTGACAGAGGAGTTCTCCTCGGTGAACCCATCGATTGGTTGCCGGTTGTCGAAGTTACTCTAATACAGAGAGGTGGTACACGACGGAGGGAATATGTTAATCGGTCACAGGTATGATTAACACCTCTAGTTGTAGAAATATTTACTGTCGATAAGGCAACGTTAGAAAATGTAGCTATTTTTGTGGCTTGTAGATTTAGAAGTTTTTATCTCCGACAGCGGAGAAAATGGAGAGGAGGGAAGTGACTCGAAAAGAACTGCACGATGCTATCTGCCAAGGAATGGTGCAGACGATAGAGTCGAAAAAATTATTGGCATTCAAATTTCTATACAAAAAATTTAGCATTGAAGGAGATGGAGAGATAAGGGATTTTTTGGGAAATTTGGGACTTCCAATTGACGTTGATCGTTTCCGCGAGTATTGAACTTCCACTGCTGCCCTTTGTGTGGAGCACTATGAATGGTATTTTATGCCCCCAACTGCGCATAAGATTCTAATTCATAGAGCCTCTATTGTAAGCGCAGCAGTGCTACCCATTGGACAATTGTCGGAGGAGGCCCTTGAATCGAGGCACAAGGATATTAGTAGGTTCAGGGAGCAGCACTCCAGAAAATTTTCAAGAATGATGTCGTTCGAAGATATTTCGAAGACTTCTTCTATCTTCGGACGCAATAATACCCTCATCAATCGATTCGAATCACGGAAATGTGAAGGTACCTAAAGGAGCTAGGAACCTCCTGATTGAGGAGAACGCAGAGTCGGATGGATACGAGATTGATTCAGATGACGAAGACCTATAACTGTATTTACTCAGGTATGCATTATTTCCATTTCATTAGTCATTCATTTCAGATACAGAAATATGGTTTTAACTTCTAATGAAAATAATCGAAAAGTACTTGCATTAATTTCCGTGGAATACATTGATTAAATCCATATCTTTATATAGATACCGCGCATCGATACATATTCTGTGATGTATCGATACATCACGGTAAAGTTGTTTAGGGTTATGTATCGAAGTTTCTAAGTCATTGATAGCACTTCTATGAATATAATAAACATCTAACATGCAGCGCTTTTAATGTTAAAATTAGGGAATTTTTACTGTTACTGCCATTTTATTTTAGAGAGGCCCCTGATTGTTCTAGAGCAAAAATAACATTAGATTCGGATTAAGGAGGTAAAAATAATGAAAAATCGAAAAAATCGTGGATCTACGTTGAATAATAACGGAGATATTAGTTTTGTCAAGCTTTTTTCGATTTCCGCCCTCTGTGCGGCGGGCTGACGACGGAGCGGGGGAGTTGTCGTGTTGTACTGTTACCAGATTGTTACTCTGTTTTTCGCTCTCTGCAATAAACCGAGTTCTCACAAGGAATTCCTCTAAGTTATTACGCCCGTCAGCACACGGTATTTGCAAAACCAAATGATTTGTATATTATATGTACACTAATGGTGAGTAACGAATCGCAATCAATTCCTTTCGTTATCTTTGATGAAGGAAACTACCCTATTGGAAAGAAGCCTTTGTGGAAAACCCCGTTTGCGCGGATGTCGATGTTCCTCAACTGTCCAAAAATCCCTTCATAGACCGAGGCAATAAAGTAATAAGCGGCATTTCTACAAATGGACAGTTATGAACCTAGTACAGAACTACTTTAACGCTAGATAAGAATCATAACACGGTGGTTGCGTTTTCGGGTACGATAGGGATTAAAACGCGGTCGGCACGGTATTGCCCGCCACCACGGCGGCGCTCCGCCACACGTGTCCCCTTTCCAGTGTTTGAGCTTATGGGAGTTATAAAAGGCCGAGGAGGGTGTGGAGAGCAAAATATGTGAGTGCATAGTGTTTAGAATTGGGTTTTCCAAGAATTTATATATAATGCTTTGCAGCCGCCCGCTTCCGAAGACAAGAATCTGACTTGCCGGCGCAATCGTTGAGTCCATTATGTCTTATGAAGGAAATCGTAATGTGCCCTTGGAAAAATTGGAACAATAAGACTAATGTGGCATGCTAAATGTTAGCAGTGTATGTAAGTGTAGAAATCTTTAATTTCGTCTCACTTTTAGCGAATTATCCTCGACTACAGTTGAGTCTAAACAAGTGTTCGTATCTAGCCACCGTGTCTGGCGGTTGGACATTCACGCACATAACTCGATAGGAGAGGCGGGGTGGCAAATTGGGGCAGGATTTTTCCATTGATAACTAAAGTCGACACTTTATTTTATAATGTGATGCTAAACACTTCGTGAGGCAAAGTGAAAAACATTAAGTTTTTCTCTACATTATGTTAGAAATACATGAAAAATAGGACATTTTAATTGTTTAAATAAGAGCAATAAAAATTATCGCTAGAATAAAACATTTCACTACGACGGATTTAAAAAATGTTCACTTTTATTATGTAATGATTTAAATTCAGGCATTTTAAAACATAACGCAACAGTAGCAAAAAACGTCAGTCAACTTTTTAAAAAAAATGGGAAATATATTTTGAGATAATTTTTCATTAAACAGACAGACGCCTCCCGCTTTTAAAAAAATGAGTTATAAATAAAATAATTTCAGTAATGTGGTCAATGATCATTCTATAATTTGAAAATATAATAGTTTTTTCCAAATTAAAAAGTGAAAAAAATAATTATTGGCCAGCTTTTTTCGATTTCAGCCCACTGTGGCGGGGGACGCTAGCAAGAAGAATGAGAATGCGGAGTGTGAATGGCGTGTTGTATGAGAAGAGGAGCGTGTGTTAACGAAGCAAGTCACGATCGCCCAAGGCCGCAATCAACCATAGCGCACTTGCTCCTTCATATGCTGCCCGCAATTACTGCCACTTCCGCCCACGCAATCATGCATCTATCCATGCAAAAGCCTTGAAGAGGTCCACTCGATGCTCTCTTTGAGTCCGTTGCGTCTTTAAAATACTATGTCACATACTTAACCCGTTTCCGTCCATGAAAATACCTCCCAACGACTTTTAAGATAATCAATGACTAACTTCTAACAACACGTATCTCAAAAATAGCAACTTTTCAGGAGAGATAAAAAACGATAAATATTTTTTACTTGTACACTGAAATTAAAAATCAAAAGTTCAAAATACTGAAAAAGAAGCGTTCATTTGCAAACAAGGACTTGTTTTATGCTTGCATTTATTTTTAAAATGTTATTACACTTTGTTTAAGATAACCTCTCAAACCTGCCGAATTCTAGATACGTGTCGTTAGAACTTAGCCATCGATATGGAGGTGTTCCGATCCTAATATCGTCTTAAGTAAAAATACGCTCGTCCATTTAAATATTATGGTTATGCATTAATCACACAGTTCTCTCAGAATGAGCCATGGCGTGAGTTAAAATCATCTTTTCAATGCCCTTCTATTATACCCGCATAGTATTTCCAAGCATTGGGCGTCCATATCGAAATTCCGATTTGCGCCAATCTCTTTCAGCAAGTGAGATTATTTACGCCAGCTTCAGAAATAAACAAGTACAAGGATTAGATTAGGACGCCA
Organism: Ischnura elegans; assembly: GCF_921293095.1. Lineage (NCBI taxonomy): Eukaryota > Metazoa > Arthropoda > Insecta > Odonata > Coenagrionidae > Ischnura > Ischnura elegans. The sequence goes on from NC_060255.1 coordinate 108,347,539, forward strand.
AAACCTTATGCAGCATATTGGAGACAACTTAAAAGAGTTCGCTGTTTTTCGTCAAGAGCCTCATTTGTCGAGCAAGGTAGGGCGTAGCCACGTGGTTACAGAGGGCGGAAATAGGTTAACACGGCTTGTAGATAAATAGCAACAAATCATTCATGAATAGATTGAAATCGTTCAAGAATATCACTTTGCGTAATATTCCTGTACCCGTACTCTATGGCTGCGATCACAGGCAAAATTAGAGCGAATCTTAGCGAGGGGTTTCGTCGAATATGTATACTATAAGAGGATGCCTGTTTGTTTGTCCGCTACGCGTTTTCATACGGCTGCACGGATTTCGACCAAAATTGTATGTAGGTACATCTCATGCTATCAAACCTCGTACAGCTACTTTCGACTGCGTCCTTTGCGTTGTTTCCTGACTACCGTTTGTTACGTCACGTCTTAAAACTTTTGCAGTTTGACATCCTGGCGGGTAGGCACACCTCTTGACGAGCTCAAAGAGAAAGCATAAAAATCCTGCCACGTGACCATGAATTCCAAGTTCCCCGTTTCTCTGGGTACTATCCTTCCAGAAAGTAGCGGATACAGGAAAAACTCAAGGGGGGGGGAGGGGCGCAAAATATTTATTGAGCTACCTTTACTGTTATCGGAGTGAAAAATAAGTCGCATGCAAAGTTTGAGAAAGTTTCATTTGAGCTGATTTTACACGTACAGAAGATAATGCTATCTTATGATATAAAAAAGTGAAAATTGTGGTTCTGCAATGTTGGGCAATGTAGGTGGCCCCGCAAGGGGGGGCGCGCGACCCCTGCGCCCCCCATATGTATCCACCACTGCTTCCCGAGCAACGACGGGTAGCATGCTAGTTTTGAATAAAAATGGAGAATAATCGTGATAATTTAAAAACGCACAGTATCGTAGTCATTTGTTTGAGTGAATCCGACGCTTATTGTGAAAATATAGCAGTGTTTTGATAATGCAAACCGAGAATTATGGAAGGAAGACATCTCGATATGAAAAATAATGTGGAAATAATTTAGCATGGAGGAGTAAAACTCTGGAAAAGACAATATGACAGCCAAGAAACTAATAAACATAATTCCAATACAGTGTGCGGCAGGTTGGTGCTAGGGCGCCCAATTTTTTCAAAAACGCTTCATAGCCATTAAGATAAATCCCTTGATAATGAGCTGAAAAGGTCGAAACTGGTTTGAGTTTTTTTAAATATATATCTACTGCTGTGGAATACAACAAAGTTTACATTTCAATCTATCACTAAGCTAAAGCCTGAATCACGTGATCAGTTTTTCGTCCCTTCCGAGCGATAGCTACAGCTATCGCTATAATGATGGCTGAAAAATGACAGTTTCTCGCGACCATTTTCCGCGATGGCTTCAGGGATGGGAATCCCATCCCTTTCTCCATCACTCGGAACGTCCCTTTTTCCGTTGCTGAAACCATCGCTAGTACCGTCAGCCAATAAGAAAGTTTAGCCACTAACAGTGATTGTAGCGCCACGCTTGGAATCACGGGTGTAAATGCAGAAATGGAATAAGCGATGGAAAAAGGGACAAGGGTGGGAATGATTGAGAAAATGAAGGTTCAATGAGCGATCAATCTTTTGATCCCTGAGGGATAGAAAAAATGATCGTATGAATCAGACTTCATTTTGAAATAAGTAATTGCAATGTCACTACATCATCTTCAAGGAGTAGATAAATTCATCCTTGAAAATGATGTAGTACCTAGCATTGAAACCTAGATGGCAATAAATTTTATAATCGTGGGACCCAGTGAGAAATGGATCATCGAATCTACGTCGATTCGACGTCTATAGATCGTCATGTGGTCGACGTCGATTTTATTTGTTCAATCGACGATTTTTCGACGTGGTATTCTGATAAAAAAGGGTGTTGATTGTTGGAGGGGGACATGAAGAAGTGGCGTTGAAGTCTTAAAATTAACTGAGAGACGCCATTAAAACATATCATGACAGAAATAAGAAAGCTAAAATTAAATAATTATTTCGTTAATTTCCGTACATTAGCTTCAATATCGGAGAACAATCGTTGATGCCTTTCCATTCAGTAACTTGACAGGAAGCGCGTGGCGTTCAAGCTTGAAGGCAGTTGCTATAGAAGAAAGAGTCGGAAAGACGGTCGAAACGTGTGTCGGTCGTTGTTGGTGCTGTGTTCGCAATTTCTGCTGTGCAGATTTCCATGCTCACACATTTGCCTCAGATACACCGGACCTTCTACTTGTGTCACAGTTCTTAGTATTTCCTGCGTGATGTGTGACATTATGCTCAAGCTTGGCGTTGTTGCGTCTAATTCATTTAAATACCTTTTCACTCGCGCCACGAATGTCAACATGATCTCTCTTTTTTCTTTAGTGTGTCTGCCTATTATTCAAGATAAATATTCAGGACTTGAGGTTACAATTCGCGAACATTAAATTGAAACCGCCTAATTATTTCAGCCTTCGTTTGTTTACACATTACGTGCTTGATTGAAATCCGTCGTTGTGGCTGCAATAGATGGTCATTATTAGTCGAAAATATTGTTATTTCCGTAATTGTTATTAAACCTTATTTTCTATTGCATCATAATCAACAGAAATTCGCTATGAAAAAAATCGCAGGTAAGAGGTCCATATCACGTCGATGACGTCGACATCGAAAACTCATCGATTTTTGGACCATATAGGCATCGATCGATGTATTATTATCGACGTTTTATCGAAGACTATTTCGACGTCGAATCGACGACGATTCGATAGCTCATTTCTCACATGGGAAAATTGCAAGTATTTATTTAAACCTGGAAAAAATCTATTTCATCAAGTTCGAATCTTCGGATTTTAATTAGCCTTCATTCTTCTTTAATTCTGGATTCATTTTTAACTTATCGCCGATTTTATCCTTTAAGTGGCCTTTCTAACAACATGGAAATGGTAATTTTCTTGAACTCCTACTTCATTCGTGAATTATTGATTCGCGTTTGTTTTCATGGAGTAGTTTTCATTAAGCCGCCGCATTGTTTTTTTACCCGTTTTGTTTACCCGCACGGAGTAAAGAAACGTACGAAAGTAAACACTCGAGATAGGGAACTAGCGACGCGGTACTGCGCACGTAATCGCACAATGTTTTGTTCGCGAGACATTATCATATGCCCTTGGCAGACGGCCAATGCCAACAGAACATTTACTCGCCAGCAGAATGACATAACTCCATCAACACACAACAATGGATTGGTGGTCGCCATGGACAATGGTGCACGGGAGCAATAGCGTAGTTTCCTTCATCAAAGAAAACGAAATGCATTGATTGCGATTCCTTACCCACCATTGGTGTATTCATGATATAAAAAATTATTTGGTTGTAGAAATCCCAGTTTAGACGAAAGGCAATGGTCAATTTTAACCTCATTTGAAAAAGGCCAGATTGGCGCCAATGCGATTCCGCTCTACGTGACGTAACAGGGACCTAGTTTCTATACGAGTAGATAGGATTTATACATCGTCTGAGATTACGAATGCATGCATGAGGCACAGAGCTCAGGGAAACATCTCCTAATAATCACCTATTAAACTGCCTATTGTCGGAAAGTTTCCTTCGTTTGATAGGGTATTAATAATCATTATTCAAGCCTAGCGCTACCTGTTAGCTGGGTACTCTGCTATCTGCTAGCAGTCTGCATCGCAGCGGCGCACATATCCTCTCCCCAAGGTCACCTCACAGGCGGGCAGCGGGAACCAGAATGACGTCACGCGGCCTTTTCCCAGCATTCATACTTAGGCGTCGCGTTTTCGCGCGCTTGAAATTTTTCTCTTTTCATTTAATTGCGAAAAATAGATGTCGTCATTCAAAAATCTAAGAGCGTGAAATACGTTCTCCAGGAGTAATAATCTCTCGATTTAGGCAATAAAAAAATATTAGGTAAACACCCATAGCCGGGCTGAAGGCTCGTCCGGGCCCTCCAAACGTGGCCGACTCCAAGGCATTTTATTAAATAGGAAAATGCGTAGAATTCGATTAAAAGAATAGTCCAAATAAATAAGGAAAAGCTGTGTTATTGAATCCACGTCTTCCAAGTCGCCATGAATTGGAGTCTCTAATCTTGGTTTCCAATCTCCAAAGTGCCTCTTGGTTTGGCTGTATTCCATTTCTGAGTTCCCCTTCATCATGCTTTCGCTAATGTTCTCGATTCTCTTCTCTTTGGCCTTCTGCCACACTCGGAATACTTGATTCCTCATACTCTTGCCGAGTCTTTCTTCATTTTCATTCCTTGCGTTCATGAATATTCCTCGTTTCCTCTACGAGAGCTGCGATGTGATCAGTAATACATGGTTTCTTGACTTCGACCGGCCTAATCGCAAGTTGTTCCTCTGTGATGGTATTAACAACGTTATTCCATCTTTCTTCCTCACTTCGGCTTTCCTACCTTACTATTTCCATCCAATAGTCAATGCAAGCAGCGAACCTTCTTCTTATGCTTTCCTCCTATTCCATCGACTTCAGATACCATTATTGCATAATCGTTCCATCCTGCTCGTGCTCACCTTGTTGCATTTTGACCGACTTTCGTTACCACTAAGTTGTGGTCTTTGTTAGTGATGGGCCAACTCGATCATTTCAGTGATTTCGATCACCGTTCACGATTCATGTGAGTGAATCAATGGCTAATGGTCGATCGTCGGTCACTGCGGTGATTTTTATTGGTCAATCGCGACCGATATCGGTCACCACCGGTCATAGACAATCACAATCCATTTTATTCGCGACCAACAGTATTCAAAGCGCTAAATCTTACAAGCTGCTGAAGAACAAACATAAAAACCTTTTCGTAGATCATCTTATGGTTTAAACAATGTTTGCAAGAAAGCTTATTAGGTGAAAAAAACACCTTCTGAACCCATTCTTTGTGGTTTTTGACGCAACTAATAAATAATGGCAAAATTTTAGAAGGTTTAAATAGGAATTTTATTTAATTAATGAAATTGTAATAAATAAGAGAACGCTTTTCCTGTCACTGAAGCCGTCGCTGACATCGACTGACACAGACAATGCAACGATCGGTTTTCAGTGGAAAGAGAGTGTAAACACTGAAGTTCAGGACAAATGGGACAGAAAGAGTGATGGAAATAAAGAGCGTGTGATTTAAAAAAATATTAAATAAAAAACCGTAAAGCGATCGCTGTAGGATCACACTCAGTGACGCAACAATGATGGTTTTAATCAGGCTTTAAGGCACCTACCAGGTACACCACCTCAACGATTGTGCTTTAACCCTAGAATGCCGGGAAATTGGCATATCCCAAGAATGCCGGAAGGGTGTCATTTTGACACCCATGTTCTTATAGCCGTTTTATGTTGCAGATCATTTTTTTCTTAGTCGCTAGTGTTAAAGCATCATCCTCATTATATTATTTGTTTTTGGTTCCTTAATCTTTTCAAAAAAATAATGTTTCTTAAGAGATTTCCGCTGAAGTAAAAAAATTTCATGCCAAAAAATCTGTTCTCTTGGCTTGAGGCATCTATTTTTGCATCTGGTTTTCGTCTTCGAATGTGGAAATTTGATTTTGAAGATGAAAATTTGAAAACAAAAAATCAATTACGAGTATTTAACAACAAAATTATATAAAAGAAAACAAAAAACTTTGTAAAAACAAAAAAAAACTTCGTAAAAACACAGAAAGAAGTCGAATACTTTTTTGTACAGACTTCCAAAAAGCTTAATGCAAATTGCAGATTCTTTACATTTCTGGCACTTTCGGACTGTTTTGGCCGTGCATTCTGACTTTTTACACACCTTACAAAAACCAACAGTTCTGTTTTTATTGCATTTTATCTTTGCTTGAAAGTTTCTAGCCCGTTCTGGTTCAGTTTCCGACGATTTCTTAGAGTTGTCACTAATGCCAACATGAGGGCGAAGAGAGCTTAGACCAAGAACACATTTTGTCGGTTCGCCCTGATAAACGGTAAGTGTTACATAACCATTTTTGTACAATTTATTCGAATACAACTCTTCCCGAGACGCTTTTATTTCAGCAGTGATATCCTTCTTTCTCTTATTTATGGTACCCAAAAGGCTTGTACCCTTTTCTTCGAGTAAAACCAAGCAAAGTGATGTGAAATTGGCCAGTAGTGATATTTCTGCCCTCGGTCAAGTAGGGCCGCATAAGTTTCAATACATCATGATATGTAAAGCGATCGCCAGGATGATGAGAGTCGTCCTTTCCAAGGTAATGAAATCCGTTTATGAAATAATTACTATCCTTATCCACTAAAAGCCAGTATCTTTGCCCATATTTATGTCTTGATAATGGCACTTTATAGCTGTGTTACGCCAGAGCAAATTATTGCAATAGCAAATGATATTCCTGTCTTTGATGTCATGAACTACGTGAATGGGCATCTAGCTTTGCTTGGAAACAACTGTGCATCAAAGTTTATGAGTAGCCCAGGGTATAGTTTCACAGCATGGCCATCTCCTTCTCAGTTAGGATCTTGAACGAGAAGGCGTTGTCGCTTTGAAGCCTGGCCAACGCCCCTTCCACGTCGGCGCACAACCTCACGACTACGTATAAATTTCTTCCGTTCGATTGCCAGTTTTGATCCAGGTTCGTCTAAAACACTGTGAGGAACACATCGCCAATACCGTACATAGTAGTAGATACAATACCTCAATCCTTGTGTACATTCTAAGATGTTTATCTTTCGTAACTCTGTACTACAATGCAGACCAAACAAAGCTAGATGCCCATTCACGCAGTTCATGGCATCAAAGACGGAAATATCATTTGCTATTGCTATAATTTTCTCTGGCGTAACACGTCTATGCAGAGCCATTATCAAGACCAAACTACCGACGCAAGTCGAGAAGCACGTCTCGACTGGTCATGACACGCCAGCGAGCCAGTCTGGCAAACTCCGCATCAGGCTGCCGAAAACAGACGCTCAGCAGAAGCCAACTGCATAGTTGCACGCGTCACTACACTTGTGTTTCACGGCAAATAACTGTCGTCGCGGTAAAATTTGGCTGGTTTCAATGAAAATCATTCGCAAATAGAGCGGAATATACTTTCCTCACAAGCTAATTAATTTTCGAAAAAATTATAAACAGCTGTTATTTATTGAAATTATGTAAAACATAAACAATGTTGAAGGTAATGTACTATTGTAAAATACTAATTTGGATAGTAATAATCAAACCGCACCCCACGAAACACCTCAAACGAACGAAGAAATGATAAAATATACTGGGTGTCAAAATGACACCCTCCGGGATTCAAGGTAAATTTGAATTTTTCAGCCGGAAAAAATAGAGAGGGGTATCCCTAACACTGTCGTCCTATTAAGCCCTGAAAATGATTAAAAGTCACGAAATATTTTATTCTACAACACTCTTTAAAGGCCAGCTTTGAAAAAAATGTTCGCACAGGGTGTCAAAATGACACCCTTCGGCATTCTAATTTTCTGAAGATTGGAAATCCAAATGTCAATTAAAGCTGGAAGAAAAAAACATATCCTCGTCACCGATTTTTCATATGCACTAGGCAATCATCTGCGGGGAGAGGAGCAGCTGATACGTCGTCGAGGGCTAGATTTGGAGCATCCATATCCAAATCCTCGGCGGGTTCAGGGGCGGAATTCTGTGCACGGATACCGACGATCGTCGGTGTCGGTAGCTACCGACGATCGTCGGTCGCACCGATAGAAATGTGATTCACAAAACCCCGCTACCGACAGATTGTCGGTGCAACCGACAAATTCGTGACGTAATGCTTTTGTCGGTACGAAAGTGGCACCCGCACGCGAGGCTAGGCGCCTCGACCAATCATATTTCTCCTTTGTTTGCATTAAACAAATGAGGCTCCGAAAACGCCATCTGTTATTCGTCAGCCCGCGAAGAAGTTAAAAAGAGTTGATCACTGCTTTGTGAAATATTTACGATGTTTAATCACTCTGCGAACACAATTTCTTACTCCCGTTGGTGCGATGTGGCTTGTATTCCGAGATTTTGCTGTATTTACCATCGGATTTTTTCTAGCCCAAGTAAAAAAGCCTTTATATTCAAGGATTCAACGGTCGTTGATAGAAGAACACCGGCAACATTAGGTGCTCAATGTATTGGAATTTTCAAGTATAATTGTCTTGAAGAGGACTTTGTCTGCTACATAATTGTTCACCTACGCTTATTATAATTGTATTCTTGGGATTAGCAGTGACGAAATAATTTTTATTAGTATTGTAACAATGTACCTTCATCTTGAGCCACGGCTTGTTTACATCGTTTGCTTCATTGTTCGCCGTAAGTCCGATACTTCCACAAGGGTAATTATTTAATTAGAAAACATTTTTGTCGCTTGAATTCACATTTTGGGCTATTTAAAATACATTCGTTGAGAAAAACACCGAGATTCCGCGGATGTCACGGAAGGTATCATCAGTATCATCGCGTCAAGTGTTGTGATTGTGAACTTGAGTGACATACTTTACGCTATCTATTTGGAAGCGTTAACTTTTGTATTTTGATACCATTTGTGTGTTATTTCAAACTTTGCGTTGATATGACTTTGACTAAATATGCTTGATCAGTGTTAATTTGTGATATACCGTTGAAAGTATGAAGGTTTTCTCGGGTTGAAATTAAATTTTTGTAGTTTTATGATGAATAATTCATTAAATGTTTCCTTGTTTCGTGCAATCATTCTTTTTATTTGCCCCTTTCTACCGATGGAATACACGGTACGTACCTACTCAGTGCTCTCATAGTAATAATGAAAATCTATCTTGAAGTCCCGTACGGTGTTTGGTTAGTATGGTGAAGTAAATTCAGCATTAATTTTACGGGAAGTTTTGTGCACCGGTAACGACGTCAAAGAGTGAGAGGAGTTAAGTGATGCCATTTATATTCTTCTAAAATATAGTAACAATATGCTTTTTCTATTTCGTCGTTGCTGTCTGATGCTCTCAAGAGTACTTACGAAGGTAGGAGAGTTATTTTCATTATAAACCCCATTCTCAGACGCTCACATAGGGTATTGAAGTTAATATAAAAGTGAACGAAATGTCCACGTATATATTTCATTGGAAGTGCATCAATAGGCATTCGTTTTTATTGAAAATATAAATTAATTTCGGATCCAAACTTTACGAATCAACAATAGATACCTATCGTGTCTTGTTGTGAGTAATTTAAAAGCAAAGCAATACGTTACATACTTAAAATTACGGAATAATTATAATGTAAAATACCTTACGCTATTGGAACGCATAATGTAATATACGTGTAACATTGGCAAAGTTAAATACTGCTCCCACTATGTAAATTTTACGTTTCAAGTGTTAAATCAATCATTTTTATTATAAATAACATACAATTAGAGCACTTCCACGGATCTAGCGTCGTAGATTATGATTTAAAATCGTCAGCTTAGGCCGAAAAGTGTAAACAAAAGTCCGCCATGTTGCTAAAAATTTGTCGGTAGGTCCTACCGAGCGTTTTGAAATCGTCGGTATGTACCGACGGGTTTACCGACAACTGTCGGTGGGATAACGACAATCGTCGGTAAAACGTGTCACCTGAATCGCTCGTACCGAGACTTATCGGTAGGACCGGCTTACCGACACCGACAATCGTCGGTACGGTGTACAGAATTCCGCCTGAGCTACCGACGATCGTCGGTCGCACCGATAGAAATGTGATTCACAAAACCCCGCTACCGACAGATTGTCGGTGCAACCGACAAATTCGTGACGCAATGCTTTTGTCGGTACGAAAGTGGCACCCGCACGCGAGGCTAGGCGCCTCGACCAATCATATTTCTCCTTTGTTTGCATTAAACAAATGAGGCTCCGAAAACGCCATCTGTTATTCGTCAGCCCGCGAAGAAGTTAAAAAGTGTTGATCACTGCTTTGTGAAATATTTACGATGTTTAATCACTCTGCGAACACAATTTCTTACTCCCGTTGGTGCGATGTGGCTTGTATTCCGAGATTTTGCTGTATTTACCATCGGATTTTTTCTAGCCCAAGTAAAAAAGCCTTTATATTCAAGGATTCAACGGTCGTTGATAGAAGAACACCGGCAACATTAGGTGCTCAATGTATTGGAATTTTCAAGTATAATTGTCTTGAAGAGGACTTTGTCTGCTACATAATTGTTCACCTACGCTTATTGTAATTGTATTCTTGGGATTAGCAGTGACGAATTTATTTTTATTAGTATTGTAACAATGTACCTTCATCTTGAGCCACGGCTTGTTTACAAGGTTTGCTTCATTGTTCGCCGTAAGTCCGATACTTCCACAAGGGTAATTATTTAATTAGAAAACATTTTTGTCGCTTGAATTCACATTTTGGGCTATTTAAAATACATTCGTTGAGAAAAACATCGAGATTCCGCGGATGTCACGGAAGGTATCATCAGTATCATCGCGTCAAGTGTTGTGATTGTGAACTTGAGTGACATACTTTACGCTATCTATTTGGAAGTGTTAACTTTTGCATTTTGATACCATTTGTGTGTTATTTCAAACTTTGCGTTGATATGACTTTGACTAAATATGCTTGATCAGTGTTAATTTGTGATATACCGTTGGAAGTATGAAGGTTTTCTCGTGTTGAAATTAAATTTTTGTAGTTTTATGATGAATAATTCATTAAATGTTTCCTTGTTTCGTGCAATCATTCTTTTTATTTGCCCCTTTCTACCGATGGAATACACGGTACGTACCTACTCAGTGCTCTTATAGTAATAATGAAAATCTATCTGGAAGTCTCGTACGGTGTTTGGTTAGTATGGTGAAGTAAATTCAGCATTAATTTTACGGGAAGTTTTGTGCACCGGTAACGACGTCAAAGAGTGAGAGGAGTTAAGTGATGCCATTTATATTCTTCTAAAATATAGTAGCAATATGCTTTTTCTATTTCGTCGTTGCTGTCTGATGCTCTCAAGAGTACTTACGAAGGTAGGAGAGTTATTTTCATTATAAACCCCATTCTCAGACGCTCACATAGGGTATTGAAGTTAATATAAAAGTGAACGAAATGTCCACGTATATATTTCATTGGAAGTGCATCAATAGGCATTCGTTTTTATTGAAAATATAAATTAATTTCGGATCCAAACTTTACGAATCAACAATAGATACCTATCGTGTCTTGTTGTGAGTAATTTAAAAGCAAAGCAATACGTTACATACTTAAAATTACGGAATATTTATAATGTATAATACCTTACGCTATTGAAACGCATAATGTAATATACGTGTAACATTGGTTAAGTTAAATACTGCTCCCACTATGTAAATTTTACGTTTCAAGTGTTTAATCAATCATTTTTATTATAAATAACATACAATTAGAGCGCTTCCACGGATCTAGCGTCGTAGTTTATGATTTAAAATCGTCAGCTTAGGCCGAAAAGTGTAAACAGAAGTCCGCCATGTTGCTAAAAATTTGTCGGTAGGCCCTACCGAGCGTTTTGAAATCGTCGGTATGTACCGACGGGTTTACCGACAACTGTCGGTGGGATAACGACAATCGTCGGTAAAACGTGTCTCCTGAATCGCTCGTACCGAGACTTATCGGTAGGACCGGCTTACCGACACCGACAATCGTCGGTACGGTGTACAGAATTCCGCCTCAGGTCTATTCCACATTAAGAACACACACACTGCTCTGCCGGAAACATCACTTGTACTACAAAAAACACTATAAACACTGCTGTGCCGCTTTTTACATCGGTCAATCCGCCACCCTATGTGTATCCGAATGAAAGGGCATCGCTCTTCTTGTAATTGCATATCCTCTCTTTCTGCATCTCCTCCATTCGCCATACATACCTCCTCCCACACAACGCTCTATTTGACGAGCGTTATCAGTGGCGGATACAAATGGGGGCGCGCGAACCCCCCTCCCCTTTCAGGACCGCCTTCATTGCCGAACATTGCAGAACCAAGATACCATTGTCTTGTAAATGCGTATTATCAGTTCATATAAAACCATCTTAAATTTTGCATGTAACTTGATTATTTTTCATTACGATAAAAGTATAAGTAGCTCAAATTATCTTTTGCGCCCCCCCCCCCCCTTGAGTTTTTTTTCGTATCAGTTAATCTATATATATATAAAAGAAAGTCGAAAACCGTGTTAGTTAGAACACTTATAAATCGAGGACGGCTGCACCGATTTTAATGATATTAGGTTCTTTGGATTCGTCTCAGCTCCGGATAACATGTAGGATATTAAAAAAACGATAATTTCACAAAAATCGTCTCTTTCATAGTGATATGCTTTTAGGAGTTAGTAACGCAACAACAATTGATAAGTCGGTCAAAACTACAAATTAAATTATTTGTTTTGTTTTTACCAATTTAATAACTGAACTTCTTAACAATATAACATTGTAATTACTAAATATATTTAAAATATTGAAATTGAATTTAAAAAATTTAATTCGAGCTAATTGATAGCCTAGCTTGGGTTGACTCTTCACTACCGTGTTTGTAAACAAATCTCCAAGCAATTGTTGACAATCAGTATACTGATTGTCAATGATTAATTATAATGTCCGTGTGAATCGAGCAGTTTTATTTCACTTTCTCGGAATGTTTGCAAATTAGTTTCATCGGTAGGTGAGCTCATCAACAAAGTGTTCCAGAATATGATTGATCACCACAAAAATCACAAATGGTTGATTGAGCGAACAATTTTGACGGCCTAGAACGAAGACGCATAACTCAAACTAGGTAAATCAGGATCAAATAGTTGGTACTCTGCATGAATTCGAATCTTTTAACTGTGTAACAAACGAAGACGAAATCACCAACTATCTATCTGAATATTTTAAGTCCTTGGACGTACCTGGCCGTATGGCTTACCAAGGCACGATTTACAGCTAAATGTAGGCTCTGTGTTCATGATCTTTCGAAACATAAACCAACCATAACTATCCAGCGGAACGCGTTTGGTGATTAAAATAATTGATAATGAATGTGATTCATGCGACTTTACTCAAAGGAAAATTCAAAGATTAGGAAGTTCTCATTCCGAAGATTCCATGATCCCAACTTATGTGCCCTTTTGGGCTTAAACTTATTCAATTTCCAATTCGTGTTGCATTCGTGATAACGATCAACAAATCGCATGGTCAGTCTTTCAGTTTTTGTGATTTTTGTGCTCATGTGCTAATGAAAACACATGATTTTCTCATGGTCAATTAAACGTGGTATGTTAACGAGTCGGTAAACCATACGCTGTATTTCTTCCTTCGCTTCAAGAGCGCAGCTAGGAATGAAGGATTTAGGCGCAGCTAATACTACGGGTCTGTAGGGTATAGAAAACTCGCTAAGGTAAGCGAGAGGTGTGGGGGCCCTCCCCAGATATTTTTTTAGATAAATGGTTCAAAATAGTGGGTTTTGCGGCTGTGTGAATAGTTAAATATGTTTTGTTTGTTACTCATCCGTCCCCCTAATATTAGCAACAAAAGTTTTTATAAAAAAAGTTCTCTGAGCTCTTGGGGGGATTTTAACCCCCAAAAACCCCCCTCGCTGCGTCACTGCTTCGCTTCGCTATATTAATTTATCTTCATCCGCTTTATCTTGCGCCTGATAACAAAACAAAAACTGTTGTTCATCAGAAGGTGCTTGACGCAAGACATTAAACCCGAATATGTAGGGCACACCGTGGTGCGTTTATGCATGCAGCACGTTTACGCAGTGCATTTTTTCCAAACAGAGATACTATAACTGGCGCGCCTTAAGTCATTTGATACGAATGCTGCTTCATAGGGGCTTTTCTTACACGATTTTGAGCATCAGTCAAGCGTCGGTCTGGCGTTGTGTTAACCTGCCCCGTGAACGGGCCAAGTTTACGCAACAGATGATTGGACCTAAAACATTTTTTTACGGTTAATAGCACAAATAGCCAACAACTGAATCCGTATAATTTTTATTTCATTAACTGATTCATAAAACCACTATGCCCAAAATTTCTCAAGCTAAAACGTAAGAAAATTCATTGAAAAAAATCCGCGTAAACGTGCTCCGATCCAACCTATGTAGATTCAATACAGAAAATGTCTTTCTGACAAGCAATTTTGATACTCATTTACGTAATTTTATAGAATTTCTATCCTTATTATAATTAATTAAACATGATTAAAAACGAGAGACCCGCTCTTGATTTATAAATGGTGTAACTTAACTGTAAGTTCATTGATTGTTTGGCGGTACGAAGTTCGCCGGGTCAGCTAGTGAGTGTTATAAAGTGGGAACATTGGCCTCCTCCCCCGTCTACCACCCCCCTCGAACTGAATGATTTAATAGCAGACGTGCATTTGGGTTTTTCGCGCGTTTTCTGCACCAGGATTCAACCGCGCCCACCAAAGCACCACCGATCCCTATCAACCATTTTTCCTCCCTCCATCTTCACCCTCTCCCTTGCACCCTTCCCTCTTTCCCCATTTGTTAATTCCCCAGTCATTCCTGTTCCTCTTCTCTCTTGAGAAAGATGGACTGCGTCTCATCGAAAGTTATATCAAACTATTCCCCGTAAGCTCCATCTTTTTATCTTTTCCATGTAGTTAAATGTTTTCGTGCGCCCACCCTAGGGCAAGAAGAAGTTTTATTTATAGCTCCGGTCATTATTCATCGACTGCGCGGCTGAAGAAACCGTAATCCTACACTTACAAAGGGACGTAAGGTTACGCGAGGGTTGTTAGAACGCGGTTTATCACAAAATATGGCAGCACTCGTGCGTCTAGTAGCAGAAGATATGTTGGATAATAGAGTCGGGGCGTGTCGCCGCGTCTTCTTTCCGCGAGGCGAGAGATCTCGCTCAAGTTAATCAACTCAATTACGGCGAGTGTCTTTCATTTTCGTCGAAGAAGCGCGCCCTCCTTGTCCACCCAACTAACTAACTAGGCGACTGTTGCGAAACACGGAGAGAGATGATGAGGAATGACGTCATACGAGCAGCCAGTGGCCGGATGCTGGCTGCCGCACCAAATGCAGAGGGTAAGCGACAAACAGGGGTGGAAACGTCGCCTCGTTATTACAAACGTATTAATTGGAGGGGGCGAGCGACAGGGCAGGTCTTTTGCACCATTAGGGGAGTGTAGAAAAGGGTAAAGGCTGGAGTCGATTCCCCTTTTTTACGGTTACGATTCTTTAAAATCGATCCCCGATTCCTATGCATACTAACAGGCGGGATATTGATTTATCTGTGGCACTGCTGTCATTAAAATTTAAGAATTGAATGGAATGGAATAACAAACGTGGCTGCAAAGGCATCTACATCTACATCTACAAATTACCCTGCGAGCCACCTCTAGGGTGTTTGGCAGGGGGTGATCAATCACCAGCATGCAGCATGCATTTGGACTCCCACATGCACACCACACCGTCCAAGAAACGTCCCGTATAATAACAAATTATACTACTATATGCTGTTAGAAATAGAATATAGAATAGAAATTCAGAAACATGCAGTAAGTTTTACATAGGTTAGTAGGCTACACTACAAGTCATGCAATCTATTTACGCGCTCCATTGCTGCCGTTATAATCTCTTATTGATCGTGGAAAAAATGACATTCGGAATCTGTCTGTTCTGCAATCTATCTCTCTTATTTTATTTATATGATCTGATCTTCCGTAGTACGTTGGCGTCCGCAAGATATGGTTAACTTCGTCAGAAAAGACACTGCTCTTGAATTTATCTAAAAGGTTTAGTCTATTTTTCAATCTACGGTCCGACAGAGATTCCCATCCGAGTTTATGTAAGAGGTCAGTTACACTAACAAGACTATCGTAACGACCTTTCACATACCTGGCAGCTCTTCTTTGCACGCGTTCTAACTCTGTTATTAAGCCTTTTTCATGAGGGTCCCAAACACTGGCAGCGTATTCCAAATGTGGTCTAACGAGGGAAAAGTAGCTAATTTCTCTCACTTTGTCGTCGCACTTTCCTAATATTCTTTTAACAAAACCCATTTTACGATTAGCTTGACCGGTTATTTCTCGAATATGTTTATTCCACGATAGATCATTATTGAGTCTAACCCCTAGATATTTCACAGATACAACTGCCTTTAACTGCGCGCCCCGAATGACATAGTTACGCTGTAGGGAGTTATTCTTCTTCCAGAAATTCATTACGACGCATTTTTCCAAATTTAATTCTAACTGCCAAGCATCGCACCAAGCTTGGATAGCAGCAAGGTCATTCGTTAGTTCATCTATATCTTTGCTGGAACGAATTTCTCTGTAAACTACAGCGTCGTCTGCAAATAATCGTAACTTACTCTGCACTACTTCGCCAATGTCGTTTATATAAAGAAGGAATAGGAGTGGGCCAATGACACTACCCTGAGGAACGCCAGAAGTCACTCTAACCTCATTGGAGACTGCACCGTCTAATACTACTCTTTGGACGCGGTCGCTCAAAAATTCTCTAATCCAGGAAATGACATCTTCGTCTAGACCATAAGATTTCAGTTTTAATTTTAACTTTCCGTGGGGTACTTTATCAAATGCCTTTTTGAAATCAAGAAAAATCGCGTCTACTGGAATGTTGTCTTCCCCGGAGACTAAAATATCGTGGGCGAAAAGCGCTAACTGAGTTTCGCAAGATCTGCTTTTCCTGAATCCATGTTGATTTCCCATTAATAAGTTTTGCGCGTCTAGGTGTTTCATTACCGAGCTGACTACGATGTGTTCAAGGACTTTGCAAGAGATGGACGTTAAAGATATCGGTCTGTAATTAGATGGCTGTTCCTTGTCTCCACTTTTAAATATAGGCGTTACATTAGCGATTTTCCAGTCATTTTCCAGGCATGTTTATAGCCATGGGCGTACCCAGCGAGGGGCAGCTGCCTTTAAGGGGCAGAAGTCTTTAAGCAAAATCAGTACTGAATTGAAACGAAAGCATTCAACAAATTTTCTTTAAACCCATGAAAAATGAAAGATATGCAACTAAAATAAAACTATTTCTTCCAGGAAATAATCTCATTATGTCACAACCTATAGTAGTGTCACAAACTATATGTAGTTTGCCCCCCAGCCCCTAGACCATGGCTTGCCCCCTCCTTGATCCCCCCCCTAGTTATGATCCTGAGTACACCCTTGTTTAAGCGAAGGATACGCCCGCGGCCCTAATACCCCAAGCTTCTAGTATAGAATAGGGAAATTGCATACTTTTTATAAACAGTATGCTGATATACTACAGTAAACACTTAGTACCGCAATATACTTTTTTCCGCTTAAAATTCAGTTCTTACCCTAGAAAATGACTCCCAAAAGTCTCCCGAGTTTCGCGGGCTAAAAAATACCGCCCCCACTAATCTTTGGCCGTGACGTCATAGTTCAGTACGAGTCCAAGATCCAAGCCCAGTAACTGCAGGTTTGGAAGAGCCACGTTGCGTTTAAAGGAGAACATGGCTGAAATAAGGAAAAATTACAAGTGGTGCATTGTTCCTCTGTGCAATAACACCCCAGAAAAAATTTTCGTCTGCATTCCCACGGAGGAAATTAGAAGAAAAGCCTCGATGCATGCCGTCTGTCGAGATAAGCGTTACGGAAAAATAAGAGTATAATAATCGGAATGATAAACCCGTGCGCAATGTGAGCGAAGATAACTTTAATATAAATAATATTTTCATATTTCATTGACTGAATAACTTGAAACTGAGATTTTTCGATAATTCGGCCGCCGTAGAATAAAAACTCAACTTCACAACAAAAATCGAGATAGGTGTTTCTCGATGGTTATGATGGACTCAAATTATTTATGGCACTTGTTCAATTTCAGTTACGGAAGGACATAGAAAATTCCATGATGTTTAAAATCAAGAGAGGAAATATGAAAATACAGAGCAACGTTGATCCTCATGCATTCGAGTGCCAGCCAAGAAGACAGCGTTTTCTTCTACTGTCGGCGTCAAAATGATGTGCCGCAGTACTTTGCAAATTTATACCCTGGCTTCACTGCATGCTATAATAATGAACTATATGTCATTTTAAAGGAAATTTTATCCTAAATTCTGATTTATTTTATTACAAAAAAATTGAAAAATGTATAGACACGGCCAGTGCAATATAAATGACTCCGCGCACCGAAAAATTAGCCGTTTTGTCAACTTCATGAACTTTGCAACTCAACCTAAGGAAAACTACTACGTCTACAGCATTCATCTTCCACATTAATTTACACTCGTCAGTGCGGATTAATAAAATGGCTTTTGGGTATTTTAAGAACTTATATTTTGTTATAAATTAATGAAAATATTTAAACATCGTCTTGTCCCAAAGATAAAGGAAGTTGTAGATGGAAAAAGAATGGAATTCAGAGGTGGTCACAAAAAATGAATCGCAGCATTCTTTGATTTTATTCTACGCCGGCTTGCTTTTCAGAAAAAGTTGAGTCACAATGAGGAATGTTCCGCGGCCCTTGATTTGGAAACTGTGGAGATAGAGGAAGATGTGTGGATCAGCAATTTCCATTTAGTTGGTTGTCAGGATAAACCAAGGATCCATTTAAAGGTTGTTAGGCTATCGTATAAAGATAGGACTGATGTGCACCACAGGGGAAATGGGATGTTTGAGGGAAAGTCAAACCCAAAGTTGTCCAAAGAATGTGCAGTTCTATGTTGCTCTTTCCCAGTTAAAACCAAATAGAAATTGGATTGGGATGATATTTTCACCACGGATTCCAGTGATAGTGAGAGTGCAGGTGATCATGGTCATCGCCGAAGGTCATCCCTCAAGGATTTCCGATACGGAAT
Organism: Ischnura elegans; assembly: GCF_921293095.1. Lineage (NCBI taxonomy): Eukaryota > Metazoa > Arthropoda > Insecta > Odonata > Coenagrionidae > Ischnura > Ischnura elegans. Next base: position 108,366,330 of record NC_060255.1, read on the forward strand.
TTTTAAGTGACAACCGATCGCAATGACGATGAGCTCGCCTTTAGAGTAGGTTTCAGATATATCGTGAGAAAAGCTCCCAAAATGTATTAAAGACTCTGTTTGGAAAATATTAAAATTTTAATGTTACTTTAGGAAGGCCTTCTAATTACAAAAGTAACTTATTAACACCTGAAGACGTTGTATTTATTATATTAATCGAAATGCGATTGACCGATTCTTTCTGCAGAATAGGAAGTGGTTTCGGGGTTTTGAGTTACAAGATGGTAGATTGTGTTGGAAGTTCGTCTATATTATCGCTACTAAATTGAAACATTAATAGTCTGGCTTCCTCAGAGCTTCCTGTCGCCCTCCAGGCAAGGTATTTTTAAGTTGAAAGTATCATCGACAGCTTCGAGATGGAAATAAGTTCACCGTAAGACTCTCTACCGGACTGCCAAAAGAATACACATTTCACATGAGTATACGCTTTCGCCAATGTTATACGCAAGTCTCACTTTGTTATGAACTATAAAACATTTCAGATGCACATCGGTTGGATCCTTTAATTGCGACGATGTTGCCCGGGCGACCACCATATCGAATTCCCATCGTAAAAAATGCCCCAGATATGATACGCTAAATTTTTTTCGCGTATAGAAGCCGATATTCACTTTTAACATTGTTTCTTATGGGATATATGTTTCGATTAACGTCATTTCGTTTATCGTCACATTTTTCAGGAACATTAAACGAGGACTCACTGTACTGGAACTAAGAAATGCCTCACAACCAAGCCGTCGCTTGTGTCCAAATGCCTATGCTGCTTCCTTCGCTTCCTCGTACTGAACTATGACGTCAATTTGCCGCTAGCCAATCATCGGGCGTTTTCGAGTCCCACTCGTATTTGAAAATTCTCTTGAACTTTAATGAATAAAATATCGCTAACGACATCAAAAAGTATTAAAACCTTTTCACTGTGAAACGCAAACATGTATTTCTACATGATTTTGGAGCTCACAACTGTTTCTGAAATGTATGCAAGTTCCCTATTGTACAAAATATTTATCATCCTGGAATCGGAATCGACTTTGGGCAATCAATTCTCTGTTCCAATTCCGAGTATCGGTGGAATCACAGCCATAGTAGGAAGAGTGTAGAGATACCAGAGGAGGAGTAAGTTTGGGAAAAAATTGAGAAGATGGTAATTTTTAAGGTGATTCTTCAACGTAGGATTTTTTTAAAGAGTGTAAAAACTGATGGTTAAAAATAATTTATGACCTTTTTAAAGCCCCTTGTTGGGCGCATATTGGACCTTAGATACATTATAGCTGCCAAGTATTGCATATTACCAAGGTGCCACGGAAAGCAATGGATCATGCCCCACCCTAGAAAATGACCTATATCTGCCCCTGAGAGAGTAACCCAGTGTCGGTATTGGCCAAATCTTAAGGAAAGACACTGGATATGGCTAAATGTCTTATCTGACGGACGAATTGATACATTTGAAATGAACTCTATGATGAACTCAAGCAGGGTGGGCAGTCCCTGTAAAAATCTTTGCCACTCCTGGTATTTGAATCAACAACCACTCGGTTGGAAGCCTTTAGCATTTTAGCCACAAACCCAATCCCCTCACTGTTTCACACAACAGTTGATGGGCGTACCAAGTGAGGGGTATCAGGGAGCAGCAAAAGCAAAACTGAAGTCAATTCAAAACAAAAGTTTTGAACATTCAATCCAAGAAAAATAATATTAGTATAAAATTCACTGACTCATGATTAACTTTGTGGTATTCCATTATGTATAAGTTTTCTTGGATATTACACAATTACTTATACCACTTTTTTTTACAGAGTGCGACGCGGGTTTCGATGAATTACACTGGACCGCAAAAAATAATTTTTCCTCAAGCCCTGGTACCATTCCTACTGAGTATTATGTAAAATGACCTCCTGAATCCGAATATGACATCCGTTTTCCTCCATCACCCACCATTTTTGGGGGGCAGCCCCCCCTCTGATTTTCATCACTTTTGCAATAATTTGTAGGAATAAAAAGGATTATATTAACTTTTATATTTCTTACTAGGTTTTTAAGAGGTGAAAAGTTCTAAAACATGATAATTAATGGTAAGGATGTAGATTTGGGGGGATTAGTTTCCGTTAATGATTTTAAAAACGCATTAAAAATTATCAACCTTTCCTTTTTTCACAATTTTTTCACTTATTTTCTTCATTTTCCAGCTCCCATTTCATCTTCCTCTACCCAATATAGCCCAGAGTGATGGATAAATATATCAACAGCTCATATTTGCAATAATAAAAATATTTTAGAACAGGGCATAGAAAAAATAATGAAAATTTGTGCCAACAGTTCAGAAGGTACGCTACCACGCTGGCGCCCTCAATACAACATGCGCCTCAACAACGAGAAAAATAACAAATGTGAAGAACGATAAATAACAAAAGTAATTTGGTATTTGATTTCCCTTTATTCACTGAGGTAGAAGTTTCACATACAAAACCAGCAGTAGGCCTAATGTACTACATACCAACATGCCCTCATTCAACTTCTCTGAAAATCTCCTCTCCTTTAGTGATATCTTCATGGAACCGTTCCCAATGTTAATTTGAAACTGCTCCAGATCATGCTAAATTGTAATTAAACTGTGAACATAGTAATTAATAATCTTAAATACTTATTGGACAGAAATTAGCGGTTCATTAATCGTATTAGTACATACGAAAGATTACATGCACAACCTCGGTGATTTACTAACGAATAGAAAAAATGTTCCATTTACTTACATTTACATGGTCAGCTCAGCAGATATGTGTTGATGCTGACAAGGATATATTCTTATATCTCTCTTCGTGCCGCTAGGATCCACTTTACCCGGTAATTCAGTACACAGAAACAGACAGGAACTTAATCCGGCGTCGATTTAAAAAGTCCCTGAAATAGCTCAAGTAAAAATTTCTCCCTTGCAACCTGACTGAAACTGGGCTGAAACTACCTTGAAACTCACTGCCTTGCTTCTATGCTGAAACTGCATTGAAATTGAAACAAATCAGTGGAGTTTGGAAGAGGGATGGCAGTGCAGTAGCAGTGCAATAAAGAACTCCAGCTACTCCAATGAAACTCCCTTGGCTGACTAAACTGAAACTCCCTTGGCTAGCTACACTGAAACTCCCTTGGCTACCAGCTAGACTGAAACTCCCTTGGCCAGCTGGACTAAAACTCCATTGGATAGCTAGGCTGAAACTCCCTTGTATGCCAGGCTGAAACTCTCTTGTTTGGCTGAATACATTTCCCCTACCCAATCCATTAAAATTCCCTTGTCAAATCATATGAAACACAGTAAATCAACAATTTGCGCAACCCAGCCAACAGTGGATGATCACATAACAGATTTCTCCCACAATTTTGCATGCATGATAGAAGATTAAGGGCGGACAGGTGATTGCGATCAACAATAGTTGTAACTGCAATGACCACAACATTTTCAAGACACAATTTATTAGAACATGAAAATACATCAATAAATTAATAACTGTTAAAAGCACATACAAAAATATTCCAAATGAAAGAAGTCATGGAAGTTAGATGCTCCTGCAATAGAGAAGAAACATGACTCATGAGAATCACAAACGACTTAACTCAAAATCAAATTAGCAAAATATCACATAAAAAACTCTCCTTTACTTGGCTTATTAGTTACATGGTGCATTAATGTGAACCATTCAAATTATAGAAAGCAAAACTTAAATTATCACTGGGGACCTAGACGGCACAGAACCCTCCGTATCTAATTCGTATGTACATAGTACCCATTGACTAAGGGGATACTGTGCCGCTCCGTCGCTTTTCGTCAATGGATAATTTCCATTCGCGGCCTGTCGACGAAGCGCGTACGCAGCATGTGAATGTCCGCTACTAAGCACGTACGATTGGATACGAAGCGCGCAGGAACACGGCACTCTGGCTAATCTCAATCGATTAGGTCGAAATTAGATATATCGTAACTCGCACGATCGAAAAATGTATCGAACGCAACACAATCGATAGCTACCGACCGTAGCGAGAACCTTGATACGAATCATTATGAATTGTAAGTTCTCAATAGGTAAATAACACCATATCATGAATTCTAATTACCATGAAAGACTCACGACCGACAAAGTTTTTGTCGGTTGTGAGTTTTTCATGATAATTAGAATTCATGATATAGTATTATTTACCCATTGAGAACTTACAAAACTTACTCGGCCACTTAAATAACTGCGAAAAATGAGATTCTCAAGGCTAATTCACGCATCCCCAGCATCCAGCATTCTTAAGTGGCTCGTACTTACTTGGAAACCTTGAGATGTTAATAAGAGTAAATTCTTATTAATTTTGACACTAAATAAGACATCACATAGCCCACGAGCATTAAAAAGCTTACCCTAAAGCCTGACGAAAAGAATTTTTTAAATAAAAATTGCCGATGAAACAGGATTGCTGACACATCTGCTATTAGTACGATCGAATTCATCAAAATGCAAGGAAAAATTAACGTATAGTTCAGTCTCAGCTACTAAAACTTACCCATATCAGGCGCTAAAGTATTTGAAAAATTATTTGGGATGAGTAAAAGTCTCTAGGTCACTGCAGTAAATGTATCAACCTATTAAAAATATGAAAGTCCTGCCAAATCACCAGCATAAACACTTGTAAAATAAAACATGGTATCTCTTAGATCACAACTCCGATTTTATACTTACTTTGCATGAAGTCACCACCACAAGAAATTTTAAAGAGGCAGGAAAGAAAAAACCCACAGAAATACAATACATATATTATGTATTTTCTATTGTCAACCACAATAATATTTCCAATTTTCTCTTCTATCCCACATCTAATTTAGCGAAACAATTACTCTTATTCTCTTTCGAATAGAAAATTATTTAAAAGAGGACTGGTCGATACATAAAAACTATCTTCAATACTTTCTCCGCTGAACGTCCACTATCACAGCATCAACTTGCACAAATCAAATCCACATCCACAAATATGTCACTTCTGCCACAATATCTGTTTTCTTGGCGACAGGTAACAGTGAAGCAATGGTACCTTCCTCCAATCTGGGCACCTTCAATTCAGCAAGAATTTTCTCCTCGTCTTCTCGTCCAAGGCCACAGATTACTTTCTGATATCACAATGGTGCGATGTGAAGCTCACACACCTAAAATTAATAAATAATAAAATACCATGTAACTTATTAGGTCAAATCATTTCCAATTTTTGGTATTTCTGCATGAGAAATCAAATCACTAGGCTCGTAAATATAGTAAATATTTGTATGCCTGATATTTTTATTGTTTTACACTATAGCATATGATAATTTGAAATGATGAAAGCCGACGTGTAATACACCATAGGGCAAGCTAAGAAGCAATATTCGATCCTATAAACTTGGCAGCTTATTCCTAGTTTCTCCTTTTAACCACACGTTCACCGAATGAATTAATACAAAAAAGACTGCTAAAATGCAAGGATTTTCAAAAGAATTGCTGCTACAATATTTTCAATCACCATTTTTAGTACTGAATAGTTCGGGATGTTGATGCATCAACATCCCGAAGCCACTTCTAACTTAAAATTACATCCAAATAATTACAGCGAGAAAGAGTACATACCTCACAGCTTTTCGTAGGGGTGAAATGTTTTCTTCTTATCGCCCAAATGCACTTCTTCTTCAACTCAGGATCTTTTGGAAAGCTATAACCTTGAACCATGTCCCGGAGTTTCCATTACGTCATCCCGACAATAAACACACGAAAGGCATTTTTAACAAAAATATCTCACAAACACGTTTCTGAAGCCCAGTGAATGAAATTAAAGAATAAGGGAAACTTCACTATTACCAGACACTCTATTTTTCACAAACTTAACCACAAAAATCCCTGAAATGTGGTAAGACGTTACGTAAACGACGCGATCTCCAACGGCTTGTGCTAGCTTGTGAAGACATGTGATCTTTCTAGGAGGATATGGCACGATGGCACCAGATGGCACCACCCGCGAAAGAAAATAGTCCCAGACCGAATACAGTTTCATCGATGAGATACAATTTTATCGATGCATATGAATTTGCCAGTCCTCTTGCATCTTTTTTCGTCATTATAGGAAATAAAGAAACAAAACCTTTTTAGTAACTTCCTAAGCGCGATTTTTGTATCTTGATGGTCCACCCTCGTATTCAGGTACGAAAACTTCCTGTGCCGTCTGGGGAAGCATGCGCTTTGCATCATAGTTCAATGAAAAACGAAGCGATGACTCGTTACTTGGGCTATGTGTGAACTCCAAACGAAAACCACGCAAGATTCCAAACATTCAGCAGTAATTAATAAGCAGTAAATATACATTGCACTATAGCGAAACCCACCCGCATTCCTTATTCTTCGAAAGCCCGCTCGAGCTCCGATCCTCCGCAGGATGACTAACGGACGGCGCGGCATCCGCGGCATTGACGACCGGTCGGTGTATAATCCTCCTCGTCCGGGGTATCCATGAGGCAGGAAAAGTGGATGGCAGTTGCCAAGGCGTTGAAAGAAGAATTCGTTATAGGCGGCATGAACCCCGAAAAAGGAGCTCGAAATCCTTAAACCTGCCTGGATTAAAACACGAATTCAATGTCAACGTTCTCATGGCTAAACATGGAAGGAATAAACATGCCATCAGAGAAGTTAAAACGCTTACCTCCAATTTTGACTGCAGTCACCACCACCGACCTCTTCTCCCCTTCACCTTAATTTCGATTAATTCTTGCCGTTAAAAACAGTCGAAGTACCGGGAAAATATTTATGCCATCAATCTTTTCATGCCAAAACCCAAGCTCACCACTCGTCTTTCGCTCCTAGCAACTTGAGAGAAATAACGGCAACCGACAGCTTAACGCGCGGGAAAAGATATTCGTGTTGCCAAAAGCTAAATTTAAAAAATACATTGCCGCTGAAAACCGGGGTCGCTTATATGTCCGGTAGATGGGTTCTGTACGTTGGCAAAACTTACGAAGGGTAGAACACGTGCAACAAGGGAGTAGCAGTTTAGGCATGGGCGGTCCTTAAAAATGTACCGGTATTTTTGTGATGAGTATTAAAAAGCAATAATAGTACTCTCCCGGTAGTACCGGCGAAAAAATACCGGTACTTTCTTAATTGATAAAATATGTTAATAAGTTGAGATTGAACGCTTGTCTTACCCTAATAGGGTGGTTTCCCATTATTTTTTTATTGCCTAAATCGAAAGATTATTACTCCTGGAGTACGTATTTCACGCTTTTAGGTTTTTAAATGACGATATCTATTTTTCGCGATCAAATGAAAAGTGAAAAATTTCAAGCGCGCGAAAACGCGACGCGTAAGTAGGAATGAAGGGAAAAAGTCCGTACGACGCATTTCTGGTTCCCCCTCCCGCCTGGTAGGTGACCTTGATCGAGGCTCTGAGCGCTGATAGGACGCAGGATGCTAACGGGTATAGAGCGTTCCACATTTAGTTGACAGTACGGGCCTTATGGATAACAGTGTTGCCAAGCTTCCGCTCCGCCGGCAGGCATCCTAACAGCGTATGCAACCACACATAATATGGCGCCAAAACGGTTTAGTTCAAAAAGGAGTTAGGGATCGCACGAAAGACTGCGTAAATTAAGGAATTTTTTAGCCTATATTACAATACCTTTGCGGCAGTATAAAAGGAAAAGTCTTTTGTTATTTCATGTACGTACTTATTCAATGCACAAACTGAATAATGAATAATCTGTAATGTAAAAAATAACAATAAATTGAAGGATAATAAAAATTATAGCCGCTCCTGAATGAGACAAAATTTCTATTCCTTCCATATTATGCAATATTTGTTGGCTCTAGCTAGTATTACATGAAAGGAGATTTTGTATAAGACATCATCAATCTTTAATTTTTCTAAATTTTCCCGTACTTGGTTTATTGTTAATTAAAGATCTCTTTTCAAGCTGACATCTTCAAAGCTAATTTCCTTAATGTTCTCTTTCTTTCACCTTGTAGTAGGCAAGGATTCCAATTTCCTTGAGTAATAAGAGGCATTATCTACCACTGTAATTGATCCTTCGGGTAAGTTTGCAAGAAGTGAGTGCTCAAACCATCTCTCGTAACACTCGCCACCCACTTCTTCATGCTCATCCATTGAGTTCTTTTTGTACAGAAACACATGCGATGCTCCTTTTATGAACCCATTTTCCGTTCCTGCGTGTATAATTGCAAATCGTCCTCCTCGGGAAGTGGGGGCCAAGCCCAGTATTTAGTCCAGCAAGGAAAGCTTGACGCGGATTTTCTAATTGTTTGTTTCGCAAACTAATGTTCACTATTTGTCCAACATTAATCCAACTTTCGCCTGTTAATACTCTCGTCCTGTGTTCGCGACGATATTTTTTTAGCTGCCTTAAATAATAATTAATTGTGCCACCAACGAATAATATCATCCCTTTCGATAAGGATGATTCTTTTCCCCCTGCGTTCGTACACGAAGCCTATGTCCAAAAGAAGACGATATAGTGTTGTCCTTTTGTAATCTGGGAGAATACTATCCATATTCACCGGGTTTCAGATGGATTTTAAAGTCGGAGGAATAATTTTCACGAAGGATTCATGTACCTTCCTTCTAATTCCCGATCTCACCAAACCGTCGAAAATCACTGCCCTCGAATTTTTGTAAGGCTGTCTAATTTCTTTAGTTTTTGAAGGAGTTACCAATGGACTACGGGAGCTTTCCTTTCTCACTCTGTAAATAGTGAACTCCTAGCACCCAGTAGCCTTCGAAGCTTCTCGGCAGGCCTCACTAATGCTGAGAGATTTCCTTATGTACGAGAAGACTTTGAGCACCAACTGTCTTTCGTGGCTTATGAGCTTCTCACCTTTTCTCCTCTTCTTTGTATCGGACATATTGATTGGGCGTGTTACAGCAGAGATAAGTGTAAAACACACTTCACAATTCTCAAGTTCAATACACCACACAACACTTGTTCACTCCAAAAAAATGCAATGACAAACTGAACGCCTTCGTAAATTCTTCCCTCGGCCCCTTCGGCCTGGGTCGCTTTTGGGGCAGGTTTTATGGTACCCTATGAAAGGAACTCAGAAAAAACCCAAGCCCCCTTTTGTAAATGCGTGCACTGGATGGGGTAGTGTTTGGTACAGATTATGAGATATTCTTTTTCTTGGTTTCCCCGATGGGACCTAAATACCCAAGGTGAAAGAGTCTTACTTCCAAGCCGCTTGCTTACTTTCGTGTATCAATGTATTCAGATAAAAACACTGCTGTTACGACGTATAAGTAGGTATTCTCTGTTTAGGATATCAAACGAATACATAAATACATTTCATAGTATGCATTGACAAAAAACTCCTTTTCCGCCCGAGAATTTTCCCTCTGCGCGCAAGAAAAAGCAAGAAGCCCGCCCAGCGGCACCGTAATATTTTTTCTTAAGATCAAAACCTTGTAACTCGCTTCAGAATTGATGTAAGTCAATGATTTTTTCACCAAAAATAACCTTGTAGTTTTCTCCACATTTGGTACGCAGCATATAGGGACCTACGACGTAAGAAACGTAAGTTAGTAAGCGACTACTTTTTACCTTGCAAAAATCAAAATTTTCTTGTCCTAAAGTGTGTTACGTCGGCATAACAACATTAAAACTCAATATTTGTACAATTGGTGAAGATCTTCAAGCAGAAAATAGTGTGAAGAATTTTTTGCAAAAAAACTCAATTCAATACAGTCAACGGTCAGGCAGAAATTGCGAGAAGAAGATAAAGTAAAAAAATACACGTTTCTGACGGAAATTTACGGAAATGTTTTTTATAGCTTTTGTTATAATTTTTATCGAAAAACTATTGGCGCCAATGAATGTAGCACCTTTTTCTACATTAGAATAAAATTTTTAATCAGTGCATAACGCAACTTTAATTTTCGTGCTGTTGTTGACAACACCGCGCTCCTGGCCTTATGGAGATTAACATGGGAAACGATTCTCCATAAGAGCCCATACTGTCAACTAAATGTGGAACGCTCTATAGCTGAGTACCTCCCTGTCTGGTAGCGTATGGCTTAAAAAAGGTTTATTAATACCTTATCAATCGAAGAAAACTTTCCGACCTTAGCCAGTTTTAATAAGTGATTATTAAGACATGTTTCCCTGAGCTCTGTGACTCATGCATGCATTGGTAGCCTCTGACGATGCATAACTCCTATCCTCTCGTGTATAAACTAGGTCCCTGTGACGTCACGTGGAGTGGAATCGCATGGGCGCCAATCTGGCCTTTTTCAAATGAGGATAAAATTTGACCCTTGCCATTCGTCTAAACCGGTATTTCAAAAACCAAATAATTTGTGTATTATGAATACACTAATGGTGGGTAACGAATCGCCATCAATGCCTTTTGTTTTCTTTGATGAAGGAAACTACCCTGTTATCCGGTATTTCGGCAAATTAGCGTAACATACAGAAAGAATACACAGAAAAAATTATTAACTGGATTTTTTTACGAAAATTTATCGGAAAAATACATGAAGGCTAGATTCTCTAATAGTGAGAAGGGTGATATAGCGATGAAGTTTTATTTCTTGGAAATGGCCTATTTCGTCGTTTGATATATTATCAAAACTCAATTGTTTAAGCACAGAGTAGGGATATACAGAGAGGACAAAACGGCTGAAGGCGGTAATCAGTTCATTGCGCATTTCACCATGTTCTAAATAAGGAAACGTGGCTTGAGTTGCTATTTGGTTGCTATCGTTGCTATCATTCGCGCTTGGTGTGGAGTGTTCTCGCAAAAATTGTTTTTTATTCCTCCACTCTTCAAAGCTTTCACGTAGTGCGCTAGTGTTTTAAAGAAGCGTGAAAAATGAAGGAAGTGGAAAATAAGACGAAAAGAAAAGGTTTTGCTTGGTGTTCAGCCATTAACTGCAAAAACAATGCGGGCATGACGGAAGCAAAATTGAGTTTCTTCAGTTTCCCTAAAGACCCTGTGAGGTAAGCAATTTCATATTTTTTTCTGAGTTACATTGCTGATTGAAGAAACTAAACTTATATACGAGTATTATTTTGCATGCGAAATGAAATTGTCGAAAAAGTTTAGTAAGAACTTGTGGTGTTGGCGCAAGTCCAAGGAATGGGTGATTCGATGTCGTCGGTCGGATTTACATAATAACTGCCGGATTTGTGCGTGCGATTTGGCGTTCCTTGCTCTACCTTTATTAGCAAAGAAATAATTAGGCTACTTTGAATTTTAAAACCCTCTTTTTTCGGTGGATGGTAAGTCGTTAGCACTATTTGGTTTGAATTTACCGCATAATTTTACTTATTTTCAATATGGCCGCCGTGCGCATTTTTCATTACAGAGAAACCTATGGTAAAGCCGCCTAATGTCCCCTCTGTATATATCTACTCTGTGTGTTTAAGTAGCTGGGTAGGTAGTTGATTGATAACACATAAGATGGCAGAGCCATCGAAGTACCGTTATTTCTTAGTACCGATACTCCGGTAGTACCGCCAAAAAAATACTGGCCGGTACTACCGAAGTAGAAAAAAAATAGTACTCGGTACTACCGAATACCGGTATTTTTTGCCCATGCCTATAGCAGTTCAAATTCATGAGGGAGAGGGGAAACCCAAATGCTGCAGCAGCTCAGTGGCAGGGCAGTAAAGGCATACGGCAAGAGAGATTTAGTGGAGTTATTAAGTTGGCCTGGCCTATGAGCCTACCGTCCAGTTCAGTGTCAGTGGAGCTCATGTGCAGCAAGGGAGAAGCAGTTCAAATTCTGAGGGAGAGGGGATACCCAAATGCTGCAGCAGCTCTGTAGCAGGGCAGTAAAGACATGCGGCAAGAGAGATGCAGTGGAGCCATAAATTCGACCTGGCCTGAGGCTATTGTCCAGTTCAGTATCAGTGGAGCACAAATGCAGCAAGGGAGAAGCAGTTCAAATGCATTGGACTTGCAAGGGAGAATGGCATCAGAGTTTCAGTTGAGTGCTCTTTTTCTTGTTGAGGACAAGGCAGTGCAGTGCAGTGACAAGGTTGTTTCAAGGCAGTTTAAGCGCATTCAGTGGAGTTTCAGCCCAGAATCAGCTCTGTTTCAAGGGAGAAATTTTTACTTGAGAGTATTCTACCATTTCCTTTTTGCCAGTCTTCATTGCGAAACACGGATTATTTACTTCTTCCATTGCGTACTTCAACGTAAGTTTGCTTGTAAATAAGATTCTACAGCATAGCTTAATTCGCAAAGTCACAAAATACAGTAGCTGCGAATGTTTCAGCGCAACGGCTGTTGGGACATGGTATGCAAGATGGCCGCCGGTCGCTTTGGCCTTTGGCGCAAGTTTCAAAATACGATATTTAATCCTTTATATTAAAAAATAATAATTACATAATATATAATGGTATCGCGACACAGTGGTAAAATTGTGATGACATTTGTGTCCCCAAAAATAGTGATTGCTGTGTATATATTGAGTACACTTCTGGTGCATGAATAGACTGGTAACTTAGTGGTACAATCTGTGTAACATCTGATGCATCACATTGAGTACGGCTGTGGTATCAATGATGCACAGGATGTACAGACTGTACGATTTGTGTAACTTTGTGAATAGAAAAGTGTAGTAAATGTGTAATTTTACATAATGTACCATATTTTTACACATATTTGTTACACAGATTTTTCGCCAGGGTTTAAGTTAAAAATTGAGATTCAGCTCCTGCCTTGTCGATTGTTTTCACAAAATATTTCATCTGTCCTAGTTTGATGTGCAATGGTGGCAAGTGAACATTTTCTGTCGGAACCAGGAAAACGTGAGCAACATTTTTATTACCATGTGTGAAGCTTTCTCACTGTGGCCAGTTCCGTAAGATAATGTTTTTCTCAGTCGCGGCTGTTGTATTCACAAAGGAAGCATTTCAGAAGCAGCAATAGTAGTTTGACCAAGTATTTCGTTAAATTACTGTAGCAAGTGGTACAGCAAACACTTGGAGCTTAATCCTAACCCTGACCGCCAATTCGTCAGTCAGAGTAAAATTTATATGCAATTTTAAGAATTAAAGAAAGAGTGTGTTGTTGTTGTTGCGATGTTTAAGTCAATTCACCGCAAACATAGCTGAAGCGATGAGGATGATTTTTACACAAGGGTAACATAATTACACATAAAATCATGGTAATAATCACAACTCAAGCCCACACACTGACATTCACTGGGAAAAATCCGGAGTGCAACAACTTTTACTGTTTTGCACAATTTAAACTACTTTGAAAAAAGGACTCTTGTCCAGAATACCGAAAGAGTTGACTCCGCGATCATTAGAGGTATACTGAGGGAAGGTGACGTCAACTTCAATATACATAAGTGATTTGAGAGGCTGATACTATGTGGAACTCCATGATTAAGGATAAAGAATACTTTTTAACTCCAATGAGAGTATAAAAATATCAATCATATATTATTCGTATAATTAGAAAGTATTACTTTTCCTTTTTTAGCTGCAAAAGCAAGAGAATTGCCGTCCAAGCCTGAGCGGGACAGGCGGGAGAGGCCATCATAGTAAAGTGAATATTCCGAGCCATTGCTATATTTTTAATTGTTGTTGCTATGCTATGCAGCAGAATATTTTTATTATTACTGATGTTTCTACTTGTTATGTATTTTTATCATTCGGGGGAGGATGATGTGAAATGGAAGCTGGAAATATTTTTAAATATGTGAAAATTTGTGAAAAAAATGCAAAATTAATCATTTTTAATGCATTTTTACACAATTTACGGAGACTAATTTCCCACAAATCTAACTCTTCAGCATAAATATTAATTTTTTAAGGATTTTGCTCCTGTCAAAACCCCTAGAAAAAATTTTAATACTGAAATAATCCTTTTAATTCCTCCAAATGACCGAAAAGTGATGAGAATTGGAGGGGGGAGCTCCCCCCAAAATGGTGGGTGATGGGAAAAAATGGAGTTCATATTCAGATTTTGGAGGTCATTTTACAGAAGAATCAGCAGGAATGGTGTCAGGGCTGATTTTCAAGCCATCCAGTGTTATCATCATCTTCAGGCACAAATTATGATTTGCTTATCTTATTATTGTTACCTAGTTACTTGATGAACTTTAAAACGGATGCCAGAATAGGGGAAAAGGATGGGTAAATATTCACTTACAAGAGTACTATCCTATGACTTTCAATAATTTTTAAAATATCTAACTGCTCCCTTGAGTCCAATTCACGGTGATCATTGCAAAATTTTAAAATATTCATTTTAAAATCGCTCCTGTGGCAGTTGCATATTAAGTATTTAGCAAAATTACTTTTTTCATCTTCGTTATTTTTTTAAGCACTTAAATGTTCTTTCTTCCTTTTCCCCCATTCTGGCATCTGTTTTAAAATTCATCAAGTAACTAGGTAACAATAATAAGATAAACAAATCATAATTTGCGCCTGAAGATGATTATGATTCATTGAAACCTGGGTCGTGCTCTGTAAAAAATAAGTGGTATAAGTAATTCTGTTGTATCCATGAAAACTTAATATTAGTACATACATACGTAACATCTAATTAAAATAAAAATATTTTTGTTTCAAGAAAATAATTTTTTAAACTAATATAGGTAAGTACTGTGCATAATGTGGAATTGGACATTCATTGAGTAACACACCTTGAAAATGAAACACAGGTCGTTTTCTAAAACGTCTGCCTATACAACTGAATTAACCTGGTTGAGAACCCGAGAAGAATGCCTCAATATTATTTGCCAGGAGAAATTAAAATAGTTAATTTAATAAAGCACTGCTATAATTGAAAAAAAAAAAATTATTGAAATTTTCGTTTCCATAACCTTTTCTGTGTTACACCTTGAATGACCACTGCTTGCCCCCCCCTCCCTAGTTTTGATCCTGGGTACCCCCTTGCAGTGGTTTATACCAATTCAAAGAAGCAATATAGTCCAGGAAATGAAGCATTTTGGCTTGCAATTTTTTCAAACTGGATCGATTTTCTTGAAATTTTCACAATAAGTAGGGAATATACCAAGAATCAAAATCTATATCATGCCGACGGGCGCTTTTACCCTGGGGGTGGTTTCCACCCCATCTCGGGGGTGGAAATTTTTAATTATATTTTGACCACAGGAATCGATAGAAAATTAGATTCTAAGAATAAAATAATCTATCCGTTTTTTGCGTAAAATTAATATTTTTCGAGTTATTTGTGATTGAAAGTAACAGTTTTTTGACGAAAAAATCAACGATTTTAATCGATTATAGGCAAATAACTTGAAAAGTATTAATTTTATTAGGGAATTGTGAATTACAAAACTGTAGCTTGTAAAAAATTAATTAAAAATCTTATTTTATATTTCCTTTATGACCAATTCCGACCGAGCTACAACTTGTTGATGGTTATCTATTGTTTATCATACGCTAAATTTGAAAGATTCAATACCAAATAGCGGGAAAAATGTAATTTTCGAGGAAAAATTATGTAACCTGTTTAAAAGTGTTTTTAAAAAACTTTCTTATAATGAGAAAAAATATTTTTTATCATGAAATTTGAGCGAGTTATGATTAAAAATAAGATCAGTCCCTACGTTTTTGTACGAAAAAATCAGTGAAAACAACTTCTTATTACCACACTAGACAAAATTGATCAATACCCTTCAGTATTTCTCTTTATTTAAGTATTGTTAATTGATCCTAGAAGTTTTTTTAATTTACAACTCTAAATTTTGAAAAAAATGGAGGAAAAAGTGAATAGTCATTTTCTACAATTTCGTTAAAAATGCTCTTTTTTTCAAAATAACTCCAAAAAAACTGGAGATATGAAAAAAATGCATGAGTAATAAATTGTAGCTTCTTTATTTTCATATATTTTGGTGTGTTTTAATTTTCTATACAATAAATATTTGGTGAGATATTGATAATTAAAACCTCTATTACCAAGGGAGCTCCACCTTATTTAAACCCTTAAATCCCTCCCCTTTCAAAATTAATGACTCGAAAAAAATATAATTCGCATGACCTTGTAGTCAGTAAAAACCCTACAAAATACTATTTAAATGAACTTTCTATCATAAAAAATAAAGGAGCTATGTTTGAAATACTAATCAAATTTATTTTCGAAAAATTCGAAATCCACAATTCAGAGCATAATATTCCTCATTATTAGCATATACATTGTGTACTTTACGTGAGAAGCTAACGATACACTCAAATTTGCTACAAAATAAACACACATACCCATAAGATGTATATACACATACGCATATGTAAGTATGTGTGCTCTCGCTCACAGTGATCTGTGAGCATGCATGAGGTGGGAAGACTGGAAGCCATACAGTCTCCGTTTGATTGTGTTTCATGTAATGTCTACATAAATGTACATTTATTTGTTTATGTTACCATGACGAATTTTGTTCTGTTTATCCTATTGTTATATCTTTTCTGTGCTGTGATTAAAATCATGAGAGAAAAAAGTGAATACATAATAAAAGGAGCAAGAAAGTGTATAAGAAGATACAATGTGATAAATAATTTTTATTTTTAGGGTAAATAATTTTTTTTTACATTAACCCCCAATAAGGGTTGATAATTATGGGTTGAAACGCCTTAAAATTATTTTCCAAACAAAAAAAATAATTATACAAATAATTTAAACTAAATTTTACCCGTATTTAGCTTTAAAAAATATTTTTTTAAGTTCCAGGTTTTAGGGGTAGTTTTCACCCCTAAAAAATAAAAAGCGCCCTTCAGCATAATATAGATTTTGAAGAAGGGGGTATGATTAGTCTAATCCCAAATATTTATGCAAATCGATTCAGTTTGAAAATTTTTTTACAGGAGTCATGATTAGTATAAACACATATTTTTATGCAAATCGATTCAGTTTGAAATACTTTTTTACATTAACCCCCAAAAGGGTTGATTATTATGGGTTGAAACGCCTTAAAGTTATTTTCCAAACAAAAAATAATTATACAAATAATTTAAACTAAATTTGACTCGTATTTAGCTTTAAAAAATAATTTTTTAAGTTTCAGCTTTTAGGGGTAGTTTTCACCCCTAAAAAATAAAAAGCGCCCTTCGGCATAATATAGATTTTGAATAAGGGGGTATGATTAGTCTAATCCCAGATATTTATGCAAATCGATTCGGTTTGAAAAAAGTTTTTAAAGGGGGTATGATTAGTATAATCCCTAATTTTTATGCAAATCGATTCAGTTTGAAAATTCTTTTTTACATTAACCCCCAATAAGGGTTGATTATTATAGGTTGAAACACCTTTAAATTATTTTCCATTCGTAAAAAAAAATAATTTAAACTAAATTTTACTCGTATTTAGCTTTAAAAAATATTTTTTTAAGTTCCAGGTTTTAGGGGTAGTTTTCACCCCTAAAAAATAAAAAGCGCCCTTCGGCATAATATAGATTTTGAAGTAGGGGGTATAATTAGACTAATCCCAAATTTTGGTGCAAATCGATTCAGTTTGAAAAAATTGCAAGGTTTTTCACTTTTATGAGCTTCATTTCCTGGACTAATAGCGGAAGTACGTATTTTTAATGCTTTTCGAGACAAACAATTTGAAATTTCTCACCCCAAATCCAAGTATTTTACGCATTAACTTTGTGGTCAGTAGTTCGATTCCATTGTAAAATGTGGTCTAAGATTAAGATAAGATAAGAAAAGAGTAGCTGAATAGAACTCGTTCTAGGACGGCCGGCTGTCACTCATGACGGGGGTGGATGATGGGAATTAACTAAGGATAATGAAGCACTCATTAAGCAGTCTCCCTGGCAACAATTAAAGATCATTCATAAGCACCAATTGCAGTGGAGGGATGAAATAGTGGCAAGAGTGACTTAAGTAAGGGAGGGTTTTTTATTCCCATGGTAAACATGAATAATGTATATAGTGGTAAAAAAGCATATTCGGCCTCTGTTTATGAGACCATGATGCGATTAACCCTTTCTAACCCAGAGCTGCTTCTGAGAGAAATCAAATTTCAAGATTTTTCATTCTGAAAACTTGAAAATGTAGCACCCAATCATAATTATCGTTGCAGCTATACATTTTTCATAACAATTTACTCCACAAAATAATGTACAGTTTAGATATTTGCTAAATAGAGCATAAAATTTATACATTTTTGATGTTGCTTAGAAGCAACATTGGGTTACAATGGGTTAAATGTGACAGTCATATTATGACAGACGGGATCAGGAGAAAAATTCAACTGTATTCGGCGAGATGTTGTGGAACATATTGCAATGATAAATGAAAATGAAAAACTTTGTGTATGTCCACAATATATTTATGTATTATCGTATGGACACGTTTCAGTGAATCACCTTTGCCATCATCAGGTACAAATGCAGGTTTCAGTCAAGAATTCTTATATGCATACACACGGAAAGAAGGGATATGGTTATGTGGATATGGTTATAGGGGTAAAGTTATAGGGATATGGTTATTTCAACCCAAAAATATTGGCCTTCAAAGGAAAAGGATGTCGGCTTGACGCACATGAACAGTGGGAGATTACCAGGAGGAGAAAACGCAAAAAGCTTATCAACGACATAGAGTTCCTGAGTCATTCCCTGCTGTTAGCCCTCCCCTAAACACTTCAACCGAACCCCAATTC
The DNA here is from genome assembly GCF_921293095.1 of Ischnura elegans. Lineage (NCBI taxonomy): Eukaryota > Metazoa > Arthropoda > Insecta > Odonata > Coenagrionidae > Ischnura > Ischnura elegans. Next base: position 108,385,007 of record NC_060255.1, read on the forward strand.
CTTACTTATCCCAACGGCCTCCCAACTACCTTACCCCATTTCCCCTCCACCCCCCCCCCCCCCTCCCCCCACTTCTGCCAACTCATAACCATACCCATCCTTTCTGCATGAATATATAAAATTTCGTTGCTAAAACCTGCATTTTTACCCAACGATGGCGAAGGTGATTCGCTGAAAAGCGTCTGTACGATAATAAATACTGTGGACTTATAAAAAGTTATTTCATTTTCATTTATCATTTTTCATACATCAGGAGAAAAAGATAAAGAAAATGATTTTGTTCTTTCCTGGCGTATGATATAGGTGAAATCTTTTTGGCTTTTCCACTGGGTAATTTGCTTATAGGCCGATGTTTCGATGGCATCATCTTCAGGGCATGAGGCAGCAATCAAACTGTCGCTCTACAAGTGACTCACTGGGTAGACGACCCGAGAATATTTCATCAAAATAAAGAATATGTGCTGCAAAACAGAGAGCTTTGAGACATCATTTTATCCTTGCGCCATTACCAAATTCTCGAGCTTTTTGGTAAGAACAGTTGACAGCCTTAATCTTATTGCAGGAAAGTTGATGACAACACCAACTCATGTCGAGCTCGTCTCCGAATCTCACAAACAGTCTTGCAAGGTTAATTGTTGTTTACTCAGAATCTTAGTATCCAATAGAGCCTGAGAAAGTCGCGAGAATTGAGTGAGCCACCTTTGGAATTGGGATTGAGACCACTCTCAGAGACATCGTTCGATAAATCTCGGAGACTTCAATTGTTGCTTGTCGACACCCATACTTCCAAACTCTCGACACAGAATCTCAGAATTCAAAATAACCATGTTCTTCTGAGAATGGTCTCAGAGTACCAATAGCATTGTAATTTTCACTAATTTTCCTTCAATGGACGGATATGTGAGATAAATCTAGAAGACTTGAGATTCGGAGAGCTCTCTTGGAGACTAACCAGGAAAGCCCCTCAAGCGTCATCACCAGATCTCATTCAAATTTTGCAAGGCAATAGGAAATTGATACCCATAAGGTGTAATTTTGGGTTCTGCCACCAATGCTCGATACTTCTTGAGATATTTGTGACAAGAAGTTAAAAAAAAAAAAACACCAAAACAGTTATGTAATCCACAGCACGACAATAGCCCCTTGCACTCTGTTGCTAGGATAAATAGCATGGATGGTGTATTGTTGTGTTGTGGACGGCAAAGTATAAAATTTGCTAATTTACGACCAGTTGGAAGTTTTTATGGTAAAAATTATGAAACCCTGTTGGGATACTTCTAGATGTAACGAAATACAATTTCCTTAATTGTAAAGTATCCTCAAAGTGTGTGTAGTGTATTTGTAGATGTGTTCCATACGTGAGTGGAATATGTGAGATATATGTTCCGTAGGACTATCCATAGAAATTTCTGGGGACTTAAAGCAGAGAGAGTCATGTGATGGATCGAACATCTTGTAGCAAACGGGATGCAGAAGATGGGTAAAAATCCCCATACCAAGTAAATAGCCCGGAGCAGAGGTTTATATCCAACTTCCTCAAAGTGGGAAACAAAGTATACCCCACGTGCTGGCACAGCTGGCCCATTCTTTATGGAATGATGGACCATATAATGAGGGAAAAAATAGCAGCTCAGCTGCTTTGATTTGAAGATGCCAGTAGGTTAACTGGCAAAACTGTCACACACCAAAAACAATGATGTGGTGGATACCCAAAAGACGGAGAATATTTAGGCATGGAAGATGTTCACCTCACATTTGTCAGCATGCTTGTGGGTTATCATTCTTGGATGACAGAGCATAGAGACTACAGTTTCATGGACTATGCTGTTAGTATTTCCTCAATTTTATCTGTCCCTTCCGCTGTTTTTCAACTTTTATACCTGCCAAGAAGTCCTCAAATATGTTCACTTTCATATACATCAATACCAGCCTTTAAAAAAAGGAAAGAAGGTGTGCTCTGGAGATACTTGACAACTGAGTCTCACCTGGCATTTATGAAAGTCCTCTCTTGTCCGGGAGAAAAACAATTCCAACACTTATCCATTTGGCAAAATATCTCTCCTATTCAATTGTTGCTATTGGACCTAGAAACATAGCCCAGCAAGCACAGATTTTGCCTTATCCCTAAATATGAGGATATTATACATATATGCCGTGACGAAACCTATCTGAAAGCAGAGATAAGGTATGAAGAATCCATGCTGTTTTTGGGGATAAATTGGAGATGCACTTCTGCATTTTTTGAGATACGCCTATCCTTACGCCGTATAATTGCCGGTAGGTGGCAGCTGTTTCCGGTACGATCGCTGCGCCGCCAGGCGAGATTCATGAGAACTACGTGAAAATAATGTAATAACCGTAATAACATAAATTGGCTTTCAATGAGGAAAGATTCAATGCATTATATTTCATCATTGCATTTTATTATATTACAGTATCCCATATAGCATCAAATATGCCAGAGACATCTCACGAGGCATATATGACCACTCTGTCTATGAGGTCTGTATGCCTATTAGATCATGTCTCGTGAGATGCCTCTGAGATATTTGATGCTACATGGGATACTGCAATATAATAACATACATGATAAAATATAATGCACCGAATCTTTCACCATCAAAAGCCAATACCGCATTAGTCTCCACACTGAGGTTTTTTTTCACTATGTTACACATTCACGCAAGTTTAGGTACATACCAAAAAATCCGTTAGAAGAAGGTGGAAAATAAACAAAATTATTGCTCTTAAAACGATATATTTAATGAATGATTCATCTTGAAATGATATACATTGCACTAGAACACAGAGCAGTCTTCATACCTTCATCGGTAAACCATAAATCTTACTGTTCAATTCCATTCTAGCCTTACATCACATTATAGAGGAGACTGGTAAATTACCTTACGTATGGTTTTTAAAAGCACAAATTCGAAATCCATTACCGTTATGTACCCTAGAAATTGACAATTGCAATCACTAATACCACGCATTCGTTAAAAAATCACAGCACTGTCGATGATTGTCGATGATGCCGGCCTCGGTGGCACCGGGTTAAAGTCCCCGACTGCTAACCTAGAGGTCGCGGGTTCGAATCCCGCCTGGGTGGTCTGACCACCATCCAGGGCATGGATGTATGTGATTGTCAAACAAGTTAATTGTAAGAGAGGACTATCTAGTCCTAAGTTCACTTGTGAAATAAAGACGACATTATTATGATTCCTTCATTAATACCCACGACAATCCGGGATGTTTTGATGTGTCGCCAAAAATCTTAATACAACTGTACGTACCGGCGTAGCCCACATCGAACCCAGGCACACAAAAACGATGCTTAGGTCGCATTATCACTTTAACTATTATTGTATAAACAAAATAATCAACGATTTTTACTCACAAACACCACTATACACAACAACAAAAATGTAAACACGAAGCCACTATAATGGCTTTAACGGTAATGGAGGACTTCAGCGCCGCTTTGTGGCCAATTTTGGCGATATGGTACTGTGACATCCCCTCCCCAAACGCTTGAAATCGTGGAAAAAAGGGATAATAAGCATGGAGGATAAGCTTATCCCCACAATATCTGATTTCTCCAAGGATAAGTTCAAATCTGTGCTGGCTGGGAGAGAGAATATGAGGTGATATTCTCGCGTCACTTGCATTGATGCATCGCTTTGAAATATAGTTGCTCTTAATAGCTCAAGCAAGCAATGCCTAGCATGCAGCCTTTGAGTCTCTTGCTGCTCCCAGCCTACAATGTACAAATAAAAGCAAAGCAATGCACATTATATACTAAGGGTGAAATTCACCGTGAACAACTATTTCCTTTTGCCAGGATTCGAACCCGGATCTCTCTATTGCCAGTCGGGTATACTAACCTGTTACACCACCCTCTTCATCCTCTTCCAAAGTGAATCTCAAGTTGGTTTCATAGATCATGGAGTTGACGTCTCAAGTCAACATTGTGACACAAGAGACAGACGCCATGCTTACAAAACCACTGTAGGAGAGACAAATCCAGCTTCTCATCTTTAACACTGTGTCTCTTCTCTCTTTTCTGGCCAAGGTAGCACAAACTCTGTCTCCTGAGTAACATGAGTGGACTTGAGATGTCAAGCCCTGTTCTGTAAGATGAGCTTGAGATTCACCTTGGAAGAAAATGGTGTCACTGGTTAGCATACCCAACTAGCAACAGGGAGATCCAGCTTCGATCCCAGCTAGTCAATTGATTTTTTCACAGTAAAATCCACCATTAGTGTATATTTGCACATGTGCAAAATCACTTGTTCATGAAGTGTTTTGAATGTGCACTATATGGCTATCTACATTTCTGTAATCACACTAGTGCTTTAATCTTGGCTCTCACTCATTGGCCCGCAGGATGGAGAAGGACCACAGCCTGATCCAACCCTGGCACAGGGTAGGCGACTTCCAGCACGACTACGAATCCGATATCCTGGTGGGCTCGCAGCGAAAGCAATTGAAGATATTGACCCATTCTACCAAAACCAAAGAGTAAGTTCTTGTCCTGCTGCCTTATTTTATCCTTATCCTCTGTATCATTTATTATGACTGCACAATAATATTATTTTTGAAGTATTCTATCTGTTAAGGTTTTTTAGCACCAAATACATAGACTGAATCAGCAGAAAAAAATTGCCCACGAGATATAGGTAAATGCACAGTGCCAAAGCACATGAAAAAGCCATTAATAAATAAAGAAATAATCATCCATGCTGTATCAAGACATCCTTGTTTCTTCCCGGCCTATAAATATATGTTGTATAAAGGGCTCCAAGATCTGCAGAGTGCATTTGCGTATATCTCAGGGATAAAATTTTCTCAGTTAATTCAAAAGGTTTGCACTCATCCCACACCAAATTTCTTGGAAATCTGAGATGGTGAGGTAAACAGCTATAGGGGCCAAGAAGCACAGCATCATCCTTTGAACAAATGTCATGTGTTGACATCCTTTTTTCAGTTTTGTGACTTCCTAAGGATCACTTTGATCCCTCGCAGCAAGATAAAAAGTACAATGAAGGAAGATAGCCTCCAGAGTTTCTGCTATCAATGGCCATAATTTTATTACTGCTCACCCTTCAGACATTTTCACAGCCTTTCAGTCCATTTTCATTGCTTTGACTAACTTTTCCCAATTATTAGATCCTTTGATCGGCAACCCAACGCACTTCCAACAATGCTCTCTTCCCTGACTCCCTCCGCTTCCTATATCATCAACTAAAACAGCTTGTTGGCCTAGGCAATGCTGATAATGCAACATTGGATAATGATACTTTTTTAATATTGATAATTGGTGGTAATGATAACTAATATAGGGACAGTAAAAATTGGGACTGATTATAAAATTAGACTTGATTATCAATTGGACCCAATAAAAAATAAAAAACTGGGCCAGATAATTCTTTAAGGCCCCAATATATCATACAATGAGTAACTTATTATTTTAAAAACTAAACTTTTTAAAATAATTGAAAATATCAGATTCCTGATAAACTGAAATACTATGCTATTTTATGATGTAATGTAAATCGCAGAAGCCTGTGAGCATCGGCAGATGTAAAGGGAGCACGGGAGCACCTGCCCCTCTCACCCCCCTAATTTTTAATACGCTTATCATTATGTTTGTTTTGTTTTGTCTATTACAGAGCCTCAATCATTTAATGTCATATTAGTAACTTTCAGATTAAAATAAAGAGAATATTTCGTACGGTAATAGTTGTATGTTGTTTTTAATCTCAAGTATGAGGAGATTTTGCCCCCACCAGAAAAAAATCCTGGATCCGGCCTTGCCTGTGAGTAGCTGAAATAAATTGAATTAACTTTTTACAAGGATGGATTGTTAAGTAAGTAAGAATCATTAAGTAAAAAGGTCAATACATGACATATGTTCAAGCAAAATATTAGTAGCAGTAAATTAAAATATAAAATGTTCATAAAAGTTGTTAGCAATGATAATTTAAAGTGACGTTGCAATAAAGTAACCTACCAATAAAGGATGGTTTACTTGGAGTGTTTTGTGAGTCAGATGAGCCAGCACAGATTGGACCTCCCTCTTCAAGTCACCGTAAGGCCGATATCATACGATTCATTCCATCAATGAATCCTGTTCACTCCCCTCCACTCCCTCGCTAACCAAATATTCTTCCTTCTAACATAGATTTTAACATCCCCTCCCCTCCCCACTCCCCATTTGCTCTGTCCATGCCTTCTGTCTCCGTCCTCCTCTGAATCTCATCTAGAAGATTTCTCCCCTCCTTCCTCCCATGTCTGCTTCTTCATCGTTCCCCTTCCTCTCTCACCACCTCACCTTCTCTATTCTCCAATTTATGGAGCAATGCTTCAAAGAGAGTTAAAACGAGCATAGAATGAAGAGAATAACATAGAAGGCCTGAAATTATGGCTGTGGTAAGAAGCAGGAGGTGCAGATGCCATTGCAATGCTAGAAGAGGACAAAATTAGAGGGATCTCAATTGTTGCCTTGCTCACCCCACCTCCATTCCCTCACAACGACACTCACTATCATAACTTTGGGAAGTTGACAATCGCTAAGTGTATTCTACACTAAGTGTGTATAGCTTATCTCAATTAATCACGAGAAGACCAAGGTTATGTAGTTTTGTAAAGCATCACGAGATAGGAATTTGAGAATCAAGGTAAAAGTAGGTGAGGAAAAACTTGAGCAGGTAGATCAATTCAACTAATTGGGCAGCGCATTAGAGGAAAACAGATACAGTAGTAAGGACATCAGGAAGAGACTTGCGTTAGCAAAGGAGGCATTCATTAACGGGAAAGAGCTCATGAGAGGATTGCTATGTAAGAGTTTTAAGAAAAGGTAAGTGAAGAGTTTGATCTGGAGTGTAGCTACTTACTGGGTGGAAACGTGGACATTGAGGAAAGAAGACAAGAGAAGATTGGAGGCATTCGAGATGTGGGTGTGGAGGAGAATGGAGAAGGTGAAATGGACGGAGAGGAAGAGGAACAACAAAGTGCTGAACATGGTGGGTGAGGAGTGGCAGCTTTTAGATGAGATACGGAGGAGACAGAAGGTTTGGATGGAGCGAGTACTTAGCGGGGGGGGGATGTTGAAAACAGTGTTAGAGGGAAGAATGTTAGGTAAACGAGGGAGAGGAAGGAAAAGGATAGGATTTTTAGATAGATTGAAAGGGAGTAGGCCTTGCAGTTAATTGAAGAGGGAAGTGCTTGAAGGAAGGAGACATGGGTATACCCAGCGAGGGGCAGGAGGGGGCAGCTGCCTCCCATAGAAGCAAAAATTGCAAATGTCTTTAAGGAAAATAATATTTTTTCAAGCAAATAATTTTAAAAACTAATAAAGAGTTGTTACAGTTTCCTTAAAATGTTGGTTTCATTCACCTTTTCAATGCTTAAATCTTGCCTATAACTTGAACAAAAAAGGCCTTCCCCCCTCCCCAGTTTTGATCCTGGGCTCGCCCTTGGAAGGAGAGGCTCCCAGAATGCTTCTCAAATATTCCATGGAAACCTACCGTAATTGGTAGAATACTTAAATGATAATAATAATCCTTACCTCATCATGCTAATGCATTCAACTGTTCTTTCCACAGACGTTTGTGGTGATCAACAAATGGAAGTACATCTCTCGCTTCAGCGCCACCAACGCCCTCTGGATTCTGGATCCCTTCCACGCCATTCGCCGCCTCCTCATCTCCACCCTTGTTCATCCTTTCTTCTCCATCTTCATGGTTGCCACCGTTCTGACCAACTGTTTCTTTCTCATCATGCCAAGCACACCTGTAATTGAAGGCATAGAGTGAGTATTACTGGGGATGTTTGCCTTATAGTCAAGGCCACATCAAACGACAAGTTCAATAAAAATGAGTGGAGTACTTAGGACTCCTGGGGATACCGTATAAGCGTGTATAAGAGGTGCACCCCTATTTTGAGCATCAAAGCTATAAAGAAAAAAACTTTTGCAGCATTTTTTTATCCTATCGTGAAGTGTTGCAGACGTATGCCTGGAATTTCGACAGTTATCGAAATTTCCTTTTTCAATACTTATTGAAAGAGGAAATTTTGATAACTGCGGTGGTAATAGCAGCGTAAGAGGGAGTAGATAGAGTTCCGATCCTCTCTTCGGACATGCCGTTGCTCTACGATGCTAGTCCTACTTACGAACAATTTAGTTTTAAAGCTCTCGCAGGAGTATTGCAATAGAATTGCAGCTGTGGAAAATTTTAAGGCAAAACACGACAGGCACATAGCATGAACCTTCCAAAGAGATTGGACCACAATGAGGGCAATTTCAGCGCTGTAGTATAATAACCACGTCGTAGATTTAACGGAACCACCCTCGGCCCTCCATCAGCCAATACCTCTGCTGTTTATTTTTCCTTTCCGAGACCCCACAGAAAAATAGGAAAATATCAAGTTATAGGGGAACAATGGAAACGTGTTTCATCCCTACCCTATCTCACCAACTGACCTTTTTCGGTCTACCAGGTTCTGGAGGCGAAATGCTAGGTGAGTCACCTACTGAGCTCGAAGATATCTCAACATCTTTCAGCAATTGTATGACATGCATGAGATTCTAAAAAGAATGAGACCTAACGCGACGTATATCTGACAGCATTTAAGTTTTTTAAGGTCTAATTGATTGACACAAAGATTTATCGTTAAAACAAGGCTACTAATATTCAACGTAGTCCAAACAGCACAATTTCGGAAGAAACAAGCGTAGCATAAGCGCATTCAACAAGACGAGACGGACTGGAAACTTCAGGCAATGCAAACTGCGTAAATCACATTGCTGCGCCTTCGCTCCTTCACTTTGAAGGCAACGACGTCACATGCAAGATCGGACGTGTTCTTCCCTTGCTCCTTCGCTCATAGCCTCATAGCTTGAAATACGGAGGGGAGGGAGCACACTCCTTCCCCTCGTCCACTCCTTCAGCCCTCTTGACTTATAAGCATTTCCGATTTCTTCTGTTCGCCATTTAGTCCAACAATGAGCATATTCGTTCGAATTTTTTAAACAGCAGGTTTTGACATCAATATAATTTTCAGTCCCATAAATCCTCGTATTAACGTCTGAAGATGATTTTTGAAAAATCAGGTCCTCAGCGTAATGGAACTTGCTCGGCAAGACAGATGTTGACTATTAACCAGGCATGTCCTTCAAAACTACGCATTTCTCCGTGTTTGATAAGCGATTACTATATGCAGTATTTGTGCTGAGGGATGCCCACTCGTGGCAGTAAATTTAGCGCACCCTCCAGAGCAAAAAACCCCGCGCGATCTTTTACATGTTCACCTCTGGGGTACTGACGTGACGGTGCGATGCTTACAAGAAAAGCAAACAGGAGCATTTTAAAAATACGTCACTAAGGGAGAAACTCCCCTCCCTACCACTTGTTTTTTACCCAGGGTTTCAGATGACTGACTCACGCTGAAAACCAAGGCCACTCAGTTCCCCTTGGACTTGCGACCGGTGAAGGGGAAGGGGGAAAGATAAGAAGTTTGTTTAAGAGGCGCACCCCCATTTTCGACTGTAATTTCTGGGAAAAAAGGTGCGCCTCTTACACGCGCTTATATGGTAATAATATGGTGGTTCACCCTTGCTTTCCAACACCACAGTACTGCCGTCATAAGAGTAAATACTAGAGATGGGCCATTCGAATCCGCGAATCCTCGAATCCTTCGAATCTTAGAAAATATTCGAGATTCGAAAACTCGAATCTTTCATGCTTTGTTAGTGATTCGAATCTTTCGAATCTTCGTCAAACTAGCGGCCAATAATTGCGACTCAAAAACGAAACGCAAAGGAGAAGAATGGTGATTGTTGAATTTATTTGCCGGAATATGTTGTAATTGCTCTGTAGTTCAGTCACGTCACATCAATTAATCATATTTATACGTCATATAAATAAATAATGAAACACTCTGTAATCTAAAATTTTGAATACGAGAATCAGCTGAGTCACTGCTGCACAAGCTTCTCCGAATGTAGCAGCTCTCTTTGTGACTGAGGTTCTATAATGAAAAATTACTATTATTTCAGAATGGTTTTTGTCTCTCGAATTTTCAAATTACGATCATCGACGTTTTTATGAATATATTTTTCTTAATTAATGATTCACAAAGAACTATTTACGAGTTTACGAGAGAAACAATTGACTGTGCCAACCAGTGCCAACCGCTTCTCTGCTACAGTTCATAGAAGTTGTATCGTGAATATTAGAACTTCCCTTGGGAGTAAACTCAGCCAAAGTATTTTAGTTCGCTAAAAACCTCTAATAAAACTTTTAAAACACTGAAGCAACAGCTGGACCCTAGAATCAAAACGACTGCTCGCTCATCGGGCCAATTACCTATGCACTAGTGTCAAAACCTGTGGTGATCGTTCATTCCTCAAGCAGAAGGTAAGTCGTTTTAACAAGAAATTTGCAAACAAAGGAACTGATTTTTTATTTATTCAAACTAGTGATGGATGAAATAATTGAGTACTAACGCATATTATTGATCAAGTATAGTAGGCCTACGGTCATATGGATGCATAGTCATGAAAAATAAGGAAGACATCGATTCTTTATTTTCAGCCCAAGGTTGGAGTTCACCGAATACGCACAGCATTCTCATCTTTGACCAGCAGCTCTTCATATAATCCCATTACATGGCATCGCCTCGAGAATCAAATATTTGGAACTATTACCAAATTTCAACCAGTGAAAATTATGCTATATGTAATCTGTGTTCAGTAAAAATATCTAGAGGAAAAGAATCGCACACTACTTCTGCCATGTGGAAACATCTGAAAGCTGAACATTCATCCAGGTTTCAAGAACTGAAAGGGTCAAGTGCATTAACACCAGTGCTGACTCCAGCTTCTCCTACATTTGGTCCTTTAGTTGTCAGAATTGATTCCCCAACCAAAGGTATTGGTGAACCCACTGCTGATGGTAGTCCTACATCGATTAGCTCAATTCCTAGTCCAGATTCTGCTGCTTCCTCCTGTGGAGAACTCAGCCCTTTCAGACAACCTCCAGGGAAACGCAAGTTATTGTCTACCAACCAACCAACTCTGAGATCATTTGTTGATAAAATGCAAAGTTTTAAGCCTGGAGACAAAAGAACTAAAACAATTACCAAATTAGTAGCTGAAATGATCTGCAAAAATAACCAACCACTGTCCATAGTGGAACATGAAGGTTTTAAAAAGCTGATTAACCACCTTGAGCCAAGATATATAATGCCAAGCAGGAAATTTATTCCCCAGAAGGTAATTCCAGATATGTATGTGGAAGAAAAAGTAAAAGTTGAAGAGAGTTTAAAAAAAATTGACTCTCTTGCAGTCACAACAGATATGTGGACTTCAACGTCTTCTGATGATTACCTTAGTTTGACTGTTCATTTTTTAGATGAAAACTTTGAGTACCATCATTTGTGCTTGGAATGTATTCCTTTTGCAGAAGTTTCACACACAGCCATAGCAATAGAAACTTTCATCACAAGTACTATGAAGGAATGGAATATTATGAGGAAAGTTGTGTGCTTCATAAGAGACAATGCTCCTAATATGGTTGCAGGTTTAGAGCGCAGTACCTTTGATCACTTACCGTGCTTGGCTCATACGTTTCAACTAGTCGTTAAGGATGGTTTACTGAATAAGAGTGAAATTAAGACAATTTTGACATCCTGCCGAAGTGTAGTGGGACATTTTAAGCATTCTTCTAAAGCCATGAAAGTGTTACGAGCTTCTCAAGCCACACTAAATCTCAAACCTCATGGTTTGCTACAAGATGAACCTACAAAGTGGAACTCACAGCTTCACATGCTCCGTTGTCTTGTGGAACAAAAGCAAACTGTTTTATTATCTGCTTCAGATTTAAACATTCAAATTGATCTTTGTGCTCAACAGTGGACGACAATAGAGGAAGTTATACAAATACTGGATGTATTTGAAAGAGCTACTTTAGTTGCCAGTTCAAGCCAAGTGACAATTTCAGAAGTAATTCCTTTAGTGAATAGCACCATTCATGCGCTGCAAAACTTCAAATCAACTTTAGGTTCTGTTCAAGGATTTAGAAATGATTTACTTTCATCTCTAAAAAGGCGTTATCAATATGTTGAGACAGAAAAATTGTATGCTCTTGGTACAGTACTTGATCCTAGATTCAAGGGCAGTGTTTTTTGAGAAAAGAAAACTTTGAGCAAGCTCAATCAGCAATGATTGCTGAAATTTCAGATATTAACAGCCAATTAATCTGTAATGACATGCCATCATCGGACCATAGTGAAGGAAACACCACTGAACTAGCACATGAACAGAAAGGAGGCCATGGTATGTGGAGTTACTATTCTCAATTAATGATACCGTCTAATAGCAGAGAGATGAATCACGCTATGTCCCCTGAAGATGAAATAAATGCCTACATGGCAGAAGCATTACTTCCGCCATTTGCAAACATCTTTAAATATTGGAAGGTCAATGATAAGTACAAAAATTAGAGGAAACTCGCAAGGAAGTTTTTAATTTCACCAATGTCAACAGCATTCTCCGAAAGACTATTCAGCACATCAGGAATCATAGTCAATAAAAAACGGAGTAGGCTGGACCCAGAGAGAGTCCGCATGCTAGTTTTCCTGAATAAAAATCTCCATTGAAGTTTTTAAATTTTTTGTGGCCCAAAACGATTGTTTTAATTATTCTTAACCTTTGATTGTATCTTCTAAAAAAATACATATTTCATGTAAAAGTGTGTGTTCACAAATTCATTTCTTGCCACATGAAGGTATGAAATTCAGCAACAGTTTAAAGCTCCCTCTTTTTAAGCATTGCTTCTCTTTTCTTTGAATTAATAATCAATTTATTTGGTGGATTCGAAAGATTCGAGATTTGAAATATTCGAGATATTCGAGAACCTTCTGAGATTCGGATTTGGATTCGGATTCGAGAAAATATAGGATTCGTCCCATCTTTAGTAAATACCTATGTATAGTGAAATGTGCATTGCTAAACCGATCACTAATGTCTCCACCTTCACACATGCCAAAATACTGCTGCTTTCCAACCCAGGTGATTAGAGGCATACATAACATAGTTGGCAGTCTCCTGTCAGCAAGTCATGGCTTCTTCACAAGTTATGGTATCATTGAAATGGCAGACCTTGCCCAATCCCACTGTTTAAAGTTATAATTATTTCTGGCCAAGATAAACAGGTTATTTAACGTTACATAACCTCACCTTTGCTAAAAGCAAAAGTATTAGAATTAAGATAAAACAAAAATCAACCAAACTACATGAAAAGAATGGAACTGAAATTTTTTTGAAATTATTAAAAGATGGTCCAGCATGAGCAAAGGCAACCCTTTAAGTGTTCATAGACACTTGGTCAGAGAAGTAATTTGAACATGTCTGATATTTAAAAAAAAGGCAACAGAAAATTATCCAGACGCAACATGAAAACTTGATCACCCTAACATATCACATAAAGAAGACAAAAATAAATTAACATGCTGGCAAAAGAATTTGTAGATGAATTGATTAGTATTGAAAATTAACCCAGTAATGTTAAAAGGATATATTTAACCTTATTGTGCCATAATTTTCTCAAATACTGTAAGTTCGGATACTTTTTTATGTAGGTATAATAATTATTCCTGCATCGAAATATTTGCTGATAGTCGTGAAAATCGAAATTAATAATATATTAACCTTTGAAAACTTCATGCTAAAAATAAATTGATGTAGCTTTATTTTTACCTACGAAAAATATTCAATAACCTTATTCAAACACACCTCACGGAGTGGGGCGAGTTCGGACACCTGCAAGATAATGACATTTTCGTTCCTAGTAATCATTTTTGTGACAATAGCAGATCATTTATTCATTAAAACGTGTTCTTATATCAATAATAATAACAATGAATAAATATTTTCCTTATGTTACAGGACTTAAAACATACTTTTAGTTTCTTGTTTCCATCGGAAAAATATAGAGATCGAAAAATGTTACGAGCGCTGCATAGGTGGTTGTGACCTAGTTATACCTATTTTTAGATTTAGTTCTAGTGATAAAATGGTAAAATGGAATGCTTTATTTGTAAATGCACCCAAAACATTTGCTTAGTGGTAAAATTTTTACTTATTTAACGTCTAAATTAGGCCGGCAGGGGCGTAAGATTTCGCCGGTTTGGAAAGAGATGTTGATGAAAACGGGAAGGCATAAAAATGATATATTACAAAATAAATCAGCTTGAGGTCACATTTTTATTGGTGCACTTTAAAAACAAACAATAAAATAATCTCTTCATTTATTTTCCCAATTCTAACAAAAGAGTTCGATCTTTATTAGCAGTGGCGCAACTTTGACACTTTAGGAATTGGACACTTTAGGAACTTTGACACTCGTTCAAATGTAAAAATAAAACATAAAACATCTTTATAATGCCAATTATGAGTACAAGAATTATTCAACAGCATCAATATCGGTTAACCCACTAAAAACCAAACGGCCCCTTCGCAAGTCCCTGGGCGCAGCCAGCTGACGAACAATTTGCGCTCTGCAAACTATAGACTCATCCTCAACGTCGGGGAAACAGAAATATGTCTCCTTCACTGTGTTTTTTTTTTGAAGGAACTGCACTCTGATTCGTACATTGGAACAGACTCCTACACTTTTCCCACAAAAAACCTGTCACGCTTATCCGTCTCAAACTTAATCAAGAGGAATGAATTTTTAGGAATAGAGCCGGGAATTTCAAAATGACTTTCCTTAGATATATTATTATTTTCCCAGGCCAAAGAAAAAGAAGCACCTGCAGATGAATTCCCTCCCGATGAAACTTCTTCCATTTCTTCAACTAATGAACCTTTCATGCACTCAGCGCTAACACTTTTCCCTGGCTGAACATGAAGCCTTTTCCCCCTTGATTTTTTTTCTACATTTAATTCTACACGAGATGATGCAAGCCATTGCAAAAATGCATCTGACCATGCGATGCCTCCAGTGGAATTGACCGAATTTTCCTCCGGATTTAATAATAATAATAATTTTTTATTCACTGAACTGGCAATATACATTGCATGGTTTCGTCACAAAAATCACTATGATACAAATTACATAAATACAATAATACAAATTACATAGAATCATTTAAATAATCGCTAATATCATAATAGGCTTTACCTGCTAAAAAATTACATAATTTAACTTTGAATAGGGAAGGGGGACAGTTTTTCAATTCAGATGGAAGTTTATTAAAAATGATGGATGGAGTGTGATGAGGTCCCTTGAGAGCTAGAGATAGATGGTGACTTTTGAGGTGAACGTCACATTTTGAGCGAGTGTGGTAGTCATGCCATTCATGATTCCTTGGAAAATGCTCAGGATGCATTTTAACAAAAGTGGCACAATTCAAGATAAAAATGGAGGGAAGTGTTAATATTTTTAGGTCCAAAAAGATCGGTTTACCAGGAGTCCTCTTAGGCACTTGAACCATAGCTTTCAATGCTTGCTTCTGTAGAGAAAATAATTTTTTTGCATGGTGTGAAATTCCCCAGAACATAATACCATAAGATATATGAGCATGAACATTAGCATGGTAGATAAGTTTGAGGGTAGAAAGAGATAGAAATGGGGCCAGCCTTCTAAGCATAAAAATACCAGTGCTAACTAGATTCATGATGGCTTCAATGTTTGGTGTCCATTTAAGGTCGTCTGCAACCAGAAGACCTAAAAATTTAACACAGTTACTTTGGGTAATGGGCTCATTCATCAGATTAAGTTGGTGATTAATTATAGGTGTGACACTCTTAGGGTAGAAATCCAAGAAAACAGTTTTGTTAATGTTAATTGATAAATGGTTGGTATTGCACCACTCAGCCATCCTGGAAGTTGAAGTATTGACAGAATTTACCAGATCAGAAATATTTCTAGAATGTGACAGACATGAAGTATCATCAGCATATAACACAACATCCTGTTGAGGAAACAGGTTTGGTAGGTCATTAACAAAAATAATAAACAGGAGGGGGCCAAGTATGGAACCTTGGGGGACCCCAGTATTAATATCTAAAGGAGAAGAGAATGAGATATCATTACTATACTGTGACCGGCACGTATATTTCACAATTTGTTTTCTACCAGTTAAATATGATCTTATCCAGTCCAAGGTTTTTCCTCTCATTCCAATGTTGGCCAGCTTAAGTATGAGAATATCATGATTGACTCTATCAAAAGCTTTTGACAAGTCATAAAACACTCCAAGTGAATGTAAATTTTTGTCTCGGGCATTATAGATGGAATTTAACAATTGTTATGCGGCAGTAATTGTCGATCTTGCTTTTCTGTGTGTCATTGGTTATGTATGAATATGTAATTTGGTTAAGGTGGTACAAGTGGGACGCCGAATAAAGATGGCGGTTTGAGAAGTTTCCATAGATCGTTCGTGTTATTGCCACATATATGTATATACTTGTTCTATTCCCAATTGTCTTGAACCTATGTGTTTAGTTATGGTCTGGGCACCACCAAATATAAGTTTAAACATGGCGCAGTCGTTAGACAAGTTGGGAGGAATAAATAAGTATTAGTAACTGGTGTAATAGTCAAATATATCATCATGGACGCGTTGTTGGCATCGTCGGTGAAACTTCCACCAGATCTCGACCTCCAGGGTGCCAATGCTGCTACTAAATTTCCTGCGTGGTTGGATGCATTTGAAGATTACTTGATTGCCATCGGACATGATGAATCGCATGATAAAGTCAAACTATCACTGTTGCGAAATATTATGGGGGAGGAAGCCCGCAGTGTTCTGTCAACGATCCCAATGACTGGCAAGGAACGCAAATCTTATGAAAATGTGACCAAAAGACTTGGTGAATATGTGAAGCCACGGACGAATGAGTGTTACGAACGATACTTGTTTATGGATCGGAAGCAAAATGAAGGTGAGACTTTTGGCCAGTTTATGACAGCATGCAGGAAGTTAATTAAATCTTGCAATTATAACGATACAACGGATGAAGAAACCGTTGAGGAGAAAATTTTGAGGGATAAAATAGTGCATGGTATTAGGGATAAAGTTATCCGTGAAGGTCTGTTAAGAGTTGATAACTTAACATTGAGGAAGGCAGAAACTTATTGTCGAGCGACGGAACAGAGCAGACAACAGGCAAACAAGATGGAAGAAATAGGCGACACAGCAGGTACAGTAGTGGATGCTGTAAAAACCAGACACAGGCAAAGCAATTCAAAACCCCAAGGTAAAGTGTTTCAGAAGAAAATATTTAAATGTACACGATGTCAAACAGAACATGGTATTCGTCAATGTCCAGCTTACGGGAAGACATGTCGAAAGTGTGGGTTGAAAAATCACTTTGCCGTCTCGTGTAAGGTAAAAGCTGTGAAAAGTGTAGAAAAAGACGATGAGAATGAATCTGATTCGTCTCTATTATTTTGTGAAAATGTGAATGTTGTTTATAATGTGACAAAGGGTGATCAAAGTGTGAAAAGTGTTGAAAGTATTACTCAAAATGTTACCGAGTGGTTTGCTATACTAAATGTGGAAGGTAAGAAAGTGAAGATGAAGCTAGACCCAGGATCGGAAGTAAATGTAATGCCTTTGTGTATTTTGGAGAAACTTGATAAACCAGTAAGCTTACGTAAAACAAATGTCCAGTTAGAAGGTTTTGATGGTAGTAAGAAAAAACCTTTGGGTGTTGTAAATTTATGTTGCAAATCAACTAACAATCAGTCATGTCTTGATTTTATGATTGTTGAGTGGAAATGTAAAGTTTTATTGGGTTTACCAGGGTGTTGTGCGTTAAATCTTGTTCAAAGGGTTACTCAAACTAATGAAAAAGTGCACCAAATCAAAGCTCAGAAAGCAAAAGTGCCAGATATGTTAAATTTTAGTGCTGAAAGTAAATTTATTTCAGAGAACAAAGAAGTATTCCAAGGTCAGGGGCAATTTCCGGACAAGTGTTCACTAAGTATCAGAGACAAGGTAGGAGAAATATTGTATCCTCCATCCAGAGTCCCGCATGCCCTCATGGATCAGTTTAAGTGTGAATTGGATCGATTGGAAAAAAGAGGTGCTATATGCAAAGTTGAGAACATGAGTGATAATGCATGTGTTAATAGAATTGTCTTGATTGAGAAATCAAACAAGAAGTTGAGACTATGTTTGGATCCGTCAGATCTAAATAAAATTATTGTTAGAAAACCTTTGATTCCATACAAATTGGAGGATATTTGCATGAAATGTAGAGGGAAAAAAATTTTTACAACCCTTGATCTGTCAGAAGGGTTTCATCAATTACTATTAGATGTTGAATCATCTTGGTTATGTTGTTTTGCTACACCGTTTGGTGTTTATCGTTACAAAGTGTTACCTTATGGGTTAAGTAACTCAGGTGATTTATTTGATGAGAAAGTGTTAAAATATTTTGGTAGCATACCTAATGTCATTGTGTGTAGAGATGATTTGCTTATCATGGGAAGGTCTGATGAGGAACATGATCAAGCCCTACAAAATGTGATCAATACTGCCAAAATGGTTAATGCCAAATTTAATGGAGACAAAATGCAATTTAAGAAATCTAAGGTCAAATTTATGGGACAAATAATTTCTGAACAAGGGATGCAAATTGATCCTCAAAGAGTAGATGCCCTAAAGTCACTTAAGAGTCCAAAAAATAAGAAAGAGTTGCAAAGACTTTTAGGCTCATTTAATTATGTAAGACGGTATGTACCAGATATGAATCAGGTCATGAAACCATTATTTCATTTATTGAAGGAGAATGTTGAATTTAAATGGTACCCTAATCATGATAAGGTCCTTGACAATCTTAAAGATAAAATTTCACAAGCATCATCCTTAGTTCCCTTTGATCCATGTAAGCCAATAATTATGCAATGTGATGCATCTAAGGATGGACTAGGATGTTGTCTCTTTATTAAATGTGGAAATGAGAATAAATTAGTAGCATGTGTTTCAAGAACAATGAGTGACTGTGAAGTGAATTACAGTCAATGTGAAAAGGAATTACTTAGTATTTATTATGGAGTAAAGAAATTCCATGAATTCATTTATGGTCTACATGTTACGGTTCAAACAGATCATAAACCTTTGTTATCTGTGATGAAAAAACCAATTTGTAAGATCGGTTCAGTAAGGTTACAAAGACTCAGGCTGAAGTTACTGAAATATGATCATGAATTAACCTATGTTCCGGGTAAATATTTGCACTTTGCAGATATGTTATCACGAGCTACTCATGACAAACCTGAAATTGACCCTGAAATGTTTGAAATGGTTCATTCAATTAGCAAACACCTTCCAATGTCAGATGAACGTCAACGTTCATTTCGACTAGCTACGTCCAAAGATCCAACGTTAATGTTGATCTCTAAATATTGCCGGGAGGGTTGGCCCAAAAATGAGAAGGTTGGTAATGAGTGTAAACCTTATTACAACAAACAATGTGATATATTTGTAGAAGCAGGAATGCTCTATCTTGGTGATAAAATCATTGTTCCTAAATCAATGAGGCAATATATGTATTGGATATTGTACACAAGGGACATACAGGGGTAAATAAAAGTATTGCCAAAGCAAACCAATTATTTTGGTGGCCTGGCATGTCAAGTCAGATTGCTGAGTATATTCAGAAATGCAGACCCTGTGAAAAGTTTAGGCCATTTAAAACCAAAGAGAAATTGACCCCTCACTCTGTGCCTAAATTTAGATTTGAAAAGGTAGGAGCAGATTTATTTCAATTTGGGAACAAGTCTTTTTTAGTCATTGTTGATTATTTTTCACAATGGTTAGAAGTATCTATTATCCCAGATAAGTCAGCACATGCAGTAATAAATGCTATGCAACAAATATTCAAATGGACAGGTTTTCCAAAGACTGTTATAGCTGACAATGTACCTTTCATGTCACAATTGTGTCAAAGTTATTTCCAAGAAAGAGATACATATTACTCTTAGAACAAGTACCCCTCATTATCATCAAAGTAATGGTAGAGCTGAGCAAGGAGTAAGTGTTGGCAAAAAGTTGTTAAAAAAGTGTTTTGAAGATGGTTCTAATTTTCATGAAGCTCTAATGGAGTATAATAACAGTCCAATCATTAGCTTAGGAGCCTCACCATCTCAAGTACTAAATAGTCGCATTATGAGGTCTAGGTTGCCAATATCTCTATGCCAGTTAGAACCCGAAATACAAATGGATGTGTATGAAAAACTGTGTGCAAGACAAAGTAAGATGGAAGGATGGTATAACAAGCAAGCTCACAGGAAGGAGGAGGAATTTTTTAAGGGGGAGAAGGTAGTGGTTAGAAGTTCAAAAGACAATTGTTGGGAAAAAGCAACTATCACAAAAAAGGCAGATGAACCAAAATCATATTGGATTAAGGTAGATAGAACTGGATCAGTGGTTAGACGTAATAGTTATCAATTGAAAAAGTCAAAAACCTCAAGTGATGAGAGATGTCTATTTCCATTGTATGAAGATGTTTCTAACTTAAACCATATGGGGAGTGATACTGTAAAGGAAAATTTTATAATTCCTGAACATGTCAATGTACCAAATGTTAGTGGAAAAATGCATGAAAATGTTAACTGTATGGCTCATGAGAGTGGAGCAACTAATAAGAATGTTGTACTTACTAGGAGTGGAAGAATGGTTAAACCAGTGCAAAGAATTAATCTATAATTGTTCATCATGTAATTATATTGTACTGTTCAAAAAGATATCTAAAGGTGTGAAAGATTTCGGAGGGAGGTGTGTCATTGGTTATGTATGAATATGTAATTTGGTTAAGGTGGTACAAGTGGGACGCCGAATAAAGATGGCGGTTTGAGAAGTTTCCATAGATCGTTCGTGTTATTGCCACATACTTGTTCTATTCCCAATTGTCTTGAACCTATGTGTTTAGTTATGGTCTGGGCACCACCAAATATAAGTTTAAACATTCTGAAGCCATGCTGTGAATCATGTAAGATATCTTTTGATTCAAGATAAGAAATGATACGGGAATAGAACACTTTTTCGAAAATTTTGGAAAAAGCAGTAAGGGCAGAAATTGGTCTATAATTGTTGGGGTCTGAAGATGAGCCTTTTTTTGGGATATAGGAGATAATAATAATAATAATATATTTATTTGCCCAGTGATTGAGTTACAAGGTTTGTACACAATATAAGGCACGTCAAGAATAATAATAGTAGAAACTATTTACAAAGCGGACAGCATTCCAACTCCAAACAAACAATAATTAACATTAAATCAAAGTAAAACATTACAAGGGATCAGCTAAAAACTCATTGACATTGTAATACAGCTTATTAAGCAGAAGATCTTTCACTTGTCTTTTAAAAGATTTGTCATTCAGCGATTTAAAAGATAATGGTAGATGATTGTGTAGTAGAATTCCCATCCTTCTCAATCCATGTAAACATTTTGTGGTCCGGGCATACCCAAGTAACATTTTTGGTTGGCCCTCTGTTGGCAGATGGTGGGACACAGCGGTTGGCCCATGGTATGATTTGGCCACCTCGCCAACCGTATCCCAACCAACGATTCCCCAACGATGGGCCGACAGAGCATTACAGTCGGGCCTTCGTATTCCCAACCAGAGGCCAACCCCTCTCCAACGATACACCGTTGGCCCTTTTAAATTCTGCCATCCGTTTCCCAACAAAAGCTATATTTTACTGGCATTTCTCATTTTTATAGAATGAGAGTTAAATTAATTTACCTTCTCACTTGATATGATACCGGTAGATAGAATCTTTACCTTTAACTCCCTATAAATCAAAATGAAATTAAATACATTAACAATCAATGCTATAGGACAAAGTAAGGTTACAGTGGTTAAAAGTGGAAAACCAAAAAATCACTATCAGTTCAGAAGGTCCCCAACTTTTATTTTCACAAATTAGGACAATTTTTATTAGGACAACATTAGGAAAATTTCAACAGCACCTTTCCATATTACAATATGGCACACACAAAAACTGTCCATCTTCTTTGTAGGGCAACAAAACACACTTAGATAAAATCTGGGTGGACTGCAATTTGCATCCAGGTACTAATTTTTTTACTACAAATATACCAATGGTACCACTTCTAAGAGGTAATTCAAAGAAATCCTCCTTAATTTCAAACATGTCACCCTGCAAGATGTACACCCCTGAGTTATTTGATTCAATTGCCTTCACAATTCCTATTCTCTGGTCTTCGGTAACGAAATTGCTAAGTTTAGTCCATTTTATTTAATTGGATTAATAAGTGCAAGATTTAGGGATATTAATAGGAATCACAGAAACGCTGATTGAGTATAATAGTTGATGTATTTTCCATAAAATAATAATTGTGCAGTTGTTATTTAGGTTTACTCATACAAAGTCAATCTCATTCTCTTCAGAGGGGACTAAATCACTCACTTTGTCCATTGAAACACTGTTTTCATTAAAACTTCCACTTATACTTGATATTCCACAATCTGAAAAAATATACATATCGATCTATCTAAATTAATGATGAAAATTTTAAAATTCCACGAAACTATCTGTTTAAGGTAACATGATTTTAGGAATGCCAGTTTTGTTAGACTTACCAAATGAGGTCAATGCCTTATTTTTGTTAGAAGCACTCGACTTATTTTATTTAACTGCTATCACAAAGACAAAGCCCTTACAACCAAACAAGTCTTGGTTGTTAGGTTGCTAGGGAAACATGTGAACCGTATCCTGCAACGTATGCAATCGAGGTATACATCGTGCTTATTCACGGCCCATATCGAACTTCCATCGTTAGACTCGAAACAGACAGATCTTATAAGTCTACAATTTTTCATGTGCCTTCCGGGATATATATACTAACAAGTCGCATTAAAGAAGCCTCCGCTTTTTGGAACCATTTATGTCAAATACCATGCTGAAAACACCAGAAAATTAGCAGAACATTACTTAAAAAAGAGTTATACATAATTTCCAAAAATTATCTTATTATATATTCTTAAAAAATTAACTTAAAATAATTATTCTGCCTGCACATAGTTGGTAGCACTGACTGTCAAATTAAGCGATTATGCCATCCCTATTTTTTAATGAATAGATGCTACCGGTCCGATAACCATTTGATACGATAAATCGATTACAATGGAATTTTGCCCATCTCTACGTTGAAGATCTTGTCGGAATTTTGTTTGCAGCTCTCATGGCGGAAATTGAGGAAATGGTATGATGTCCCAACGGTGGCCCAATGATAATCCATTTCGTAGGGCCATCGTTGGGGATATCCGTTGGGCCAACAGCATAAACCGTTTCGTTGGGCCGACGAACAATATCTGCGTTGGGCCAACAGCGGAATTTGGTAGGCATATCCACCCACAATGAGCCAACCGTGACTACGGTTCCCCAACCGAGGCCCAACGGTCAATGTTACTTGGGTAATCTACATGCAAGTCATTATGGGTTCTTGTGAAATGATGGTGAAAGTCTCGATTTTTAGAAAAAGATGACAGGTTTCTATGGATGTAGATAACAGCAGATAGAATATAGATACAAGGAATAGGGAGAATATTTAGTTTTCTAAAAATAGGTCGGCATGGGGCATTGTAGGGCTCTTTAGCCATTAGACGAACAGCTCTTTTTTGTATTTTAAAAATATTTGTTGCATGATGGGAAGTGCCCCAGAAAAGGATACTGAATAGTACATTGGAATAGAATTCCCCATAGTACAAAGAAATGAGTACATTAGGTGAAACAGTATCTCTTATGAACCTAATTAAGTAGCAAGTAGAACTTAATTTACTCAACAAGTGATTAACATGTGTTTCCCAACTCAAGCCCGAATCGAGGTGAGTTCCGAGAAACTTTACATTGCTAACTTGGGGTATGACTGAGCCATTAACATCAATTGAAACGTTATTGCAGGGATTCCTTTTGTAACCAAAATGAACAACCTGAGACTTGCTGATGTTCAGGGTTAGTTGGTTCTGAGAGCACCATTCAGATAAGTGATTAGAAATAAGCTTACCATTGGAAATGGCGCGGTCAAGGTTACAGGCAGACACTATGATATTTGTATCATCCGCATAAAGGACTGGTGTAGCTCCTTCTACTATAGCTAGCCTACTGGGGAGGTCATTGATATAAGCAACAAAAAGAATTGGGCCAAGGATAGATCCCTGGGGTACACCACAAGAAACCTTGTTCAATTCCGATCTGCATTTGTCACCATGATGGGACACTACTACAGACTGAAGCCTGTCCTGAAGATAAGATTTGACCCACTGGTTAGAAATTCCTCTCACGCCAAGGTGATTAAGTTTACATAATAGCAGATCATGGTTGACATTTGACATGGTTGACAGATACTATGGCTAGTTTCATGCGAGAGGGAAATTCACCACTTAGGAAAGAGGTTTTAATAATATCAACTAGTGGACTTGCTATATAATGGATTACAGTTTTAATGATCGGCATAGGAATGTCATCAATTCCAGAGGACCAATTGTTGGGGAAGGAGTTAACAAGCTTAATGACTTCATGTGCATCAGTGGGCTGTAAGTACATTGAGCAGGGAAAAGGGGTGCGAGATGTAAAGGCCGCAGAATTTATGGTGGGGCTTCGAGGAGAATTACAAAAGAGTTCATTAAAACAATTAGCAATAACATCGGGATCAGATGTGGACTGATGATTGAAATTGATAGTTGTGTTGTTGACACAATGTGAGGTAGACTTAGTATTATTCTTAATAACTTCCCAAGTTGCTTTGGTACGATTTTTCGAAGTAGAAATGTAATTTTCATTGATTACCCTTTTGTGCTCAACCACCTTGAGTTTAAATCTTTTTAGAGCCATATTATATGATTCCATCTGGTCTGGATCAGTTGATTTACAGTGGTAGTAAATATCTCGCAGCGATTTACTTTCAGCCATTATTTCCTTAGAGTAGAAATTAGAGTTAAAAGGTCCATTACATTGTTTGATATGTTTGACTGGAAATGCAGCATTGAAATGGTTGACAAAGGTATTTAAGAAGAGATTAAACTTTTCATTTGCATCAGATGCTGTATAAATATCCATCCAAGATTCATCAGATATTAGTTGCAAGAAAGTGTGTCTGTAAGCAATGTTGAAGATTCTTTTGCTAACAAATTTAGGCTTATTTTTGAGAACAATAGACGGAAAATTGACCAAGCAAGTTAATGCCATATGATCAGAAAACCCGATATTAAAAGTTGTAGTTGACAAGCTAGAGGGCATTAGAGTAGTTGCAAGAACATCAATTAGGGTAGCAGATTGAGTAGTAACTCTAGTGGGATCATTATTCAGCACAGAAAGCCCAAAGCTTTGAAATAGATTTGTCAAATCACATTTATCATGGGAGACACTTAATAGATCAACATTGACATCACCATATAATAAGATACCCTGTATATTGAGAGTAGATGCCAGCGTAAGAGCATCATTAAGGGCTTCAAAAAATTCAAATACACAGCTACTAGGTGATCGATACACACCAAGGATAACATATTTGTAGTCACCGATTTTCAGAATGGCACCACAGCATTCAAACGTTTTATCAGTACTATGAATTTGATTCTAACTGGTAACACTTAAGTTAGGTCTTGCATATATAGAAACACCACCACCTTTACACTGAGTGCGACAGTAGTAGGATATTAGATTGACATATTGAAGTGTAAGAACAGAGATTTCATTCTCTCTTAGCCAATGTTCGACAATAATCACAATATTGAATGCGCTATTCAAGTTCTTGAATAGCGCATTCAATTTTATAAGTTTTGTTCCGCATTGATTGCGCATTAAAATAGAGAACATTAAGAGATTTGTAGTCACAACGATCATTTAGTCACAACGATTTTTTGTCATTTTTATTCGCCTTCAATCGCGTGTTTGGGCCTTCTTCATTTCTTGAAGCGTCACTTCCTATTGACAATTGATCACTCACATTGGTGTTGGCTGAAGTTGAGTTTGAGGGAGGATTAAATGGTCTCATGAAGCGAGTGACCACGGCACCAGGGGGCCAGAGAGACAAGTTTTTTAGCTTGTTGCATAAAGTGTAGGCAATACCTATTTTGAAGGCAGCATGGGCACTTTTACCCTCGATTTTTTCGCAAGATTCACATGTGATGTTGAAATAAGCTTTCATGTGTGTAATCACTTCTTCACGTGTGGCCGCGTGATCCAGTCTACCAACATACATGTAGCTAACGATCTCCGCAGCACGAAGTCCATTTATATCATCTTTAAGTAACTCACCATTGCCGATGATACGGAAGTTTCCTTTTTTTCTTCTGCGACGAGGTTCAACAAAACCGTCGAAGTCTTCCTTTTGTAGTTTCTCTTTCACCTCAACATTAGTCTCCGTTGGTGCAATTTGCTTCATAGTCACAGAAGATTGATTTAAGGTACCTCGATCAGGAAACCGACTAGGCGTCACTGGTGGTTTCACATGGTTGGCGAGGTGAGAGGATGTATTCTTTTGAGTAGGAACAATCGGCTTAGAGGAGTCTTCAGTTGGAGTGAATTTCACGGAATCTGCAAAGGTGACAGTCTTTTCCTTCTCAGGAACGGAAATTCGTCCACTTTTCAATTCTACTACTTCCCGTTTCAAGATCTCAATGTCAGCGGCCATTTTTGCAACGAGAAATTTAGACGATCGGCACGAAAGGCATCTCCAATAAATATCACGCGACTCGTAAAGAGCTTTTAACGATAGATCCTTAAGGCCCGTACATTTGGAGTGATATAAATTTGGGCAAGAGTCACAAGTAATGAACTTATCACAGGAATTTATCAAATTATCGCAGCCGCTACACGAAGGTAAAGTAGCACTGGCCGCCATTTTGTGTGGTCATCGGATTTAAAGAAGGAACTTTGTTTATTACTCGACTTTTGTCGAATGGGAAAATTCCTGCAGCTCTAAATCCAGCACGAACATTGCCAGACAGGGAAGGTCCAATTGAGTCGAAGGTAGATTTCAATAATCTCGGAAACTCACTTTTTGGAAGAACTCCATGATTTTTACGCTTCCACCCATCAAGACATTTGCACCATGTGATTTTAAGTGGCCTAAAAAAAGCAAGGTCGAGAGGCTGGCATAAATGGGTCACATTAGGAGGGAGCATTACAAAATTTATTCCCATCACTTCGCACAGCCTAATTACCTCTAAGGAGAGGTGCCTGGAAAGATTGTCTCCTATCAAAACTTTTGGCCCCTGCCTATTTTTGAAAAATGGCACGCACGTTGTAGTGAACCAGTCTTCGAAGGATGCAATGTCAAACCATCCGCTGCTATTTCGGTTAAACCTTGATCCTTCAATTCCACCTTCTACCCAAGTTGGATATAAGTGTACGGCTTTGTACACTGTGTACGGTGGAAGCAATTCTCCGCTTGCTGATGCTGCGATCATCACAGAAACACTTGTTTTGCTAGTGTCCTTGATGACTGATGGGTGTTTCTCTCCCCTCCTAACAATCACACGAGATTTTCCAGGATCGTCACTAAAATTCGTTTCGTCGTAATTAACAATGTTTTCTGGAGGAACACCATCCAAAACCACTTCCAAATTTTTAAAATAATTTAGAAGCACTTCTCTAGTCACTGATGCACGGACCCTTTTTATGTTTTCACCGAGTCGCACTGTAAGTTCTCTCCGTCTCGCCATGAAACCCCGCACCCATTCCCGGACAGTTATCTTTAAACTTTTTTTCATTCCGTCCCACCCTATTTAAATAATCCTTTACCACTAACTGGAGGTCAATGGGACGTAAAGGAATCCCCCACTCTCCGTATTTCAGAATCCCTTGGGTTAGCTGGTCCTCTTCTTTTGTTGATAGCACCGTTTGTCCCCCAGACTTTTTCGGGTGATTTCCTTTGAGTCTATCGTGGACTGTTGACTTTGGGACTCCAAATTCTTTACACGCAGTGCGTAGCATCATGCGTCCACATTTTACAGCCTCAATTGCCTTTTCAAGTTGCCGCTCATCATGCACGCGGAAGCGCCGGCCTCCAATCACCCTTACATTGTTTCTCACCATTTCGCCCGCTAGCTGCATGAAATCGAATAATGCATTCTAGTAAATACAATATTCATGATATGTAAATGAAATTTGTTGTATGTTATGTGAAGCTATGCAGCTTAAAAAGGTAATTAATCTCATGAAAATCGGAAGCACTTACCAAACAGCAAAGTAGTTTCTTTTCGGTGATAAGAAGTTCCACCAAACTGTTGCGCCGCAAACTAATCGGTTTGACTACGGCAAGGAGCATCAGATCCGCTGCATTTATATGCAATACGCTACATTGTATCATATTCCGTCTGGGAGACATAAGTTCACTGTATAACAATGTGACTTTCGGAAGAAAACACAATGTAAGTATCGATCGTCCGAACTCGCCCCGCATGTCCGAACTCACCCCAACTTACAGTACCCCGCCAATCCCAATAAAGTTTTTTATTTAAAATATTTTTCCAGGTATAGAGTTTCAACCATTATGGATAGTATATTAAGAATAATGGCTTAAAATCTTCCACTGAAAACCATACATCCTCTTACATATGTGTAGTTGATGAATCTACTGTTAATTTGTAGCCACTAAAGAGAAGATGTCCTCCTCCTATTGTAGTGGGTACATACTCCATTCATCCAAGAATTCTTTAATAATGCTTACTCCCACGTCATTGCTACTTCACGGGTAATGAAACTAGCACCCAGCATGCTTGACAATTTGGTTGCAACAAGGGCACTAACCCTTCAGCTGCAGTTCGCAAGTCCTCCACTGCGTATGGGAGCATTTGCCAAGGAGGCCAGAGTCCTTTTTTTCCTGTTGGAAAGGACAGAGCAGATAAAATACACTTGTGACTCGCTCCTGATCCCTTTCCCAAGGACCCAAAGTTTGTATTTCTGGAATTTCTAAAGATTTGGTGAAATTATTTCATCGGCTAAAATCCACGAAACAAATACAATTCAAAGTTTGATCATAATTTTCTGTCTACCTTGATACTAAACACTGAGGATATTGGCTGATATGAATGAAAGCAAATTGAGTTTAATAGCTAGACTTTTTTTCCATTGTGTATTTTGGTTTGTTTTGGGTGAAGTTTGCCCTTATTTCTATGCACAAAAGTTTTTCTATAGTAATTTTATGCTTTTACTAGTTTAATCAATTGATGTTGCCACCCAAGCGAGTGACTGACTTGTAAAGATACGAGGGTGGTACCAAAAGTAAGATTCCCAATTAGCTACAATGTAGAGGGAAGGTATTAGGCTGAATCCAATTACAGTGCTGTGTGCAGTGGTTCCCCTACTCTCGAGCCCGCCCGTCTGCAATTCACTACTTCGCTTGGTGTTGGCTTAGCAGCCATCAACAATGGAAGTGTTGATCCCCGTTCCCGCCAAATGTGAGGTTCGAGCAGTAATCAGATTTCTCCATTCAAGGAAGTTACAGCCCGTGGAGATTCATTGGCAACTGACTGAGGTTAATGGTGAAGAGTGCATGTCCGTTCAGCATGTCCGCAAATGGTGCAGAGCTTTTGCTGAGGGTCGCACGGAAGTCCACAATGAAGAACGGAGTGGAAGACCGCCGGTTTCGGATGCGATAGTCCAGAAGATCAACAATGAGCTGCTCCAAGATCAGAGGGTCACTGTCCGTGAACTTGTTGAATGGATTCCTGAAGCTTCTCGTGGCACAATTGAAAGAACTTTAACAGAAACAGTGGGTTATCGAAAGATGTGTGCTTGCTGGGTCTCCTGGATGCTGACTGACAGACACAAGGAGCAACGCCTTGACTGTGCTCGCAAATTTCTTCAGCAGTGTGTTGGGGGAGGCAACAAGGAGAAGTTGTTGGACTCCATCGTCACAGGAGATGAAACATGGGTGTTTCATTACACCCCTGAAACAAAACAGCAATCTTGTCAGTGGCATCACTCCGGTTCACCGCCACCGAAGAAATTCAAACAGACGCAGTCGGTAGGAAAGGTTATTGCAACTGTTTTTTGGTATCGAAAGCGGGTACTCCTCATCGATTGCATGCAGCCAGGGACGACAATAAACTCTAAAAGATATTGTGAATCATTAACTTAACTCCGGCGATCTATCCAGAATCGCCATAGAGGATGACTGATGGAGGGAGTAGTGCTTCTTCACGACAACGCTTGACCACACGCCACTCGTCAAACTCAGGAGCTTTTCGAGAAATTCGGGTGGACTGATATGCCCCATCCCCCTTACAGCCCAGACTTAGCCCCTAACGATTATCACCTCTTCCCCAAGCTAAAGGAACACTTAGGCGGCGAATGCTTCAAGAGCGACGATGAAGTCCAGACAGAGGTCACACGCTTCCTCAACTGGTTGGCAGGAGACTACTTTAACTTAGGGATACAAAAGCTGGAGCACCGTCTTCAAAAGGGTCTCAAAAAAAATGGGGACTACATTGAAAAATAGGCAAAAGTGTAAGCTTTTGAACGATGTAAAATTTATAACAATTAACATTTTTTTCTATTTGTAAAAAATATGTGAACCTTGCTTTTGGTACAACCCTTGTATCTTTAATAATTTAATGACTCATTCAAAGCCTTTTCTTCCAGGTTAATTTTCCTCGGCATCTACACCTTGGAGTTGGTAGTGAAGGTGATGGCAAGAGGGTTTGTCCTTCAACCGTTTACGTACCTAAGAGATAGTTGGAACTGGCTGGACCTGTTTGTTATTGTCACAGGGTGAGTAATTCTAGTGACTCAATTACTCATAACTTTGTGGCATGTCATAGGAACAAACACTTCACAAGAATTTATGACCCTTTCAACTCTGTACGTTGAAAATAGTTCAATACCCATTTCAATTCAACCTTGCGGCTGAGCAGATGAGCTAAAGCAAGTAGGGGA
The DNA here is from genome assembly GCF_921293095.1 of Ischnura elegans. Classification (NCBI taxonomy): domain Eukaryota; kingdom Metazoa; phylum Arthropoda; class Insecta; order Odonata; family Coenagrionidae; genus Ischnura; species Ischnura elegans. The sequence goes on from NC_060255.1 coordinate 108,415,940, forward strand.
GGGTACTGTTTGCAAATTTAGGCTGAATTCCAATTCAGTCTGGGGTATACAAGGTACCATTTAAAATATCTTTCACAACTTACGAGAAGTTTTTCAGGGGATGAGGGTGACTTTATGAAAAAAAATCCAAAATGCAATTGGTGGAGCTCAACATCCCAGAAATTCAGTCTCTTTCAGACCTCTGCATTGTGCGTTTCGTGAGTAAGTTAGCTCTATTGCCAAACATCCATAGCTTTCCTTTGCTGGTTGTGCAGTGGTGGTCTCTCCTATTTTTCTAAAATTTTACCTATTTCTTTTTCTTCCTTTCTCCGTCACTTCACTATCATACCTTCACATTCCTTTGGGTATAATTCAGCATATAGTGCAAAATTACACCATAAGTTGCAACTTCAGTAGACTCTCATTGTTACGAAGTTCACAGCATCGTAAAACTGGGGGTTTATAATAATAAAGTTTGTATGAATGTTTCTTTTAGGAATCGTTGAAAAAAATAATTTTGACAAAATTTCTCGTCACTTCAATCTCCCAAACTTATAGTCCCACTGCGACATAGCTTCAGAGTCAAGTGTATAATATACCCGATTAACCTTTTCGCGCCGAGCTTCTTCGCGGGAAGTTGCTTTTGGCTCTACGAAGGGTTTGAGATTTTCTTTTTTGCCCCGTACGGAGTTTTTTTTCGGCTCGGGACTGACCAGGTAGTCGCTTCCTCCCTTTCCTAGTGGGGATAATCCTCGACCCTTTTCCCCGAGAGCAGCCCATCCCTGCGTACTTTTGCGGTCAGTTAATTGTTACCAGTGCAATTTTAATTTTTTTAAATTGTTACTGTTGCATTAAATGTCAGTTCATCAATGTATTCCTATCATTTTGCAATGCCTGTAGAACTTTTAAACGAAGTTCTACGGTTATTTTTAGGGTTTTCAGCAAAACGGCATTATATCATAGACCAACAAATACTTTAAAGGGAATGAAATCTTTCAATGTTCCTAGCCTACTTCTAGGTATTTACATCCACTGAAACATCATTTGAAAAAAAATCCTTGCAGGAGGAGGAAGTGGAATGCATACAGAACATTTACGGTTAAATTTGAATACACGCCAAGAAAGTTTTGAAAAGAAAATGAGCTATTCCGAGAAGAGTGAGATTATCACCTTCCACGTATATATTTCAGTAGGAGAATACTTACACCAATAGACTCTTGGGTCTTCCAGTTGGAGGATAATAAGTTTTTCCAAGAAAACATTAATGCGCTAATGTGTCCTGAACTAACTATGTGAGGTGCAACCTGACCAGAGATCCAAGATATGAGAGTAACTACCTGGGTAGAGCAGTTGTCTTTCCTGCAATGGTATGGAATGCTTCTCACAACATGTGTCTACGTAAAACATTCCTTATCATACATTATCGTACATTAAATTTACGAATTTTTAGGATATGCATTAATCAGTACAGTGAGTCCTCGTTCTACGTCACCCCGTTTAACGTCATTTCGCGATAACGTCACGAAAATTTTGAGACCGTCATTCGTTTATCGCACCTTTGCTTCGCGATAACGTCAGGTCTGGTCAGGCCTTTTAAATTTCGCGCGAGAAAAAATGCGAAGCGGCGGGCGTTGCAGGTTGTTCGTTTTGTGGGCGGTAATACAGTCAGTCTAAACGAAGTGTAAAACGGTGTGTTTATGGTCAATTTCGATTACGTTTATAGCAAATTTTCTGCAAAATGAATTCTTAGGTAGGTGCGCAAATGTTAAGTGCATAAATGTCAAGTAAAGTTTTAGCAAATTTTACTTGACATAACGGTTTTCTGGAACCTGAAAAGTGATTTCTAGGAATTTTTCCGTGTAGAACTCGAAGTATTTGTCGTCACTTTTTCGCCGTGTTCTCAATTAATCTTGGTTCCTGTAACTGCGACGATGTTTCAGCGATGATGATGCCCAGGTGACCACCATAGCGAAGCCGAAAAAACAAACGCGGGAAGATACAAAAATGGAGAAGGATGTACGTCGCTGCTGGTATTGCCGTCAATGAAGACAGGGACTCGTGTTTATGCCATAGTTTGGCATTCCCATCGTAAGAAATGGCCCAAATACGATACGCTAAAATTTTTTCGCATAGGAATTGTGAGGTCTAGGAGCCGATATTCACTTTTTACATTGTTTCTTATGGGATATTGTGCTTCGATTAACGTCATTTCGTTTATCGTCACATTTTTCAGGACCGGTAAGTGACGTTAAACGAGGACTCACTGTATTTATAGCGAAATTCGTTTATAATACCTTTGTATTCAAAGGTTGGTAAGAGGTTATTAAAAATAGTCGCTGTAATTTTGGCTCACGACAAAGAACTGAGAGAATCATATTTTAATACATTACGAGGGCTTTTTTTCATACAAGTTAAATCGAATATTCTATCGAATTTCACCGCAAATGTACATCTAGAATGTAGCTAACAAAATAACGTATATTTTTAGATGTAAATCATTACAATATCGCTCCTACAAACTTGCTAGTGAGTAATAAAAATAACAATTAAACATCTAACCTTAGCGTCTCCAAAAATTGTTCTATGTGATGATCAACTCCGTTAATATGAACGCTAGAATTCCGTTTAAAATTTGGAACCAATCAGCAGAACATACAGAATTTAATTCCTCGCATTGATTTTCAATAAATGCAACATGAACGTTTTTAGTTATTTTAACTTATAAACAAATAAGTGACCATGAGCACCTTCCTTGAGTGGGTCACTAAGTGCCGGGATGGGCCGAGATAATCCCCACGCGGACAATAGGAAAGGGTCGGACCTCTCACGCCGAGAGACCCTAATGGCGGTTGGGACCCACTTGGCATGCTTGACCGCGAAATCGTGAAAACACGGCCTTTGGCCTTTTTCTTCGAAAACGTCAAGCCGTGATAATCCGGCCTTCCTTCTTTAGCATCAGAAGATTCAGGCCGTGAAATCACGCCCTACGTAGGGAAGAGGTTAAATAATTACATGCATAAATATACATAAAAACAAGCATATTCATTTCATTTTCTCAATAGAAGAATGTGGCATGATGCAATCAAGGGTTGATATCTTCCCGAATACAGCAAGTCCTTGATATACGAACAAGATGCTTTCCGAGACCTTGTTCATAAGTTGATAAAACTATGCAAGACATCGAGGAGTGAGGTTATCCTGCAGAATGCAACACTGCATCACAATTGTGTGTTAACTTACGATAGTGACGAACTGATCTAGCTGGGCGTGTGACACAGCCAGAGCCGAAAAAAATCACTCTCCGCTGTAAGGCCCCTATTAGCCAAGGCAACCAGACGCGCAACCGGACGCGCCACCGGTGGAACTGGTCAGTCGTGGGGCATAGAATCAAATGAGTCCTATTAGCCGAGGCAACCAGATGCGCCACCAGACTTTCCAGTCGCCTGAGCCCTGCAACCGCGCCTTCCACCTGGCGTTGCTCAGGCCCCTATTAGCCAAGGCAACCAGACGCGCCACCGGTTGCGCGTCTGGTTGCCTCGGCTAATAGGGGCCTAAGGAAGAGTGGGCGAAACGCCGAACAGTTCATTATTTCACACCGCATTCAATGATACTTTGTTCATATTATGCTTAAATTAGTGCCTCAATGTTCCTCAATGCCACACCACGTTGCATCGGCCAAATCTAAACGTGCCAAGTTGGAAATTTCAGGCACGGTTGAAATTTTTGAATGTTCATATCTCTGAAAGTATGTAAATCGAATGTGCATAGGAAGAGGACTTAACGTACGTCCAATTTACGAGCAGTAATGAGTGGGTCACCATGATTCCACAGGAATTGAGCTTATTATATGATGCTGCATGCAACCTGAAGTATCTCCTATTGAAGAACCACAATTGAAGCTCTTGGGCACAGTGCACAAGAACTAAAATGTAGTGCAATGATTATAACGCATTGTAGTGCATATCAACCAAAATACCATTGCTTATTCGTGGAACTTCATAATAAAGTTGATTTTGTGACCGCTGGGACTGGTACTGAGGTTCATAATTTCGTAATAATGAAAATTTCATAAAACAGTTTCTTTTAATATGGATTGGATATGCCTTTTCGTCAGGACCAACGATTTGTTTCATATAAACGAGAACTTCATATAAAAATATTGTTCGTATTAACGAGAGTCTACTGTCTGTAGGTACAAATGTCCCCTCGTCAGTGGTCTTCAAGACCCAACGTCGGTCGTCCACTTGGGATGAGAAGTTCTGGTTTCAACCCAATAATAACGAGCCAACTAACGGAACATTTTATTTATTTTCTGGGAGGGAAAAGGTTTCATGTGCTGATATATTAAAATTATGTTATGTATTTAAATCCCCACACGAACTCCCTTGGTGAAACTGAAGAAAATAGTAACCAATCTGAAAATATTTTAGTCGTAGGTGCGGCACTTCCTTGTTGTTTTAATGCGTCCTTCAGGCTATAGTCAAATATTGATGGGATGTCATAAAATCAGGAAAGCCCTCTTCAAAATTATACGGCTTAAAAAAAAATAATTCCTCCCTATTTTATCGCGTTTTTTATTTGATTTCCATGCACTCATTCATTCACTCGAGAATGCATCGCTTCTCTTCAAACTGGGCGCCAAAATACCGTAGGTACTACCATAGAGTAAGTACATACTTACTCTAGAGTCGTTCCGAATGGAGAAAGAGTCAATCGTCCGGTATACCCGACGACAGCGCCAAAACGGATGATAGAAGAACTACGTGAAAATATGCAGGGAAACCACACAAACAATAATAAAGCAATGGCGGGGAATGGACGAAAGGTTATAGAGGAATAAGAAAAGATTTCATTGTATGAAACATGTTAATGAAGAATTTTTATGTAGGGACATAAAGTACATTTCTATTACTATCTGAATGAAAGAGTTAAATTTTTAGATTCACTCCACTATAAACGAATACGTAATTCCTCATTAATGCAATGAAGACGAATCGACAGAGTCCACACCCAGGTAGCATTTTGATGTCGGTCCAACGTCGATACGACGGCGACATAGGTCGTCTACATGTCGATCCGACGTCGGGAACCGAAGTCGGTCCATCGTCGAAATGATAACGTTTAGCCAGGCTACAGCCGACACGCAAAGCGATGTCGGACCTACATTGAACTGACTTCGGTTTGACGTCAAACCGACTTCAGCACGACAATAAACCAACTTTGTCCCCGACATCAAACTGTTGTCGACCCTACATCAAACTGACATTGGCTCGACATCAAACAGACTTCAGCATGACACCAAACCGACTTTGGTCCGACATCAAAACGCTGTCAGCCTGACATTGGACCTTAAAGCAGCCCGACATGAAATCAACCTAAGTCCGACATAGACTCGACATGAAGGCAAAACAGGCCCAGCACTAGAAACAGTATCGAGGTGACATACCCCAAATCTATTATTTTATGTGACATATTCATCTGAAAATAAGTCACCATTAGCTTAGGATTGAATTAACCTCGGTGCTTTTGTAGAAATAATAAAAAAACTATAAAGCAACATACAATCATTAAAATAATTCAGTTATGCGAAAGAAATTTGGAGCACCCTGAATTACTAGAAGCATTATCATATGTATGGAATTAGATGAAATTAAATTATTTGAACTAACTAGAAGCATGAAAGGATAAAGAGTACGTAAGACAATAAATCAAGATGGAAGTTATCTCTATCTGAAATTGATATCCAAACAGATATCAGAGACTTATATACCGTATATGTCTGAATAGGGACCCCCTTTTTTTCAAAAAATGCCCGTGATAAAAGTTAAGGGGGGGCTATATTCAAACCCATTTGTTAAATTTTTTCCCAAAACTCAAGCCTCAAAATTAGGGGGGGACTGTATTCAGAGGGGGACTATATTCGGAGGAATACGGTACTCATCAGAGTCCAAGTAACTACCCAGGTAGCAATCCAGTATCAGCTCGGCATAGGCTTAAAGCCAACAAAGAATTTCAAAATCCAAGTAACCATGCCCTCTTTTTCATTACCTTAAGTTAAAACCTTAAAATAGAATTATATCAATACTAAGGAAAATAATTAAGTTATAAGTAAAATAATACCATTTATTAAAATTGACATTTTACAAATTAAATATGCAACTTTCAACAAAAGGAAATTGTCATCAGTCATCAATTGAAATCAACACACAAAGAATACAATAATACATACAAACAATTGTTGATATGTTACAGATATCTACAGATACAGAGACAGACTGAAATATCTTTACAGGCTAAATGTAAATAACTTTTTGAAACATTGAGATATTCAGAACTCAGCTTGTGTACACATTAATTCAAAGGAAGAACAAATATGTCGACAAAACCTTTCTGTCAAGGAAATGGAGGTCAGATTACTGCTTTGACTGGACAAAAATGTAACTCCACTTACACTTGCGCTCACGTTTCAAACCTTAAATAGCCCAGAAGTTGCGGCAATTAAATAATGGATATTCATTAGGTCACTATGGGCCAAAAATCAATAAGAAAAATTATTTTTTCGCAGGAGGGTAAGTTAAATAGTAATATAAGGAAAAAGAATTCTTCATTTAAATCAGGGCCGATATTTGAATTAATGATACGAATATCGATAGGCACCTACATTTTAAACACTAATTAGGCTAAATCCTGAGTCTGAGAATAATGTAGAGAAAGTATCCCACACAGCACAAAGTGAATAATATGCACATAATATTCAAATTTTATGCGAATATTATGCCACCACAATGGTATAAAACGTGCATAATATGTACATAATATGTGCATATAAATGGTATAATGTCCTCATAAATTGCGATATATGCGCATAATATGCGGAATATATGCACTGATGGAATGGCATAATATTTGCATATATACGGAATATAAATATAAATACATAAAAGGTGCATATAAATGGTATAATGTACTCATATATTCCGTATATATGCAAATATTATGCCATTCCATCAGTGCATATATTCCGCATATTATGCGCATATATCGCAATTTATGAGGACATTATACCATTTATATGCACATTTTATGTACATATTATGCACAATTTATACCATTGATGTGGCTATATACAGTAGAATCTTGATTTAAGGTTTTTCAGCGGGGACACAATTTAAAACACTAAATGAGGACCTGCCATTTTTTTCAGGTTTTAGGGTCTGTAATGATTGGAATGGCTTTTTATGAATAAAAAATATTATTTGAAGTAACTAAAAGTTGCTGCATGCAGCAAAAAATTCATTGATTAAATGTTATTTGCCGAATTAAGGTTGAATAATAATTTTCAGGAATCAGCTGTGGCATTTTTTAGTGTCCCCCCCCCCAAAATTTCTGGTACCCCCCCCCCCCCCAGAAATTCCTCGATCTTCCTCCGAACTTATCCGCAGAACTTCTCCCGCCAAGAACTTTTCGCGCTAAGGTTTTTTCGCGCAAAGGATTTTTCGCGCAAAATGCCCTGTCTCGCAAAATCCTGTCTCTGCAAAATCCTGTCTCTGGAAAATCCTGTCTCTGGAAACCCTGCCTCTGGAAACTCAGCCTCTGGAATCAGCCTCTGAAACAGCCCCGAAACAACCCCGAACCAACCTTTAAGGTAACACAACTTTTCAAAGTGCCTGAAATAGTATTTTTCCAATTCCTTTTTGCCAGTCTTCACAGCGAAACACGGATTATTTTCGTCTTCCTTAGCATACTTCAACGTAAATTTGCTTGTAAGATAAGATTCTACTGCATAGCTAAATTCGCAAAGTCAAAAAACACAGTAACTACGAATGTAAATAGTTTCAGCTGTGGTTTCAGGAACATTTGCGATGGCCTTGGCGATGGCAGTTGGGTCACGTGCAATGCAAGATGGCCGCCGGTCTTTATGGCGCAAGTTTCAAAATACGATATTTAATCCGTTATATTAAAAAATAATTACGCAATATAATAGGCAAAATATGTAACTTAGGTATTTATAACGCCAAATATATATTTCTCATGGTTACCAAAAGTTACGAAAATACTTGTTTGTCCCTGTTTTCACATTTTTTTGCCTAAATTATATTTGCATTCCTTTTTCATTGCAACCATAGTATACATCACTAGCGCAGCGAGAGGGGTTTGGGGGATAAACCTCCCTACCCTTAGAGCTTAGGGAAATTTTAAAGTTTAATCCATTTCTTTTAATTTTAATTAATATTACTGATAGAATATATAGTGTGAGCGATCAATAAAATATCCCTCAGAAAGCTGTAAAACTCACCTTTTGAGACATTTATCTGAAAATTATTCTAGGGGAGGGCCCTTGCATATCCCACTTACCCTAGCGGGTATTCCAGACCCTCAGACCCCCCAGTGTTAGTTGCGCCTAAAACCATTTATTCCTGGCTGCTCCTCTGGTGCACAATGTATTCACTAATTATGTTCAGGTATGTTTGAATGGAATTAAAGAAATGTCTATCATTCCCATTAATATCCAAAAGTCAATAGAAAATTAACATCATTACAATATCCACACAATATTACTTTTGGATATTATGCTTTTTCAAAAAGCCAGCACATATCAATATCCTCACAATATCCATACAATATTACTTTTAGATATAATGCTTATTGGATATTGGTAACCATCTATGGATATTATACGGATATCGATTGCTACTAGGGTACCTGCAATGCAAGACTTATATAGGACTACTGCGGAGAAATATGTACTTCTCCTTGGCAAGCAAGGGGAAATCGGTGCTAAGGCCTTAGTATTGCACTTGGAGTGAGAAGTTTTACCATTGTCCTATCACAACTTTCTCTCCCTCTAACACCTCACCCCAGTATCTCCTTCCCCTCCATGTGTTCCAATGAATTATCCCGCTGATTCGACTGATGTCTCAAACCCAGAAGTTGAGGGGAAAATTCTGGGTGGTATGCTGTTGACTCAAAACCAAGGAATGGTGTTTTGTGGAGCGGCCGTTCTGCAGGCGCAGTGACGCAGTAGTTGAATTCGCCTGGCTACCCCTCCACTCCCTGGAAGAATCCCTCCCCTCAAATCCTGTCTTGTCCTGAACAGGCAAGCCTCTTCTGCTCGTGGCCTGGTCGAAGACGCATGTCTAGTGAGACATGGCAAATTTAGAGCAATTATTCTGCTGGTATTTAGCTGGTAATGTTTCCTCTGGGATCATGAATTATTATCATTGTTTTCTGTAATACTTCTGATTTTTGAATACTCTACTTTGAATAGATATCGAACGGTAATAACTTGTAAATTGTTTTTGGCTACCTTTTTCTTGTGAGCTGTTTTTCTTGTTTGTGGAGTCTTTCCCTGATCCAGCATGTGACCGACAGTTGGAGTATTTCCCTTGTCTGGGCCTACGTGAAAAATCAACTAGATTTACGACGTAACGTCACACAGCTAAAAAAATGGGTAGTATAAATAAGTAATGATCAGAAGATGACAATTGTTTCAAAGAAATATTTTAAGAAAATTATAATATTCATCAACTTAAAAGCATTCCCACACGGAATATTATTATGGAAATTAGTGATTCCATTTTACACATATTTCAGTGGCCTCGAAGAAAATTTAAAATTTTTTCTGTGAAAGTGACATGTAGGTGACTACAGCATTTCTAATATGATAAAAAAGGTGTAAGTAGGTACTCGAAAAAATCGTCATTGCATCAATGAAGATGAGTGAAATAAAGGGACAGCAGAAGATCGCTAATCCCGAATTCTAAACTACCGAATATCTAGGAAAAGGGAGATTTACTGGAATTTTGCCAATTTCACGTTTTCTGTTGCCTCGGCGAAACGAGCGATTTATGAGCCTCCTATGCGCACATTTTGGATTTCGAGGCCATCCAAAAATGGAGAATCTTTTTTCTAGTATGCGTACAAGTCGATGGTGATTCAACTCGATGATAACACCAGATTCGTTGTCATATCCGCGGCCTCATACAGGACGAATGGAGCCGGGAGAAGTTGCTTAGGTACGCGGCGCGCTGATCACCTTGACTCCGACTCACCGTTCCTCGGCAGCTTTTAATAAAATTTGGTTGGACCTTGAATAACGATTAGCTAAACTCTGTTAAGTGAAAAGTTTTAATCTTCAATAGAACTGGATTTCATCCGAAAAATTGTCAGTGCCTCTGGAGTTTGTCAATTTCGTCCAAGTTATGATGTCGCAGTCAACCACCAAAGGATTTCTGGACCTGCTGGATTTTCGTATTTTTCCGCGCTCATCTATTTTACCGTGGTTATGCGGTTATTTTTTTCAGCATGAGTGATTTATTTAGAGTCATGGACCGTGATAGTTTGTCAAAACTCCGATGTTCATTCGCTTTTCACATAAAATAGCACCAGATAAATATCTTTGAACCGGCAGCGATATCAACCAGCCGCATGTCGGTATATGGGCTCCAGGATATCTAAATTACGATGTAAAATAATGTTGTTCCGTTAGGAAAAATGCTTTCACTCACGATCATGACAGGGGAAACACTTCCTCGGTTCTTTCGCTGTTCCTCCGTGGAAACTGACCTTGGAATGGATTATAAAAAGAATCTTCTAGTGAACTGCGCAAATGATATATTGGGCCTCTTTTGAAAAGAGAAAGTAGCCGACTGGAAAAATATTGGGCTAACAATGGACTACCCGTAGAGAGTAGAGTTGAAAGGGGCATAAGCCGTCAATTGAAAACATTACGAGGAAACCATCATTGTAGCGGCCCTCGGAGTATAACTCGTGTCATCAGTCGTCACGTATCATCGAAGTGAAGGATAACGTAGTTAGAGGTTATTACATTGCCTGAGGATATTTGACGGCATTCCTTACCTAAACGCCCCTAACGACTTACCCTTGCCTTATATAAATCCCTTAGCTTACGATAAGCTGCTTATCAATTTTTTCCGTAAGAAAACCATAAGAAACGGTTAACTCACTTACTTTGTGCTATCTGGGTACTGTCGGCGTCAAAATTATGTGCCGCTGTACTTTTCAAATTTATATCCTGGCATCACTGCATGCTATAATAATGAACTATACGTCATTTTAAAGGAAATTTTATCCTAAATTCTGATTTATTTTATTACAAAAAAAATTGAAAAATGTAGACACGGCCAGTGCAATAAATGACTCCGCGCACCGAAAAATTAGCCGTTTTGTCAACTTCATGAACTTTGCAACTCAACCTAGGGAAAACTACTACATCTACAGCATTCATCTTCCACATTAATTTACACTCATCAGTGTGGATTAATAAAATGACTTTTGGGTATTTTTAGAACTTATATTTTGTTATAAATTAATGAAAATATTTAAACATTATCTTGTCCCATAGTTTACCCCGAAAGATTAAGGAAGTTGTAGATGGAAAAAGAATGGAATCTAGAGGTGGTCACAAAAAATGAATCGCAGCATTCTTTGATTTTATTCTACGCCGCGGCGCGCCGGCTTGCTTTTCAGAAAAAGTTAGAGTCACAAGAGGAATGTTCCGCGGCCCTTGATTTGGAAACTGTGGAGATAGAGGAAGACGTGTGGATCAGCAATTTCCATTTAGTTGGTTGTCAGGATAAACCAAGGATCCATTTAAAGGTTGTCAGGCCATCGTATAAAGATAGGACTGATGTGCACCACAGGGGAAATGGGGTGTTTGAGGGAAAGTTAAACCCAAAGTTGCTGCTCTAAATGAAAGTGCAGTGCATGAATTGTGCAAAAGAATGTGCAGTTCTATGTAGCTCTTTCCCCAGTCAAAACCAAATAGAAATTGGATTGGAATTTAGGAAGGATTTCATTACATAAGTAACTTATTAACACCTGAAGACGTTGTGTTTATTATATTGATCGAAGTGCGATTGACCGATTCTTTCTGCAGAATAGGAAGTGGCTTCGGGGTTTTGAGTCACAAGATATGGTAGATTGTGTTGGAAGTTCGTCTATATTATCGCTACTAAATTGAAACATTAATAGTCTGGCTTCCTCAGAGCTTCCTGTCGCCCTCCAGGCAAGATATTTTTAAGTTGAAAGTATCATCGATAGCTTCGAGGTGGAAATAAGTTCACCATAAGACTCCCCACCGGACTGCCAAAAGAATACACATTTCACATGATTATGCGCTTTCGCCAATATTATACTCAAGTCTCACTTTGTTATGAACTATAAAACATTTCATATGCACATCAGCTACCTTTCCATTTCTTGGCATCGACTTTCCGCGCCGACGAAATCTACCAGTTTCACTAAAATACCCTGTTATCATGATGGAATCAGTAACAGGAAGCTTGCTAGGATCAGCCTAGGAATAACCATATTCCTTCATCTTTACGCAATCTATCGCTTTCAATGGAGGAGAAATAGATCAAATAATAGCCCTGAAGTGACAATGAACAACTCCGATACGTCTATACTTCAATAAATGAATCATAACCACGCCGTCGCTTGTATTCAAGTATGCAACCTCTACTATGGCCGTGCCTCCTCGTACTGAACTATGACGTCACTTTTCTACCAGCCAATCATCGGGCGTTTTCGATTCTCACTTGCATTTGAAAATTCTCGTGAACTTTGATGCATTAAATATCGCAAACCACGTCATAAAATAATAAAAAAAACTTTCACCGAGGTATGCAAACATATATTTTTATGTAATTTTGGGGCTATTGATTATATCTGAAATACATATATGCAAGTTCCCTATTGATTTATACTAAAGGTGGTTAGGCTTTTGCATCATACAACTGGGAAAGCCATAAACCTGACTGCCATATACCTACTTCAGGGTGACATAGAAATGTACATATGTATTAACTTCAAACACACCAACATTTGTAGTACAACCAATTAAGATGAAGGTCGTTTACCTGAGGTTTCACTGTATCCACTATTTTTGCCTGTGAGATAACAATTACAAATGCTTCTACTTGCAGATACTTATCATCTGAGCTTATTCTGGCTGATAGGGAACTCCTGGGCATGCTTAGGATGCTGCGAGCCTTGAAGATTGTGCCCCTTGTCCCAGGTAAGCTCAATGCTAATGATCATTTTAAGTTGCATGCATTTTTTTTTTGATTGGCGAAATAAATTTATTTCACCATTGGCAGTACACACATCTGCAAGGCTAATCTCAAGTTTAAAATTTAGAAACAATTACATATATACATGAATATTGAAATAACCTGGATAAGATTCTTGGGAATTCCCAAGATAATCATTTAACTATAATATGTACAACATTATAACAGAGTCCAGCGAGGGTTAATAAATACTAACAGAAGCATGGAAAAAATAGGCAATTCTAGTTGCCATCTAGGAAATTACCTTACAATGCATCCTCCAGATATTCATTAACACTGTAGTAGCATTTTTCAGCTAAGAGAAGTTTTATTTTCTTTTTAAATACGGACAGTGAGTTGCTATTTTTTATTTCTTCGGGAACTTTATTGTAAAGGATCGAGGTAGAGTGGTTGGGACCTTTAAGACAGAGAGAGCTGGAATACTGGTTTGAGTGGATGTTATTTCTTGAACGGGTGAGGTGATCATGGTAGGTAGAATTTGGAAGAAAATAGGAAGGGTTTGCTTTAACAAAGCAGGCACATGTAAGGATATACTAAGAAGGGAGGGTGAGGATTTTAGATTTAGCAAAGAAGATTTTACCTGGAGTGCAAATAGGGACATGGTACATAGCTTTAACCTTTTCCCTAATATACACGTATATATACGTGTGGACGTTTCCTGACCCGGGAGACGACGGCCGTATATTTATGTGTTAGATTTTGCTAGCCAGGAGAACGAAAGCCGTATATATACGTTTTCTAGCTCTCCCCCTTTTCAGAAGGTCGACGGTTTACGACGTCTTTGTTTCGGGACCCAACCCTGCGGGGTTTAGGATTTACCCTCGGAATCCGGGAGCAGGTACCCGGACCCCTCGTACTTTATAACCCCTCTTAGCAGTAAGGGACAGCGGTCATTCAATTGTTAACCAGTCACGTTTCGAAATAAATATTTGTTCATTTCTCAAGAAAAATAAACTAAGAATTGAATTATTTGTTTTTTGATCAGCGTTTACAATTTTTAGACGAAATTCTACGATAAACATTAACTAGTATCTCGAGTTATGTATAAACATCAACATGGAAATTGTTGCTGCATTAAATGCGTTAATAATGGACTTAGAACTTCGTTTAAAATTTGACAATGGTCAGATAAAAATGAGGAATTCAATTCAAAGCCTGCAATTTACGTGCAAGCAACAATTATCCATGTGCTAAATACACATAAGCAATACATAAGTTGACAGCGAACCTATGCAGCAGGTATGGTCGTAAACCCGGAAAGGAGGGAGCACGCAACTACTCTCGGAGTCCGAGATAATGCGAATTCCCTGCGTGGAGGGGTCAAAAAAGGTTCAGCGAGACCCTTCTTAACGAATGCCCTCCATAAATGCTCTGTACCACGAGAAAGAAGAGTCTCTTGGGGCTCAGTACAGCAGTCATGCTAAGACGAAAACTCCGCCGTCTCGAAAGGGTTAATAGCTTGTTGTTGGGCTGAAAAGGCTCTTTTAGCCACAGGTGAGTTTCCCCAAAACAGAATGCCATAAGAAATATGAGAATGGATTTTAGCATAGTAAACCATTTTTAAAGTATCCAATGATACAATCGGAAACAACCTTCTGATCATTAATATACCCACAGAGATTTTGTCTGTCTCCCAGTTGAATCATTGGAACCCAGACCTGGCAATTGCCAGTCAGGTTTGCTATCAACAGAGTTGGGAAAGTTACAGAAAAGTTAAATGATAAAAGCTAAAGTTAACATTGTTAAAAATTATCTAGTTTAAGTTACAAGTTTCTCCTCTGAAAAATTAACTGATTTAAGCTAAAAAGGTAACTTTTTCTGTGAAACTTTCTTTCATTAAATGAAAGATGATCATAGAGTTACCTTTTCATTCTGAAATCGATGGCACTGTATCACAGAGGAGACGTTCGATCCATCGCAGACTCAGTCTTTGAGTGGTCTCACGTATTCTCGCCTGCATTTCAAAACTCGGACAGTCAATCCACTCAATCCTGTTTTCGTTCAGATGTATTCGTTTGGGCCAATTGATTGCATTCTTACATGACTACCATACTATATAAAATTCTTAGATATCGTTTCATTTTCCCCTTTGTCTATTGGATGAGCTTTGTGTCCAAATTTATACAATTGACATTCATCAAAGTTTAATGAATAAAATTGACTGAAGTTAGTTTTGAATTGGAAGTAGTTAACTACATTATTACTTTTAATTATAATAATTAATTTTTAAAAAATTAATCCTAACCATGTCTCCATCAAGCCATCAACTTCCAAAGGAAGTTTAGACTGGGTTTACCAAGGAAATGTTGATGTCTCATGACGTCAACACCTTGTTTGGCAAACCTAGTCTGAGATTCGCCATGGAGGAAGAATGTTTGGTGATGTTACTGGTAGTATACCTTACCAGCAATTGGGGGATTCACTTTCGAGTCCCGGTTAAGATAAAAAATTTTTTTATGGTGACTTTCAACCGTAGAGTCTCCTACAAAGATTAAATAACCTTTGCCTAGGGAAATGCTATCTCAGTGATTTGACACATAATATTGCCAATATCTTGTTAAAAACTAATTATCTATTCTACAGGCATAAGGACTATGGTTGGAGCAGTTAAAGAATCAGCAAAAAATCTTCGCGATGTGTTCATCATGATATTGTATTTCCTGTTCCTGGTTGCATTATTGGGCCTTCAAATATACATGGGGATCTTAACACAGATATGCATCAGAGATTTTCCTTCGGATGGCAGCTGGGGAGATAATAATGATGAAAATTGGTTGGAATTTGTTTCGAACTCCAGTAAGTATAAAATACCTAAACAGTAAACACAATACTTAACAGTTAAGGAGAGTTCAAAGATAGCCATGTGCATGCACTGTGCCATGAAACTATTGCGAGAAAGGGCAAAATCCACCTCATCACAACTGAAGCATTCCCGGGTGAAACACAAGTCAGCATGCCATGAGAAAGTGACGAAATTCGGGGGAAACTTGCATGAAGAAAATTTGAATACTGTCAAATAACTTGAAAGCTTGTAAAAATGACATGTAATCAGTTACAATATTAAAATATGTATGAAAATCTAAATTGAATACCTTTGATCGCATGTAACAAGATGAAACTTGAACAATTACTTTGTTTTATAGCAGGATATTAAAAATGCATTTCAATGCAATGCAAAGATTCATCGTCAAGGACTAGCTGTTGGTATGCGTGCGACAGGTCAATCGTGGAAAGTGTTTGCCCACCCTGTAATTTGGTGAATAGTTCTTCAACTCTCGGTAATGGGTATCGCTCAACTTCCAAATGAGGATTTACTGTAATTTTGAAGTCCCCACAAATCCGAACACTACCATCTTTCTTCACTACTGGCACTACCGGTGTCGCCCAATCACTAAAATTAACCTGGTGGAGTATACCAATGTCAACCAATCTGTCTAACTCTTTATCAACTTTGGCCTTTGAAGCAAAAGCCAAGGGTCTCGGTGAGCGAAAAACCGGATTTACCCCCTCCTTTAAATTCAGCCTCACTTGACCCTTATTAAAGGTTCCTAAGCTCCCATCCCACAAATCGCTAAACTTTCTTAATACAGTTTCTCTGCTGTACTGGCATAGTGAAAACACAGGGAGTTCACAGTTTAGAACCCTAAACCAATCCCGTCCTAAAATGGGAGGCCCACCGTTAGGAACAACAAAAAGAGGCAATTTTACTACTCTGCCTTTGTGGTCCACTTTTACTTGCATAATGCCTTTGGGGATAATGAGGTCGTTAGAATACGAACGCAGTTTTACGTTTGTGTTTTCCAGGGGGATATTGAGAAAATGTTTACCATAACAACATTCTGAGACAGCGGAAATTTCTGAGCCTGTGTCAATCTCCATTTTTAAAGGAAACCCTTCAATACTAACATTAATCTCCCACGGCCTTCTGTCAATTTCGTCCATATAATGTGGAAGTTAGAAACTATGATATCACACTTTGAGGCACACTCACGGTCTTTAGTCACTGTTTCTCGCACTCCATACCCATTCTTGCCCTTACATAATGAAACATTGTACATACCTGAACTACTCTTTCGGCACATTGCCTGTAAGTGCCCGACTTTGTTGCACATATGGCACTTAGCATTTTTAAATCTACAAGCAGTCCTCAGGTGTCCCGAACGCCCGCAACAAAAACACTTGGTCGGAGTGTTGACTCTGGATGCCGCTGCAGTTCGTCGACCTTCAGTGTTCCTCCTCGAGATCCAGAAAACCTCCTTTTCTGTGTCGTCTGAGTCCAAGGCTTCCTCGTCAGCTACACGATGGACGCCACGCTCTGACGTCACTTCCGGAACGCTACCTAGTCCACATGATGCGGCATTCAGCTTCGCCTTTTCCCGCGCTGATGCTATCTCGACAGCTTTCTCGAATTGTAGGTCCTCGCTCTCCATATACAGTGCATGCACCGTATCTCTGTCATTAAGCCCCAACACAAGCTGATCTCTCAGCGCTTGGTCTAGGAAGGCGCCGTAATTGCAGCCCCTTGCACTCTTCCTCAATTCAGCAGCAAATTCCCACACTGTCGCACTATTCTGAGAACACTTATTAAACTGATGTCTCTCCACAATAACGGACTTACGAGGGCAAAAATGCTCCCTCAACTTGCCGCAAAGTTCACTGTACGGCACTTCCGCCGGCTTCTTTGGTTCACACAAATTTCTCACTAGTTCATACGTCAGCTTGCCTATAGACGAAAGCAAAATCGCCCTTTTCTTAACTGTGTGAGCAGCCTCTGACCCAATGTCGTTTGCTATGAAGTACTGTTCTAGCCTTTCCTCATAGGCGTCCCAGTTCTCCTCTTCCGGAGAAAATTTTTCCATGAAGGACGGCATCTCGTCCTCGTCGCCAATGTAGTATCTTGAGGGACAAGTGATATGCACGACAGTCAGAGTCCAACTGAGGCAACATCGCCACCGCAGCTCGTTTATTCAGACAACAAATGAATGTGCAACCGCGTATACAAACAATACCACAACCCAAAAATATCCAAAGATCCAACACCTGAAATCAAGTATTCGATCTGGATTCGAAAAAAATCCTGGATCTCCCAGATAACACGGCATTTGTATTACACCTGTAATGCATCAATATTACAGAAAAAATACATATGTATAAGATGGAATACGATCATATTACATCAGTATATTTCACGTAAAAGTGGTTCAAAAGTCCCTATGGATGCTTGTATACATGCGTATTACAAATTGGAAATCTGAATACCCATACATGAAATATACATGTGTATAAGATGGAATATAATCGTATTATGTCTGTATATTTCACGTAAAGGTGGCTCAGAAATCCTTCAGGATGAATGTATACGTTAGGGTGGTGCGAAAAAACTAAAGTTCCAAATTTCGTGTTGTATTAGTGCGGAAAAGTTGCGATACGTTAGCACAAGAAAAACAAAAAAAGAATTATTAAAATCGGACGTCATCTTCCGATCCCGCAAAGCACCTGAAAAAATGACAAAAATGAAAAAAATTGTTTTTTTTTCGTTGTGAAAAAATTAAATTAAATTAATATCTTTTAACGCTGAAGCAAAAAAATTATTACAAATAGCATAGGTTATTGTTTATATATGCATATTTATGGCTTTTTAACTGTTATTACCGATCGCACAAGATCATTAAAAATGTATAAATTTTGCAATTTCGCCTATTTTTCAGAGTTTTGTAATAATTACTTGAGGATAATTTTTGAGAAGTTTTAATTAGCTCTTTAGATCAAAAATGACAATAAAACTGACCAATGGAATTGAAAGGCAAAATTGTACTTTAAAAAGGCAGCATGTTAACCCTATTGAAACCGAAAGTGAAGATGTTGAGGTTTTAAATGACGCAATGCAAAGTTCAACAATCAAGGAGAAATTTGTTGACAAGGAAGATTACATGCCTAGTACATCCAAAAATATATAAATCACCATGGCAAATGAGGGTAAAATTCCAAAGTACAGCTTTTCATTGAGATCAATACGGGGTGTCTCACCGTACAGCTGCTGCTATAGCATCAAGTGTACTTGTAGACATTGGTGTTATAACTGAAGAATATACTAAGTTCATTGACCGATGTAGAATTAAAAGGGAAAAGAAAAATATTATAAGCGATTTACAGCAAATCTATCATGATTTAGGTGAGCTACACGGTTATGTTTCTCTGGTCTACAAGTTATGTCTCTCCAAGCTCCGGGTCTGCTAAAGATGTAGTGGTCTCCATACTATCTTATCTCTCTGATCAAGGAGTATCATTAGAGTTCTTAGAGTTAGTTTGCTGTGATGGCACGAACATCAAAATTATTTGGAAAGGTTGCACTATTAGAAAGCTCGTAAAACACCAATGACACCCGCTGCAGTGGGCAGTTGGGTTACTTCATTTCATTGAATTACTTTTGTCATATTTTTCAGTATTTAGATGGTGAAACAAGTGGCCAAAAATCATTTAGTGGGCCAATTGGGCTAATATGAATGGTTATGGAAAGCTTCCAAACTGCATTTCCAAACAATTCAATGTGAAATTCTACAAGTTGATAGATAAATTTTGAGCGAGGACCAAAGATACCATATTGGCATTAGTCAAGCAATCACAAGTGGCAACTTTCCAAATGACTTAGCAAACTGGGATACTGGACCATTTTTACATGCTAGATGGCTCGTGTGAACAGAGCAAAGGAAACCTCTCGATACATACCTGGATATTAAAAGAAAGTAGTTTTCCCTGTTATTGAACGGAACTCTAACTTTGATCACGAAGAGAATGTATTGATGGCGATGGTTTTTGATTACAGAAGGCACATTAGAGAGCTGGGGCTAAAAAGAGTATTTAAAGCCAGGCAGACTTAACCAAAAGGCAAACCTATCGTCAACTTCATTACTCCTACCATGAACTTCGAAATAACTAACTATATAGAATTGATTGAGTGGAATGTAGTCAAACTATCTACTCCACCTCTTATTATGAGAATAATTACTAATGAAGAAATAGCTTCCTTCATTAAATCTGGCGATAACAAGATTGGGATATTATAACTTCCCATATCACACGCAAGCAATGGAGCCGTGTGTGAAATTGGTAACGGAGGCATCCCTTAAGCTTTGTGGCTATTGATCCAGAGATGAATTTATTAGGGCTAATTCAAATCAAGGTCCATTATGCCAGACCTTACCACTAAATCGCAGTACAAAGTAGTTTTCAAAAGTTAAAATTTAAAATAAGGGCAAAAAATTTAAATATTGTAGAAGCAGTAACCCTCATTGGTTGGATGGATGGAGGGTGTGGGTAGAACTCAAAGTGCAGCCACCTCTCCGCGGTGAGTTCTGGGTTGTTTAAATATTATTAAATCATATATAAACAAAGGAAGAGCTGCATAATCAAACATGTATTTTAGACTAAAATATTACCTTAAGTTATTATGACACAACTCTGAAAAACCGGCTAAATTGCAAAATTTATACATTTTTAATGATCTTGTGCGATCGGTAATAACAGTTAAAAGCCATAAATATGCATATATAAATAATAACCTTTGCTATTTGTAATCATTTTTTGCTACAGCGTTAAAAGATATTAATTTAATTTAATTTTTTTACAAAAAAAACAATTTTTTTCATTTTTGTCATTTTTTCAGGTGCTTTGCGGGATCGGATGATGACGCCCAATTTTAATAATTCTTTTTTTGTTTTTCTTGTACTAACGTATCGCAACTTTTCCGCACTATTACGACACGAAATTTGGAACTTGAGTTTTTTCGCACCACCCTAGTATACGTGCGTTTTACAAATTAGAAATCTGAATACCCTTACATGTAATACCCTAGTAGAAAAAATTGTGTTCTTTTGGTGTTCTTTATATGTTCATTCAGTGTTCAAGTGTTCTTTTGATGTTCTTCTGGTGTTCTTTTATGTTCACCAATTTCTTGGTGTGTTCTTTTGATGCTCAATTTATGTTCTTTTTATGTTCATCTCAGTGAACACAAAATGAACATTTTTCTTTATGTTCATTTTGTGTTCCCTTTGAGTTCATTTTATGTTCACCATGGTGAACACAATATGAACATTTTTTTATGCGTTCATTTTATGTTCACTTTGTGTTCATTTTATGTTCACCATGGTGAACACAAATTGAACATTTTTTTATGCGTTCATTTTATGTTCACTTTGTGTTCATTTTATGTTCACCATGGTGAACACAAATTGAACATTTTTTTATATGTTCATTTTATGTTCACTATGTTGAACACAAAATGAACATTTTTCTTTGTTGTTCTTTAAAATAAACCAGTATAAAAATTCTCATTCCTTGGAGGTGATTGTGGATAACTGCAGTTCATGTGTCATGACAAGTAGCTTTACATAAAACAAGTAATACAGATGATTTTGGAGACTTTGCCTACCAAAAATGAGTTTGAATTTCACCATCTTGAAATCCACAAAACTGTATTTTTTAGCAGTTTTCCATAATATTTCTAGAAATTTAAAATAATGAATTTCCGGGAAAATTATCCCAAAATGAAGGCATATCATCAAAAAATGGACATTGAACGATCCGAGAATGCAATCAAGGAACACCTGAAAACACTCTCAATATGTACTTTATTGCATACTAAACAGGGATAAGGCCTGAGCATTTGGCTTCTACGAATAAGTTCGTTTCTAATAAAAAAACCTGGAAATTAAATCATTAGAAACTAATCAAAACACTGACATCTGAATCACAAAGATGTGAAAGTGTTCATGGTAATGATGGGACTTCCGTGAAAGCTTTTTCTTTGTTGTTCAACAAAATGTTCTTTTTATGTTCATTTGGTGTTCTTTTGATGTTCAAAAATGTGTTCATTTTGTGTTCAAATTATGTTCTTTTTATGTTCACAGACGAGTGTTCATTTTGTGTTCTTTTTATGTTCTTTCTGTCACAAAACACATAAAAAGAACATAAAGTGAACATTCGGTGAACAATGAAGGAACACAATTTGAACATTAAATGAACATAAAAAGAACACTGAATGAACACACTTTTTTCTACTAGGGTATACATATGTATCTGCAGGCCCTCATACACGAATTATACATATTGATTTTCTGACCCACATCCACTTAATATCAATATGGATCAAATGGATGAATAAATATAAGGAAACCAGAACATACAGATAGTAAAACATTTATTCAAAGAGAAAAATAAAATAATTCACACAAAGAACAAGTGTGGCCATGAATATTGCTAACAAGCATTAAGGGCCAGCAAACAGGAGGTGAAACTTAGATTAAAAAAATGGCGCAAACATAAATCAAGTGCAAACAATGGTTTGAGTTGGAAAATAGAAAAAAATGTTAACACGGAACAAACATTGTAACCCATTGCACAAGATGAAACCTGAATTCAGGAAACCAACTCTGCACCATCAGCCACTTCCTGAAAGGAGAAAAGAAGAAGTCAATTTTAAAAGTCATGCAAAAATATATCTTTTTGTAAGATCTGAATAGGAGCTCAAGTCCTTTCAATTTTTTTTTTTTCAATTCATATAGGCAGTCAGTATTCTGTGAAGTCTGTAATTTTAGTACTAATTCTGTATTCTGAATGCAAATGAAAGTTTGGCTTCTCTGCTCAATTCTAGACATAAGTTTTAAAATTTTTCATTTACCAATCATGTTGAGGTCCCAGCTAGCACAGATTTGACCTTGTCCTTTGAGAAATCAGATATTTTGGGGATATGCTTTCATTTTACAAAATTAATAGTCTTTCTCTTAAGAAGAATGAGAAATATGAGAAAAGATCATATGACTACTTTTAAATAAATTAACTAGGAAAAGTGTATCCATTGGTAGGCTTATTTATAAATAAGCCTACCAATGGATACTATAGTACATGATACTAATATATTAGTACAATGATTTAGTAGCACATGATTCACACAGAAAAAAAGATAAACAATTGTGATATCAAATTTTCAAACAATAAATTTCATATAACTGATAATTTCAGGCTTAACTTAAAGAAACCTCTCCATTATGGATAAAAATAATTTTCCCTAAAACCTTACCTCTGTATTAACTATTCCACCTGGTCTTCTGGCTTTGCTTCGAACGTTTTTTCCGTAATCCATTCTCCTCTTGTCCAGGCCAAACTATTTACATCGTCGCCTGCTGGGTATGTGCAAAAGAGCATGAAAAGAAAATTATAATTAATTAATTTGGCCCCGTACACACCTTTTTCTTACATATAATGACAAACTTTCGCATGAAAGTTACGTTTTTATCTTGTGTTAATAATAATAACGACATACACCTTGATTGACTGCATTTCAAGATGAAAGAAATATTACATTTTGCTTTCAGGGTACCAATATTACACGACCAATACTTCTTGTTTGTAAAATAATTAGAAGTAGTGGGCAAAACGGTTCGGAACTTCGGGGAATCTATTAGTGACAAGGCTACGCTGATAAGTCTACGGTCAAAGATGTTATGACTAAAGCATAGGATAACTAGGAATGCAAGAACTACAATACCGTAGGTTGTGGTAATAAACAGCGATACAACAACTCACACGTGAACGAAAACATTCCTTTAAACAATTTTTTCTGCTCTTAATTAAGAGCAGAAAAAATTGTAACCCATTGCGACCATGGTCAACACATTGCGCCAATAGT
This sequence comes from Ischnura elegans, assembly GCF_921293095.1. NCBI lineage: Eukaryota > Metazoa > Arthropoda > Insecta > Odonata > Coenagrionidae > Ischnura > Ischnura elegans. Next base: position 108,439,700 of record NC_060255.1, read on the forward strand.
TGTATCCAAATATACTCAAATAACATAATTAATGTAGTCTATGTAGGCATACAATATAATTGCGACGTAATTTTGCCAAATTACTAATAAATAGAAGGTTTTAATTGTGAAGTAGCACATCTTTAGTCAAAATATTGAAGAATACGCGTACGAAAATACTCTCGTGAAACACTGGAGACCTACTTGCATGGTTTGTAGTGATATCAATCATTTCACCCACAATAAAAGATAAATCATACCTTACCTTAATTATCCAGTGACAGGAAACTGTTGGAGTTGGCTTGCACGAATCGCAATAACGTGCGGGATTGAAGCAGATTTCCAGCAAAACATAGCTTCGGGTTGAGCACACAATCCACACGCACCGGTTATCGAGGATTAAAACACTATGTCAATTCTTCCAATACGTATAATAATACAATCAAATATAAAATTAACTATACATCAGTAGCCGGAGTTCCTCCTACAGCACGTTCTCGTAGTCTCGAACGAAATGCCGAGCTTAACTGTTAACGAGATTATAACTGTATCACTCCCACTCACTTACCTAGCTTATTGCGACAGTGGAGCCGCATAATTGAGAATTTAATTTTTTTGTTTAAACAGTTATATTAAAATATTGTTTAAAAAATTAAACTTCACTTTTACTCTTGCTCTGTGCAAGAACTATTTTTTGTATTTTTCATGTGTTGTGAACCATTTTTCCATGTGTATATTTTGCGGATGGAAACTGAATTTTACATATGTAATACGTCTGTATTTCGCGTGCATTTACAAATTAACATAAATATGGCCGCCATACTACCCTTGCTCACATCGACCAGTATATGATTTATTTTTAAGCTTTCTGAGTATAAATTCGATGGATGAATGATCATTAAAATGAGGAAATCTGGCATTTGCAGTGAACATATTATTTCTGGAAAAAATGTTTATGAACATTTCACAAGACGCCACGAAAATCCACCTCTCAAAAATTACAGGAAATATATATAATGTATATTTTGTGTATTTTTGACCACATTTACATATGTATTTCCTCTGTATTCATATATATGTAAAAGTGGTACGTATTACATGATATTTACATTTGTATTTTTTGTGTATTTTTGACCACATTTACATAAGTATTCAAATTCCAAAAATACACAAAATTACAAATGTATTTATCGTGTAACACGTATCACTTTTACATATGTATGAATACAAAGGAAATACATTCAATAATACATATGTATTACAGATGTAATACATAACAAAAATACATATGTATGGGACCCATGAAAATACAATATAAATACATATGTATATCCAAATGTGTGTTGTTGGGGGCTGTCCATCCCTAGTAATCACTGCAAGGAGAGTGGTTGACCGTTGCCTTCTCTCTTGCTAGCTCATTTTCTCTTCTAATTTGGTTAGTTCTAATCATATAACTTTGTGTGAATGCATCCCCATAAAGGAATTGAATTTATTTATTTTTTTTTCAAATCACTTTTAATCAAGAATTAATAAGTAATGCTACTAATTGGTAACAGGGAATACGTCCTAAGACAGGAAATCCAAATGCAAATTAAATATCCCCATTGAGAAAAATCTGTTTTTCGATTGCCTTAGGCAATCATTGAATGGGAGGACGATAGATTTTCATCACTTGAGGGGTAGTCTACTAGTGAAAGGTTCGATTCCTATCTGGTGGCTACATACTGATGTCTCATTACCGATGATTAACGTGCATTCAAAGGGTTGGGTGTGCTGATGTCAGACGTTAGGTGGAGGACAGTTCACCACTGACCATGAGTGGAACACTTTCAAAATTTGGTGATTTGCGGCTACCTATTAGAGTTTTGCAAAGTTTTTCTAACTCTTGTCCTTGGGGGGTTCAAACTTTCCTGATAGAGTGTTTCGACAAAATTTGAAATTTTTTTTACAAAAACGAAACGCATTTCTGACAAATTTTTCACCTACAGTACATAGTGGAATGTTTTAGCTTCTGAGCTATCAGTTTGGTGGAGATTACATTCACTGCCTGAGTCCTCAAGTAATCAATTTACATAAATGTTTCAAAATCTGATAATGCCCCGGTAAAAGCCTGGCAAATTATTGAAAATTGATTAGCAATCAAATGCCAGACTTACCATAGATCTACAAGTAGTTAAAAAATATGAGAAATAATGCAAATTAGCTTCAGTACAAAAAGGTTAGAGTAACATTCTTTAGACAATTTTCTTACAAGGGACTTAGAAAAAACCATGTCGGAACAAATTGAAAAAAATATGCTTCTAAACTGACAACTCTTACAATTTTTGTCAGTATGTATTGTAGTCAAGGGTGCTTGAGAGAAATACCAAATAATACATAATGCCTTTGTTTTACTTTCAAATTTACAGCCAACTGGTTTGAAGCCCAAGATGACTATCCATTGTGCGGGAATTCATCAGGGGCAGGGTAAGTACCATGGCATTCTGCTTTACCAAACAGCCCCGACTATCGGGCTGTCCAATGATGACAGTTGTCATCCATATTTTCATAGAGGTATGCATGTATCAAATCTGTAACATACAGTGGAACCTCGTTAAAGTGAGTACGGGCTATAGCGACACCCCCGCTATTACGAGAGATAGCCGATGCACCGTCAATTGACCCTATAATAAGCGTGTTAAAAAATTCGTTTTTACGAGACCCTTTCGGTGTTGGCTCTCGCCATAGCGAGGGTTTCACCGCCGGAAGACTTTCATCAAGACTCCTTGACCTCTGTAATTGCTAGCGATCTGTTAGAAATGAAGTTAATGGAGTGCTCAGTCTCAAATTTATGTGGTAAACTGTCGTTCGATAAATATAATGATTGACGAAACAATGCTTTGCATGATTTTTATTCAGTGCGGCGCTTATAAATTGTTTGAATAGTTAGCCGTTATTTGAGTAAGGAAATTTAGTGATGCAAAAAAACATTGCCTATCGTCTGGATTTATGCTTACGTTTATCAGATAGATGTTTATCTGTCGCCGCACCACTCCTGTTCCTGTATATCTGTTCGCAACAGGTATATTAGCTATTATTTGCTCCACCTCCGGTAAAGCGACAATTCGCTATAGCGAGTGTTTATTAGTGCACCGTGGGGTGTCGTTATATCGAGGTTTCACAGTATGATACCATCATTGTGAGCACTTGTAGCGGACACACATGTGGCAAATCAGTGCATAATTTTAGTTTCTGAGTGCTCTGGAATTTCTCATACTTAACGATACATTCATAAATACACGTTTTGTGCATCCCTTTCACTCAGCCAATTTGCAATACCACTTCATGGTGGAATATCACTGTTGGTAAATTACGAGCCAGAAGCCTTATTATTCATAAATTATTTGTATATTAAACCTATTTAATCTAAATTTCAACTCATTTTGTAGTGAATTTCCAAATTCCCCCGAAAAAAGTATTGCAAGCTCTCTAATAATATTGGTCAACACCACAGCACCCAAAATTCGGCAAAATCTCAAATCCAGCTTCACCCGCATCCTTACAGTGGCATAATCAGGGTGCTCAACTATCGCCACCATTGCAGCCCTCTCCAAAGCCAAATTTCTGGCTGTGTGCCTGGATAGAGTATTGATAAGTTTGAGTGAGGAAGACGTTTTTCATATGCTGATGCTATGATACATGACATTGAAAATAATACTGACAGTCATTTTTGAGCGTATATGATGTAGAAATAATGCAAATAAAGAGGATTTGTTCAAAAGAGACTAAATAAATCACAAGCGAGGACAAAAAGGATCTAGACATGAACTGAGATGATTATCAATGCACTTTCAACGTCAAACAATAACATGTGCCACTCAGCCTCTTTTCATCAGAAAATACCTCTACCATGGGCTAGTTGTAAGTGTGATGTTCAAACTTAGTCATCCCATGGGTGGCCCGTTTCCCGGGTAACCTTCTTTGATGCCGTTAAACGTGTGTCGATTAAACCACTCTTAAAAATCATGAGGTCAATCAAGGGGGCTCTCCAAGGCCCCAGGATGCCATCGTCAGTGGATGCACGATTGTTGCTAGGCCAGAGGCACCCTCCCCTCCCCTCCAATCGCTATTGCCGACAATTGCCGAGCATCCACGCAGTCAAGCTTTGCTCCTTAGCCTCTGAGATCCCTATCCTCACAATAGCTGCAGCGCATGACTGAGAGAAGAAAGCAAAATGAAAGCTGCTTTCAGTGGAGGGGAGAGGCGCAAGGGTGGGTGCATGCAGCAAAACTGCCACCAGCAGAGATTCTCCTAAACAAGCAAACACATGGCTTGTTCTCCATTTTTTTCAGTTGTTTCTTCTGGGGCAAACAGTACAACTGCAATCGCACCCCTAGTTAAAATTTTTGTCTGACCTTTTCTTAAGTCTTCTCAATATTTTTTAAGATAATGCAATAAAATTCAATTTTAATTCATGGTAAAAATTCTCTATGTTATATTCAAGGTAATTCAGCTTAGTCCATTCAAATTTACTGAAGACAGATGGAAAATCATGAAGTTGGCAACATAAACATCCACCCACTAGTCCTTCTCTTCAAATCGAGATGACTGGTTATTACAGTGCTATACATCGTAATTGAGGGGACCATAATTTAGGCAATTTTAATGTATGGAGGTTCACTATGGAGAGGTTTTAGTGATAGGCATTTTTTCATATCCTTCGGTAGAGAAAGGCACCACTGTCTTTTAAACCATTATATTTACTGTATATGTCTGAATATAGTCCCCCCTTTTTTTCCAAAAATGCCTGTGGTAAAAGTAAAGGGGGGTCCTATATTCAAACGCATTTTTTAAACTTTTCCCGAAACCTAAGCCTCAAAATTAGGTGGGGGGACTATATTCGGAGAAATACGGTATGTGTTTAAACAAACATGCATTCATTATAGTGGACATATATTTATTAATAACAGACAGCGAGTGCTATCGCGAGATTTTTACCATGATTTGAGAGGAAACGATGTTATCTCTCTTAAATCAACATTAAAAAGATTCAGATAGTTGGATACCTTTTTTTCTTATTTACTGTTAGGTATACTCTCATATGGAACAAAATGGTGGTAGCTAATGGTTAACGTGAAAATTACAGCACATTAAAGGTTTACATATGAGAAAAAAATAAGCGTGAAACATTAATAGGTGAAAATTTCATTCCATTTACGTGATTGCGGCTGCATTAACCCTCATATGGATTTACAAATTTAGTTACATCGTTGGGTTTACGGCGCCGCAGGGGCGCCTTGTCATTTTTTGTTATTATCTTGCAAAGTTAGCCTGAATTTACAAGTTTTCTGATTGATAATGGTAAATGCCTCCATTATCTTTAATTCGCACCGTGTTTTGCTAGATTTAAACCATTATTGTTGAAGTTATAACAAAAAATCTTGAACGCTGCATTCTTTTCCACTTGTTGCCGTAATGCTATCTATTTCTGTTCCTTTTGTCTGTTATTTTCGAATGAAAGTTTTAATTTTGTCTGTAATGGTTGTTTGAAATATTTTTTCTAATATGCAGTGCTGGACAAACTCCGCTTTTTAATGTTCATATTGTTTATATTTTTATGTATCTAAATACTAAAAATGAGGACCGAATAAAATTCGTTTATGCTCATATGACATAATTTTTCTTCACTGCGTCCACCCATATGTTATATCTTTGCAGTGTATATAGAAGGATAAGATATAAAACGTTAATGATGGAACAGCTGTAGGTGAAGTGGGAAGAGACGAGTGTTACTTTCCTGATTTTTACAGGATTCTGGCGATCAAGGCAAATGTTACGAATATTCTGGGAGCTTATATCCTGCAATTAAAAAAATCAAGTCTTATGGGTTTTGAAATATAACGAATATGGGATAATTAGCGACGTGTCAAAGAACCCAACGCCGCTTCGGAGGTGGAGCTAGAAGGGCCGGAATTTTTTCCTACCGCGGAGCCCCATTCCCTCACTGAGGACGTTTCCTTAGGGCCAGTTTCACCAGCGAGGATGATTGAATTAACTCAGATAATATTCTCCAAAAATAGAGATATTACAACAATCGCGTTTCACCAGCCGCATTAACTCGGTTTTGGGTTGTTATCTCGGTTTATACTTTTACTGACGATATTCCACCGTTCAAAGCTTATTATCCGAGTTAATCTGAGGGCAGATGTAGCGTGGCATGGCGTGCATGCAGCTACATCAGCTCTCGGAAAATACGAATGACAGCGATGAAGAATATCGACATTCTATTCGGAGACCACGTTCATTATGGATAAATGAGCGTGCAGATTATTTTAATATATATGGTAAAGTACATTTATTTACTTATCCCAAAAGGGCAAATGTAACTGCAAAGGCAGTTCTCGCTCTCATTGAGGAAAACGAATTTTACTCACAAGGGGAGGTGGAGGTTTCCAATGCCGTATATTTTATAGCATTCGGAATGGCGAACACATCTCTAAATTGGTAGTGGCTCTCATGAATGGGCCTTAGTTTGGCTGTAATCAATTAATATTCCTGCGGTACTTTTAACAAGCCTTATACAATAATAATGTATAATGGTAAAATAACACAATAAATAATGATTCCGACAACTCTGGCCAAAATATGTTCGTATTCATAAATGTTACAAGCCTTTCTTTGACTTTTCTTACATATACAAAAACCTTTAATCTCTGTCCTCCTCCTGAATTAATACCTATGTAACAGCATCGTTATCTTCAAAATTGCAATTTTACCAACGTAATTGTAGCACAAAATAACCAAGAGCTGTGTTTATTTAAATCTGGGAGTCGCGGTAAATTAAAAATTTTCATTTTTAAATAACGATACATTAAACAAAGGTGATTAGAAGTTTTTTACTGCAATATTCTAGCATTTCTTGCTCTTGCCAACCGCGGTTCCCCTATTCGTTTTCTGTATATTTTTTATTACCCATGCGTAGTATTCGGTAAGGCAAATTAATATATAAATCCTTCCACGAAAACGTAATATTTGAGCTTTTCTAACTCTCATTGTCAATATTAACACTGTTGCTGTTCATTTTCTCACTCTGTACATACTTGATTGTACACTTACCGGCTTATTAAAGCTGATTCCATGTCATACAGTTGCTTACCGTCATTTATTTTTCCTAAGTCAGAGTTATGAAAAACGTACGAGCCAAATCCTTTATTCTGATTATCTCGGTTTTTGAAAACTAAGATAAAACATCGTTGGTGAAACACGATCCACACATTTCTGAGATAATAATTTTAACCGAGTTTTTGAGAACTGAGATAATAGAGAATATTATCCAAGTTGGTGAAACTGGGCCATAGAGATGGACATGTGATGCGTGGGAGTGCACCAGATGAGGTTTTACTTCTGGATTGGTGGGAAATACAAAAAAATAACTTCTTAGAAGTGTGGGTTACAGGTGGTAGGGAAGAAGGAACAGGAGCCTATTTTCTTTCATCCAGCTCTACGTGAGGGACTGATGGAAGAATGTTCTGGGGTGACAAAAATACCCTCAAGCTGAGGGGCTTCCCTCCCCTTTCTTTCCGTAACGTTTCACTGACCCAAACATTAAGACTACCCATACCTTCCCACTAAGCTTCCTTATTCGTCATTCACCGCCTTCTTCCCCCCTCCCATGAACTTGATGATTGAACTTCTCTCCACCCTAATGACCCACCCGAGCTGGACCTTCTAGGAATGAAGGGAGGGCCACCGCGGGGCGTTTTGACACGGCTTTTGTTCCCTGTCCCTCATGCAGTGATGGAAGGATAAAGAAAGAGCAGGCTTTTGTATCTTATTGTCTCCTTGCACTCCCAACCTTTTTCGCGATAAGGGTTTTCTACTCTTACCTGGCCTAACGATCTGGGTATTCCCTGATCCTTGGCAGTTGACACACTACCACCCCTTCACCTCAAAACAACCTACCTGGCATTCCTTCTCCTTTCTCCTCCTCACTCACCCCTTCACTTTAGTAAAACCCCCAGTGAATAAAATATCTGTGCATTTGTGTACACAAAGAAACTGGAAATATATTCACAAATTTTCACTCCACGGTAAATTGTCTATTCTCCTATTCATCATGAAACGATATTTACCATATAAATACTGAACTAATTGTCAGGAAAAAGAAATCATTTTCTATCACACAATTAGTTGGGTAGTTATCTTGATTTCACCCCAATGGTAAACTGTCACGACATCGGTAATTATATAAACGCCAGCAATTTTGTATAGACTATCGTAGCCACAAAGGAATATTTTCAAATGAGAGGTACAAGACATATAACTGTAACCGTGTGATGTGTTCTTGACAGTAATCGGTGAAACCTCTGAATCTCCTGGCAAGTTACAGTTACTCATTCAACGAGAAATATTCACACGACATGAGGAAGCATTATTCTAGGAATTCGGATAATGCATTGTGTTAAAATTTTCTTAGAATTGCTGCTTGGTGTAATTATAAACATACAGTAAACTCTTGATTTTACGAAGTCAGTGGGACCGGAAAATTGGCACTTCGTAAAATCGAGTTTCGTAAATTCAAACCTTTTTCATTAGTCACGAAAAAAATGTTCGCTTTTGTTTCTTCCGCCGTTTTTTGTCTTTAGTGGTCTTATTTAAATGTTTTCGGTGATTATTCTCGGTATAATTCATAGAAAAGGCTTTTTGTTATCGATTTATGATGTGAAAAATCGTTAAATAATTATACCACCATAAAATTCCCATTTCTTGTTCATACTTCAACATCAGTGATCGCTCAAGAAATTCTCGACCAGTTTAGAAAACGTAATCAAATAATGAATTGCAATGTTTATTATAAGAATTTAATGTTATAAATTTGTGGTTAGGAGCGAATAGCAACTATTAAGTATGCTAAAGATAGATATTTGTTTCTGACACCCATGGAATTTTAGCGGCAGCCGGCCTAACCGCCATTTATGTCGCCCTCTATCGCTCAGTGACGAGGAAAAAAAACAAGGGTCTTAACCCGTTTCCAAAATAACCTTCGTAAGTTAATATTTTGAGTTACTTCGTATTTTCAGCAGAATGTGCTCTATTTTCACTGAGATTCTATTACGATCATAAATAACGTAGGATGAGATTATCTTCTGGCGAATATTTGAAGAAAATTCTGTTTGAGTTCTCCGTCCGACTACTGTGTTCCATCATCTTTGCAGACGTTTCCATAAAATACTTACCGTATAAGCGCGTGTAAGAGGCGCACCTTTTTTCCCAGAAATTGCAGCCGAAAATGGGGGTGCGCCTCTTACACAAACTTCTAATCTTCCCTCCCTCCCCTTCCCCGGTCGCAAGTCCAAGGGGAACTGAGTGGCCTTGGTTTTCAGCGTGAGTCAGTCATCTGAAACCCTGGGTCAAAAACAGGCGGCAGGCAGGGGAGTTTCTCCCTTAGTGACGTATTTCTAAAATGCTCCTGTTTGCTTTTCTTGTAAGCATCGTGCCGTCACCTAGGTACCCCAGAGGTGAACATGGAAAAGATCGCGCGGGGTATTTAGCTCCGGAGGGCGCGCTAAATTTACTGCCACGAGTGGATATCCCGAGGCATTTACACTAGTAATCGGATATCAGACATAGAGAAACGCGTAGTTTTGAAGGACATACCTGGTTAATAGTCAACATCTCTCTTGCCCAGCAATTTCCTTTACGCTGAGGACCTGATTTTTCAAAAATCATCTTCAGACGCTAATATGAGGATTTTTGCAACTGAAAATTATATTGGTGTCAAAACCTGCGGTTTAAAAAGTTCGAATGAGTGTGTTTATTAATGGACTAAATGGTGGATAGGAGAAATCGGAAATGCTTATAAGTGAAGAGCGCTGAAGGAGAATTCGAGGGGAAGGAGCGTGCTCCCTCCCCTCCGTATTTTAAGCTACGAGGCTATGAGCGAAGGAGCAAGGGAAGAACACGTCCGATCTTGCATGTGATGTCGTTTCCTTCAAAGCGAAGGCGCAGCAATGTGAAGTACGCAGTTTGCGTTGTCTGAACTCTTAAAGTTTCTAGTCCGTCTCGTCTTGTTTGAATGCGCTTATGCGACGCTTGTTTCTTCGGAAATTGTGCTGTTTGGACTATGTTGAATATTAGTAGCCTTGTTCTAACTATAAATATTTGTTTTAATCAATTAGAGCTTAAAAAACTTAAATGCTGTCAGATATACATCGCGTTAGGTCTCATTCTTTTTAAAATCTCGTGCGTGTCATACAATTGCTGAAAGATATCGAGATATCTTCGAGCTTAGTAGGCGACTCACCTAGCATTTGGCCTCCAGAAACTGGGAGAATTGAACCTGGTAGAACAAAAAAGGTCAGTTGGTGAGATAGGGTAGGGATGAAACACGTTTCCATTGTTCCCCGGTAACTTGATATTTTCCGATTTTCCTGTGTGGTGTCGGAAAGGAAAAAAACGGCACAGGCATTGGCTGATGGAGGGCCGAGTGTGGTTCCGTTAAATTTACGACGTGGTTATTATCCTACGGCGCTGATATTGCCCCGATTGTTGTCCAATCTCATGGGAAGGTTCATGCTATGTGCCTGTCGTGTTTTACCTTAAAATTTTCCACGGCTGCAATTCTATTGCAATACTCCTGCGTGAGCTATTATACAAAATTGTTCGTGAGTAGGACTATTATCGTAGAGCAACGGAGTATGCTAAGAGAGGATCGGAACTCTTTCTACTCCCTCTTATGCCTCAATTAGTATTGAAAGAGGAAATTTCGATAGCTGTCGAAATTCCAGGCATACGTCTGCAACACCGCACGATATGATTAAAAAAATGCCGCAAAATTTTTTTCTTTATAGCTTCGATGCTCAAAATAGGGGTGCGCCTCTTACATGTGTGCGCCTCTTGCACACGCTTATGCGGTAATTCTTCATCAGGACCATATTCTTCATGCCGGGTGTGAGGTGACCTGTTCATATAGTATATTTCTCTCCTTTTATGCCGACAGGAGCAAGGTTCCAACCGGAAAACGACAGGAGAAACATCTTACAGTATCGGAGAAATAGAGAGAGAAACGTTATTATCCACATTGATTGTTTTCTTACAAGAGACGTTTTATCATTTCTCAACGTGGTAAAGTATTGGTTCACTTGCGTGAATTCCCAAAAATGACACGCAAAAACCTGTACCTTCAACTCATTTAGTTTTCGTGTTTCTTTTTCCGCCGTATTGAAAGTTATGCAAAGGATCATTGACATAATCGTAAATAAATATAGAGTGGAAAGCGCAAAGAAAATAATTAAATTTCAATTTTAAAGTCAGCAGAGAAGAAGAGAGACAATTTTATAAGCACGGCACCATTTCCCTGACTATGGAAGATACTTCTCCAGCCTCTCTCCGGTTAAAAACTTACCCCCGTTGCCGGTAAAGATGAACCATGCCCTTCTCCACAGTCGGAGAACATTCTCAGTGGGTGGGGTGAATAAGAGTGGGATGGGGATTGCCTGAGGAAAGAAGTGTGGTCAGCATAAGGAGTGGTGAAGGGGGCAGGAGAAAGAAGGGTGGGGAAAGGTCCTTCAGCTCTGCCTCAGACTACGTTTGGGGGCCGTATTTTGTTACGACGCACGCAAGCTCCGTGACCTTAGGAAGGGAGTGAATGGGAAATGCTGGGGAAGGAGGGGTTTGGGATGCGTAAGGTGGGTGTCAGCAAGATCAGCCAAAGGCGGCAGGAGGGAGTAAACAAAGGCTTTGTAAAGAAAGAACTCTCAGCATGGGAGAACGGGGAAGCTCGTGAGAAGAAAGTTCATGGTTAGACTTGGAAGTGCGTCTTCATTACGAGAAGCCTGAAATATAAATTGGCTGTAAATAGAGCTCAATACTTAAGATATTTAAGTTGTTTATTCACAAAGGCCAATATATACACGAAAAGATATTACCCAAAAAAATCTGTTATTTTTTTTTGCTTTTTTCCCTTCTCCATCACCGCTTCCACCATGGTTTCTAACTTGCATAAGTGGTATTTAAATTGGGGGTCCAAATCGTTAGCCAGATCAAAATGTCTTAATGCTTGGAAGGCAGCGTATACTTCTTTTTCATTAGGTGGAATTACTTCCTCACTTTCATCATCGTCGTCACTGCTAGTCTGACTAGTCCCGGCCGCTGCTTCTTCCGACACAGGCACCGGCGTCGAATCGTCGCAAGCCTGGAGATCATCATCTAACGCAATATAATCGCTTGATCTTGTGCTGTGCTCCTCCTGCTTTTTCCAAATATTATTTAAAATCTTCTTTTAAGCCACTAATCTCCTAACTTGCATAAGTGGTATTTAAATTGGGGGTCCAAATCGTTAGCCAGATCAAAATGTCTTAATGTTTGGAAGGTAGCGTATACTTCTTTTTCATTAGGTGGAATTACTTCCTCACTTTCATCATCGTCGTCACTGCTAGTCTGACTAGTCCCGGCCGCTGCTTCTTCCGACACAGGCACCGGTGTCGAATCGTCGCAAGCCTGGAGATCATCATCTAACGCAATATAATCGCTTGATCTTGTGCTGTGCTCCTCCTGCTTTTTCCAAATATTATTTAAAATCTTCTTTTAAGCCACTAATCTCCTCCGCGATTTCATCTGCCGCAGCTTCCTGAAGGTATAACGTAACGATTCAACCAGAGCCGTGATATTAAAGCAGTAAAATTACTATTAGGTTAGTTGTATCAAATACCATGAACCTCGGGAACATCCTCATGATGCGCTGTCGGAGGGAATCCGTCCGATTTCCAGCAATTTGCGATGGTAGTGGAGGAAATCTCTCTCCAGGACTCGGCTATGGCGCGGATTGCATGTATCAACGTCGATTTCGGGATGTTATTAATTTCTGTTCCCATTTCTAAAAGTAGCAAATAGATTTGAAAGAATGATAATCATGAATAAAAATATCTAAATCGATATCCAAACGCACATGAGCAAAATAGATGAATTTATACATACCGATCCATCGCAAGTAATACCGCACAAGCTTCTTCCGGTACAGGACTTTAAAATTCTGGATAATGCCTTGGTCCAAGGGCTGGGACTTGCTGGTCGAGTTCGGGGGTAAAAAAGGGCTCGAACATTAGCCAATTTTAGATCTTCCACGTATTTATGGACGGTGGCATTATCCATTATTAAAACAATTTTGCGGTTCTCTCCAGCAATTTTTCTCTGTAGACGTATAACCGTTTGCTGTAAAATTTCTTGGGTCATCCAGCTGTTTTTATTTGCATGGTAAAAAACTGGGAGGGCTTCCAATTTTACATGTTTTAAGCACCGTGGCCTTTCGAATTTCCCAATGACAACGCGCTTGATTTTGTCCGTGCCCGTTTGGTTGACGCACAGCCCCACAGTAACACGCGCTTTACTCTTTTTCCCCCCATGGCACCTTTGCCCTTTGAAACCCAGGGTTGCGTCAGATAATGCATTAAAAAATAGTCCAGTTTCATGGGCCAGCGAGGGTGAGCTCGTCGAGGAAAGGGTCCCGGATTAGGGACCCTTCGAAGTGCTTCGGCGAAAAGTAGTCAAGTAGTCTTCTAAGTACGTTCACAGCAGTGCAAAGGGTTAATTAGGGGTGTACGAAATACTCCACTCGACCTTCCTGACATGTTAAACTACGAATTATTGTCGATGCTATGTTTACGAACAGGCACGTAAATAGGGGCATAATGTCAGCCGCGATATTTTTACTGAACTCCTACTTCCCCTAAATTCCCACAGTGAGGTTTTTGGCGACCCATTTCTCTCCAAAGTTGCATTATCATTTACGATTTCGCACTTTTGATGGACCACAGTTGGAAGTGCTGATTTTTTAGCTACTTACGCCGGCGTAACTAGTTTTGTTGACAAATTTTTTGCCGTAGTTCGTATAAACGAATGCCATTTGCTCCTAGGGACTGAGCCGAGGTTCGTAAATTAAAAAAAAATCGTATAATCGAAACTTCGTTTAATCGAATAGCGCCATGTATTTAGCATAGACTTTTCACCGGGACCGCAATATCACTTCGTATAATCGAAAACTTCGTAAAATCCTGCTTCGTAAAATCAAGAGTTTACTGTAGTAACCCTGGGATTTACCCAAAGGTGACTATCACCACGGCAGGTACGTGGACGCGGAACGGAGTAGGTGCCCAAGCAAAACTAAGTCGGAAGCCATGGAAAAAACAACCTTGCCTAGCCATGAGTTTCTATGAATAATACTTGCAAAAAGATGAAGTTTTGTCAATGAACATTATATCGAGGCAAACATTATGACTCATAGCTAAAATAGAAAGCAAAATTGGTATAGTAATATTATCCTTTTGTTTAACCATTTCATTTTGTTTATAAAGTTTAGAAAATTAAATAAAATGCTTAAAAATAGTTTATACGGCACCGTAAATCCAACGACGTAACTTTTTTCATTAGAGGCCAATAAAATGTAAAGTATCAAATCTATGCAATCAATATTTTATATGTAGAGGAAGATAGACGAAAAAGTAGACTGCTGAAAATTTCAAAATGATCCATTGGTATGGAAAATTTTTACACCACTTTTAAAACCACAAGCGCCGCTAAGGCGCAGCGAATCCATATGAGGGTTAATGGTCTCTAGTCATCTCGGTACGATTTGCAGAGGTAGTTAGGCTGTCTCAGGGGTATCTCCTTGGTATGATAAGTGGAGGTTTTACGAGATAAAAAGGTTCACTACAAAGAGGTTTGCCTATAAATATACATGTAAATCTGAAGGGACCGTAGGGGTGGTATGAAGTATGGAGGTTTATGATGTAAAGAGGTTCACTACATAGAGGTTTTACTGTAGTAAATAGACACTTCCAGCCCTAAAATCATCTACTGCATTATGCTGTAATCTTTCATAGGTACTGTAGAGCTGATTTCTCTCGCTAACAATAGTAGTTATTTATGCTTTTTCATTACAGGGCCTGTCCACCGGGCTACACTTGTTTACAAGGATATACTAACAACCCTAACTATGGTTATACAAATTTTGACACATTTGGTTGGGCCTCCTTATCTGCCATTAGACTAATTACTAGAGACTATTGGGAAAACCTTTATCAATTGGTGAGTATCAATAGCTTTTACATCATTCCTAGAAATTATTTACCTACCATGATTAAACTTAACTCTTTCCCTACTGATGACCATTCATCATTAGTTTTCCTGACTAACTAAGTGGATAAATGACGTACATATCCATAAAAGATTTTCCTATCCAAGTGAATGCACTATGAATACATACTATACTTTGTTTTCCCCTTCATAAGTAAAGCCCTTATCGGCCTTCCACTCAAAAACATGTAGTACGTACTGTAACGGTCCACCTGGATTATATTTGGGCCGAAAGGAAATGTGTACAAGAAAAAATAAGATAAATTCCTGCTAACTTCTCCCACAAGAGACAACAGGACAAACCCTCACCACCAAACACCCAGCAACAAAAAATAAAGAATCTCATCAGGAGAAGATACGTGAGTGGGGGGTCCCCGAGTGACCCCTATCCTTCATGCTCCCGGCTTTAGCACCGGAGAAGTGCACCTGGATGTCGGGGAAAGGTATGACCAGGGTTGATTGGGGGCCTCATCTCTTCAACTCGTAAAGTGAATGACACGCTCACACAATTTCGTTCATTCAACCTCAGATTATTACTATTGGAAAACTTGGCATAAATATTACATGAAATAAGAACCCTCTTACAAGCTAAATGCGGGATGGATGGATGGGCAATGAAAGGTAAATAAAAAAGAAAATAACCATAATAAATGTATAATAGATCATAGAACAAATAAGAAATGAACACCGCTGAAGGCATATAGTAAAAAAGAGCAACAATTCCAAATATTCTTAGCCTCTTCCCTACGCAGGGCGTGATTTCACGGCCTGAATTTTCTGACGCTAAAGAAGGAAGGCCGGCTTTTCACGGCTTGAATTTTTCGAAGCAAAAGGGCAAAGGCCGTGTTTTCACGGTTTCGCGGTCAAGAATGCCAAGTGAGTCCCAACCGCCATTAGGGTCCCTTGGCGCGAGAGGTCCGACCCTTTCCTATTGTCCATGTGGGGATTACCTCGGCCCACTCCGGCACTTAGTGACCCAATCAAGGAAGGTGCTCATGGTCACTTATTTGTTTATAAGGTGGAATAACTAAACACGTAAATGTTGCATTTATTGAAAATCAATGCGAGGAATTAAATTCTGTATGTTCTGCTGATTGGTTCCAAATTTTAAACGGAATTCTAGCGTTCATATTAACGGAGTTGATCATCACATAGAACAATTTTTGGAGACGCTAAGGTTAGATGTTTAATTGTTATTTTTATTACTCACTAGCAAGTTTGTAGGAGCGATATTGTAATGATTTACATCTAAAAATATACGTTATTTTGTTAGCTACATTCTAGATGTACATTTGCGGTGAAATTCGATAGAATATTCGATTTAACTTGTATGAAAAAAAGCCCTCGTAATGTATTAAAATATGATTCTCTCAGTTCTTTGTCGTGAGCCAAAATTACAGCGACTATTTTTAATAACCTCTTACCAACCTTTGAATACAAAGGTATTATAAACGAATTTCGCTATAAATACAGTGAGTCCTCGTTTAACGTCTATTCTCGAATTCTAGCGTTCATATTAACGGAGTTGATCATCACCTAGAACAATTTTTGGAGACGCTAAGGTTAGATGTTTAATTGTTATTTTTATAACTTACTAGCAGGTTTATAGGAGCGACATTGTAATGATGTATGTATATCTAAAATATACATTACTCTGTTAGCTACATTCTAAGTTTACATTTGCGGTGAAATTCGATAGAATATCCGATTTAACTTCTATGAAAAAAAGCCCTCGTAAAGTAATAAAATATGATTCTCTTAGTTCTTTGTCGTGAGCCAAAATTACAGCAGCTTTTTTTAATACCCTCTTACCAACCTTTGAATACAAAGGTATTATAAATGAATTTCGCTATAAATACTGATTAATGCATATCCTAAAAATTCGTAAATTTAATGTACGATAATGTATGATAAGGAATGTTTTACGTAGACACATGTTGTGAGAAGCATTCCATACCATTGCAAGAATAAGAACTGCTCTACCCAGGTAATTACTCTCATATCTTGGTTCTCTGGTCAGGATCCAGGTGGTCTGCCCTGTGCCCCTCACGGGCTTATTTCGGGACACATTAGAGCGTTGATGTTTTCTTGGAAAAACTTATTATCGTCCAACTGGAACACCCAAGAGTATATTGGTGTAAGTATTCTCCTACTGAAATATGTACGTGGAAGATGATAACCTCACTCTTCTCGGAAAAGCTCATTTGGCTACGATATAGTGCCGTTTTGCTGAAAACCCTAAAAATAACCGTAGAACTTAGTTTAAAGTTCTACAGGCATTGCAAAATGAAAGGAATACATGGATGAACTGACATTTAATGCAACAGTAACAAGAAAAAATATTAAAATTGCACTGGCAACAATAAACTGACCGCAAAAGTACGCCGGGATGGGCTACCTTCGGGGAAAAGAGTCGAGGATTATATTTGCCCAGTTGCCGAGGAAAGGGTCCGGCACCCCGCTAGGAAAGGTCATTAAGGGGAGGAAGCGACTACCTGGACAGTCCCAAGCCGAGAAAAAACTCCGTACGGGGCGAAAAAGAAAGTCTCAAACCCTTCGTATAGCCAAAAGCAACTTCCCGTAAAGGAGCTCGGCACAAAAAGGTTAATGATTTCAGGGAGGTATTGACTAGTCCTTCCCGTTTGTTTAGCACACTCATCCTCAATGATGACAAAAATAATTCAATTTGCGCTTTCACAGGGTAGGGGACAGTTTCAACAAGAAGTTAGCACTGCGGCTGAAGCATTCCTTTTATTGGGGGGATTTAAGGGATATGTAATTACTATCGTGGAATGACAACCTTACGTCTCTGCTCTGAGTCAGTGACAGCCCAGAGATATCTCTGCACCAAAATCTTCCGACATTCTGCTCCTCTCTCAGTATGGGAGTAGCGTCGGGTCTGCGGTGCTCCAGTCTCTCTGCTAGGCTGTTGATTCTGTAGAAATTGGGGGACAAATGGTCCTTCTTTAGGTACCAGTACGCCGCATCATCCTCTTCAGGTCACATTCTGACAAGTTTCTTGGTCTCTTAATCAGTAAAAGCTCCAATTATAACTCTAAATACCCTGAAATACATATTTCAATCAAATCTAATCCCACATTTCATACGACATCTTATTCTGGGGTAATGACAACCTTTCTCACAAGTTTTTTTCCCTAAAAAAGCAGGCCATTAAGGCCTTCACCTCCCCCTCCATGCCTCTGGCAGACCTTCAGTACAGAACCATACCATCCTCACGCTTCCATCCCCCTTTGTACTTCACTGCATCTTATAAAATCATTATTACTACTATTATTGTTATAACTCAATGGAAATTTCCCAAGAGTGCAATTGTCTATTGGATCATGGACAGAAATGATGTATCGATATCTGATATCACTGCTAATGATGAGAAAGACTAAAATGACATACCTACCATACATTATATATGCAGATAAATAATGTTTTTTTATTTCAAAGTGATATCTTTTTGAAATAAAATGATATCATTACACTGCTTGGTAAAATACTCATGCTTTGCACTAACTTGTAAATTGTTTCTGAAGGTGTTTTGATGAGAGATTTCCTATGCCTCGCATGTTCAATGCTTAATAATTATATTCCTCATCTTTTCACAGGTCCAGCGTGCGGCTGGCCCATGGCACATGCTGTTTTTTATTCCCATTATATTCCTTGGCTCATTTTATCTTGTCAATTGCCTGGTATTTGCTATTATAGCCATGTCATACAGTAACTTTCACAAGAGACAAGAAGAAGAGGAGTCAGCAGAGAAAGAAGCTATCAAAGTATGTTTCCTCATCCACATATCTATAGCATTATGCCCTCCAGTGATTATTAATGGTTTCGGCCTCTTTATCTCCAGTTCCCCTATCTCAAAAATGGGTTCTTTTGAGCTGCTGTAAATTATTAACAAATGCCCAGGCAGTTACACACCATTGCTATATATTCTGGCATTTTTACCACAAAATCAGAGCTCATTATGAAATGATATCCGTCTAAGGTGAAGCTATAGGAATCTAATTGGGTATTCCAGCCCATTCATTACTTGACCTGAGTTAACATTTAAAAATATTGTCTGATGAAGTCAACTAGACAAGTGAGTTTTTGCTAAATCAATGTTTGTTGCTTTAAAAAATAAATCAGAATTAAACTCTTTGTTTTTTCTTGAACCATTCTCTTATGATGGAGGGTCAAAAGATCTTTTTAAAAATGAATAATTTTGAATATGCAGAATGATTTTTGTCTTCCTAGTTCATGAATATTATAATAAATGGAAAACAAAGCTAACAAATAAAGCAGGAAGTTAAATGTTGATGTAGTTGGTGCTTCATGCTCATGCTCACCTTGCTAATTCTTTTTTTGCTGTTCTATCCAAAACAACAGAATCGAAACCCCAAGTGCAAATCACCTGGTGATTTTAGAGTGCTTGGTATTACCATAGTTTCTGTCCCTATAACTTCCAGTTTTGATACACGGACGTGAGATCTATTTCTATAATCTTTTCACTTTATTAATGCAGGTGAGCTTTCGTGAGAGCCTGGACACTCTCGGCAGGCTGCGCTAATGGGGTAGGCATGGGCATACCACGGTCAAAGGGGGCTCCTCATTAGAAGCAAAAATCACAAAAGTCTTTAAGCAAAATCAGTACTGAATTGAAACAAAATTATTCAACAAATTTTCTTTAAACCCACGAAAAATGATATGCATTAGTATAAGATATGTAACCAAAATAAAACTATTTTTTCAAGGAAACATTCTCATAAACTAATAAAGCGCTGTCATAATTTTATTAAAATGTTGGTTTCATTCACCTTTTCCATGCTAAAATGTCACAACTTGGCTTGCCCCCCCCCCTAATTATGATCCTTGGTATGCCCTTGCAGGGGTGCAGCTAAGAAATAAGGTTAGGTTTCAGGGGCAACTAATACTTAGAAGTGTGGAGGTATTGCATACCCGCCAGGGTGAGGGGGAGTTGCGGGGGCCCTCCTCCAGAAAATTTTTAAGATTAATGGTTCAAAATGGCGAGTTTTACGGCTTTCTGAGGGATATTTGATTAATCCTAACACTATCCTATTAGTAATACTGATCCAATTAAGTAAAATGGATTAAACTAAAAAATTTCTCAACTCTGGGGGGGGGGGGGGGGGGTTTCATCCCCCAAATGGCTACACCACTGTGGCCTTGGGGGTAGCGGTAGTATCAAGAGAGAGAGAGAGGAGGAACGAACTCAACGTTGCCTAATGTACATAGCCACCCTAGTTTGTCACTGAAAACGTGTGAGTCAAGGGTAGCCAAATGTATTTATACCCCAATGCCGAGACAATATACCGACTCATTTGACATTAAGTTTTTGGTACTTAGGATAGTCCTTTAGCAGAAGCTCATGACCTTGTCAGCTACCACACTGAATTAGGCACCATTGATGAAAGGTATACAAGGGGAACGCGCGAGTTTTGGGAACACTGCTCCTCAAGCAGATTCGCAATGTTAAGTCCACGGAGGTCTGAGAATGACTCACTGAGGCCATGCCCGCTGATTGCTGATTGACAAAGGCAAAGTCACGCGTCGAGAAACTTTCCCTCCCCTAACTCCCACTTTCTTTAGCCACACCAGATCACCCCCATAAATTAAATAAACAGAATATAGAGGCAAAAAAATTGTTTATAGCACAAAAATCAAAGATGTAGTTTTAAGCAATAGAAAAATCTACTAATTTTGAAACCAATGGCTTGGTTGAAAATCAAATGGTATTGTTGTGTGCTGTACTCAATGCAGTTAATTAGAGTGTTGATGTAGAATATCTGTAATATGTCCAAGATTAGTTGACATTTACTTACATTTTGAGTAATGGATATTGATTTTTCTTTAACCAGCGAGTGAGACAAATATTGCAGTGAGGATCTGAGGTTTCTCCTCATTGGTAGTGGCTTTCATGCATTCCTCTGCATAGTCTTGTCTAAAGGCATTGACAGTTCTCCAGCCATCCTATGAGCATCTTCAGCCTTCAGCCATCATAAGATGCCAGCATGGCTGAACTGCAGAAGTATGGCTGGAGAAACTATCGATGCCTTTACACAAGACTACACGGCGGAATGCCCGATAGCCATTACTTCATGTGAAGGAAAACATATGGAAAACACATCATACCCACCTATGGATTAAGCAGTAGCAGAGCTTGGTGTAGTGCTTTTTTAATTTTTGTGGCAAAAAAAATTTTTTCCGCACACATTCTAGGAATAGATTTTGCTTCAGTGTATCAAAAATGCAAGTTATGGGAACATAAACTTCAGCAATAGCAAGCATTCAAAGTGAGTCAATTTGATTTTACGCTTAAAAAAAGGCACTTTTTTGAGAAAAAAAGTAAGTAAGAGAAATAAATACTAGAGGGAAAAGTATTTTATAAAGTATGGATATGATCTATTGAAAAACAAACAACCTCTCTTATGCTAATAGTCGCACAGAAATGGTAGCTTTGTTTGGATGATAGCAGTCCTCTAACTTGGGTATCTAGCCTTTTTTCAGTAAAAAACTTCATTACAATCCATATGTTTTTAAATATTTTTTTACTCAGACGTAACATTTCATCTCTCAAACTCAAGTAACTTTAATTTTGAAACATGCAGCCAGCCTTAGTTCAATGACATGCTCTCTTTAATGGTTTTCTTTTTTCTGTTGCTGCGGGTGTTGCAGAAAGAGAAGGAAGAAGCATTGACAAACAGGAGGAGGTTAACAGCAGCCACACCGAATGGTGAGCAAGTGAGGAAGGTAAGGACCAACTACCTCAGGATGTGTTCAGAAATGGGTAAAGTACTAGAAAATTGTAACAGGGCTCACTTACAGTAACTTTTAAAATGTTGCAATCAGATATGAGTGCCAGCTACAATTTAAAATATTGTACAGTAACAGTTCCCTGAGAGCACACGAAAAATTGTAGACGTATACATTTGGGATATTTCTAGTCTACAGGTAACTTAACCGATGGAAGTTACCTGTAGACCATAAATATACGCGATGTACTACTACCGCAATTGGGATATTTCAAGTCTACTGGTAACTTAACCGATGTAAGGCTGTAGACCAAAAATATACGCGTGATGAAAAGTAAAGAAAACATTAGTTATTTCACATAAATGTCATGTCATGTATATTCATCATGACAAGTAGATTCCATAAAGTTACGCATGAAACAGCTAATTATAAATATACGCGATGTATAATACACGAAAAATTGAAGGCGTACACATTTGGGATATTTCTAGTCTACAGGTAACTTAACCGATGGAAGGCTGTAGACCAAAAATATACGCGATGTACTACTACCGCAATTGGGATATTTCAAGTCTACAGGTAACTTAAATGATGGAAGTTACCTGTAGACCATAAATATACGCGATGTATTCTACCAATGCCTTCTAAGCTAACGAGCCGTATGCTGGAGATGGTAACACAGTTGGTCGTCTGCAGACCACGTTAGTGTATTGTTTTGATTGATTTGAGTTTGATTGTTTATGAGTTGCGAGCAGTTGTGAGAGCTTCGTTTGTGATACGTGTTGGTTATTTCCAATGTAAAGCAAAATCTCCGACGATAGAGGCTCAGAAGCCCTCATATTTTGTATTATTTACAATATTAATATCTGAGTAAGTGCATTAAATATAAACTGGAACAGTGGTTAAACCAAAAAGTCTGTAGCATCGTTGTAGCAGTCTGACAATGAGCCACGACCGTTGGAGGTGGATACGTTAAATGTAAGTTGATGTTATCGACGGCACCTCATCCATTTATGTATTAGAACAATTTTGATATTTTCTAATGCCTGCTATGCTTTGACAGCCAATAATTTCATCCATTTCTTCGTAGGTACTGGTAAATTCATCGTTAAGGACTGCTTGTGCTTGTATTATAAGGTGAACACCAGAGAATACAACTTAGTTCGCTATGCTTGGAGATTTTCGATTTTTACTAAAACATCTTTTGTGCCAAAATAGTGTTATTTCCATCGTGACAACTCTCGTTAATCTACTGCTGGCAATCACTGTGCCAGTGGTTGTAATGCACTATGACAGTTAAGTTTGACAAGGTTGAAAAACATAGGCCAAGAGTAGTATTTTCAGATTTCCATCGTGATTGAATTGTAAACAGTGCTATTACGCTATCGATAAATGGACAGTTATGTAAATGTCAGTGGCGTGTTATCCTCCGTTGTTCACCGTGGGTATGACATATCACGATCAAGCTATCAAGATCAAAGCTGAGTGTGAAGTTTCTCTGAGAGCACACGAAAAATTGTAGACGTATACATTTGGGATATTTCTAGTCTACAGGTAACTTAACTGATGGAAGTTACCAGTAGACCATAAATATACGCGATGTACTACTACCGCAATTGGGATATTTCAAGTCTACTGGTAACTTAACCGATGTAAGGCTGTAGACCAAAAATATACGCGTGATGAAAAGTAAAGAAAACATTAGTTATTTCACATAAATGTCATGTCATGTATATTCATCATGACAAGTAGATTCCATAAAGTTACGCATGGAACGGCTAATTATAAATATACGCGATGTATAATACACGAAAAATTGAAGGCGTACACATTTGGGATATTTCAAGTCTACAGGTAACTTAACCGATGGAAGGCTGTAGACCAAAAATATACGCGATGTACTACTACCGCAATTGGGATATTTCAAGTCTACAGGTAACTTAAATGATGGAAGTTATCTGTAGACCAGAAATATACGCGATGTATTCTACCAATGCCTTCTAAGCTAACGAGCCGTATGCTGGAGATTGTAACACAGTTGGTCGTCTGCAGACCACGTTAGTGTATTGTTTTGATTGTTTATGAGTTGCGAGCAGTTGTGAGAGCTTCGTTTGTGATACGTGTTGGTTATTTCCAATGTAAAGCAAAATCTCCGACGATAGATGCTCAGAAGCCCTCATATTTTGTATTATTTATAATATTAATATCTGAGTAAGCGCATTAAATATAAACTAGAACAGTGGTTAAACCAAAAAGTCAGTAGCATCGTTGTAGCAGTCTGACAATGAGCCACAACCGTTGGAGGTGGATACGTTAAATCGTTCTCCTCTCTGGTTAAATGTAAGTTGATGTTATCGACGGCACCTCATCCATTTATGTAATTAGAACAATTTTGATATTTTCTAATGCCTGCTATGCTTTGATAGTCAATAATTTCATCCATTTCTTCGTAGGTACTGGTAAATTCGTCGTTAAGGACTGCTTGTGCTTGTATTATAAGGTGAACACCAGAGAATACAACTTAGTTCGCTATGCTTGGAGATTTTCGATTTTTACTAAAACATCTTTTGTGCCAAAATAGTGTTATTTCCATCGTGACAACTCTCGTTAATCTACTGCTGGCAATCAGTGCCAGTGGTTGTAATGCACTATGACAGTTAAGTTTGACAAGGTTGAAAAACATAGGCCAAGAGTAGTATTTTCAGATTTCCATCGTGATTGAATTGTAAACAGTGCTATTACGCTATCGATAAATGGACAGTTATGCATAGGCGGATCCAGGGGGGGGGGGGCACGGGGGCACGTGCCCCCCTCAGACCCTCAAAAATATGCAAGATTTTTAATACGGTCCCATTATATCATTGCATTCGTTTTGTATTGCGAGGTATCCTTGTGCCCCACCCAGAACAAAATCCTGGATACGGCCTTGCTTGTGCCCCTCCCAGAAAAAAATCCTGGATCCGCCCCTGCAGTACGTTATGTAAATGTCAGTGGCGTGTTATCCTCCGTTGTTCACCGTGGGTATGACATATCACGATCAAGCTATCCAGATCAAAGCTGTGTGTGAAGTTTATTTTTGTAGTAAATCAACGAATAGCAGTGAGAAGTTACCTGTGCCACTTGAATGGGCTAATTAAGTCTCTAAATCGGTGAATATATAGTATTTTTCATCATAGCGAGCTCTATGGTTGTAAGTTGTAAGTGATTAATATAAGTATGGTTGTGACTTCCAGTTTTTGATGATTATATTTGCCTATTTCCCACCATGTTTTTATGGTGTGTACTAGTATATCGTTTGTGGATTTACCTATATTATTGAAATACTTCGTTGCTTGTGTGTGTTGGCAGCAGAACCGATTCGCGATCTCAGATGTGAATTGTGTGCATACACTTGCTGTGAATTCGTATTCGTCAAACCAAGGAAATGGTGAAGCTTTGTCACATTATCATGAAATAAAAGTATCTTTCTGCGATAAGTGCATGTCTTGTGTTTCTTTAACTGTATATTGCTTCTCATAGATAACTGCCTTAAAGTTATTTTTCATTAATTTAGCAAGCGTTTTCTTTTGCTCCCTGAATTGGCATTATTGCTTTCCAAACCCCGCTACATACACGAAAAGAATGCAGAGAAACCGATTATTTGTTATTTCATAGGAGTTCAGTGTTTTTGTCAGTATTTAAGGTTCTCCTAAGTATTCGTGATGGATTTTTAGCATTTTCGGAGGGATAGGAATGCCTTCTCCGCTAATGCGGCGTTAACAAATTCAACAGCACGGCTCGTAAGCAGTATTAATTAGGCATTGCATCCTATGTTAATAATAGATATAATTGATAATTCTTCGAAGATAATAATCAAAATTGCCATAAATTCATTTCAGTTGAAAATCACACTTATTGCTACAAGATTAGCAGTATAAAATGTATGTTTTTGTAAAAATAATTACGCCTGCATTTGGTATAACCGTAGAACAAAATTATCACAAATGGGCGACATTTGCCCCTAATGTAGACCAAATATAGACGTCTACATTTGGTATAACCGCAGACCAAAATTATACCATTTTAAGTTACCAGTAGACCAAAAAAGGAAGACATTTGCACCTAATGTAGACCGAATGTAGACCTGATGTAGACAAAATGTAGTCGCCTACATTTGGTATACGGCAAACCAATTATGTATCCACCATTTCGGGGAAAATCGGGAGAATTTTACTTCGGCACAATCTACAGGTGATCCATAGACCTCCGAAGAAAATTCGGGATGGGCTCGTAAGAGTTAAGGACGACCTTGGGCTCAGGGTGCCTGGAGTGTATCACATCCCTTGTGAGTGTGGCCTTGCCTACGTTGGAGAGACCTCTCGTACGGTAGAAGCAAGAATAAAAGAACATAAGAGGCACATAAGACTTTGTCAACCAGAAAAATCGGCCTTGGCAGAACATAGCCTCGATATGGCGCACTCCATAAATTTTGACGGCACCAAAATCCTTTGCCGTTCTGATGGGTACTGGGATCGAATTGTGAAGGAGGGAATTGAAATACGTCTCGAAGACAAAAGGCTTAACCGAGACTATGGGCAGAACATCAGCCAAATATGGAGACCGCTGATAAATAAAATACAACGGTCGCGGTCACAATTCAGACTCCAAAACCCTTGAGCCTAATTTGAATCGGCTGGTCAACAATGGGCCTCAACCGTCCGTTGGCTAGCTCGCTATAAATATCCGGCGTAGACCAAGCTCGGCATTCAGTCTCAGCCCTGAAGACGATGAGTGAGGTACTCATTGAAACGTTGGCCTCAAAAAGCCTGACCCGGTGCTTAACCCGAGAAGATTTTATTCATTCGATTCGCCGGGAAAAACTACGATCATTTATAATTCCTAGTTATATTTATTGCCAAGAACCCTACTTGATTTGATTTAGGAACGGAACCAAAGGGACCGTTTGGACTTCAAAACAAATTCAGCCGTAGCCTACGTTATCAAAACAACAGGTTCTATTTTATACGCTAGCACTTACATTAT
Organism: Ischnura elegans; assembly: GCF_921293095.1. NCBI lineage: Eukaryota > Metazoa > Arthropoda > Insecta > Odonata > Coenagrionidae > Ischnura > Ischnura elegans. Next base: position 108,466,577 of record NC_060255.1, read on the forward strand.
TTCCTATACGTTCTCGCGTACAGAGACTATAGTACATGAACTTCCACTTTACATTATATCATGTAAACAAGGAACAAAAGCGAAAATTTCACCATGAACAACGGAAAAAGACGCTACCTTTAGTTGCCAAGTAACGGTTTTACCCAGACGGTCATGTTGTTCCAAGCAGAGCCATATTTTTCAGAGTTATAAGAAATATAAGGAGCATGCGGAAGCACTATACTGCCGCCAGTGAACGCCAAGAAAAATTATTTAGATGTCACATCAAACTTACTTGGAATTCAGCTGCGTCTTTGTAACCGCCAAACCACCATGCTGTCTCCAGTATTCCGTTCCGGTTCCTCTGTTGGAAAGGAGGAACGGAGGAATGTGGAGAACCATGGGAGAACACCTTCCTGTATCGCGGAGTAGCGGTAGATTCAAAATTCGTTCGCCACCAAAAAAACTAGAATTTCAATATAAAGTAAAGGTACGGCAGTACTTACCTTCTATTGCCTATCCTTAAATTGGACAATTACAATGTCTAATCTGGGAATGAGGCCATCGATGCCGTGATAATTTTAGGAGAATTCTTACCATTAAAAATTAAAATAAATTTAAAGCGTTATATGTTTCATTAAAATACTTTCCAATCAATCGCCTCTGAGATTTTTTAATCCCTAGAGAGTAAATATTAATTAATCAATAATTTGAAAGAGTTCATTTAACCTGTAGGAATGGAATGTCCCCGAGACGGCTACGCGACGTCCGCAGTACATTGGTACATAATATAAAATTTCAGTAAAAATCGATAAATTCCATTATTCCTGTTGTTAATTTTTGTAAAAGTTGCTAAATTTGTTTAAATTTAAGTAATTTTTATAATCATGAAAGAGTACGGGTTTATTGTTCATCCAACGCTTCTCAATCGTACAACATGCAGAAATTTTTAATTTTTTGAAAGTTGCTAAAATTGTTGCTAAATTTGTTTTAACTTTAAAAATTGTTATAAATAATGTAGAGAGTCATAAGTTCGTTCAATTGTTGTTGTTTAACCCGTAAGGCATGTAGAAATTTTAACGCTCGTAAATGTTACTTAAATTGTTGCTAACTTTGTTTAAACTTAATTAATTGTTATAAACAATATAAAACTTAAAAATAGCGTACATTTGTAGTTCTTAAACTATAGAAGCGGTAAAAATGTCAAAATTTTTTTTTCGTTAAATAGTTTATTATAGGGTAGTTTCCTTCATCAAAGAAAACAAAAGGCATTGATGGCGATTCGTTACCCATTAGTGTATTCATAATACACAAATTATTTGGTTTTTGAAATACCGCTTTAGACGAATGGCAAGGGTCAAATTTTATCCTCATTTGAAAAAGGCCAGATTGGCGCCCATGCGATTCCACTCCACGTGACGTCACAGGGACCTAGTTTCTACACGAGAGGATAGGAGTTATGCATCGTCAGAGGCTACCAATGCATGCATGAGTCACAGAGCTCAGGGAAACATGTCTTAATAATCACCTATTAAAACTGGCTAAGGTCGGAAAGTTTTCTTCGCTTGATAAGGTATTAATAAACCTTTTTTAAGCCATGCGCTACCAGACTAGAAGGTACTCAGCTACCCGTTAGCATCCTGCGTCCTATCAGCGCTCAGAGCCTCGATCAAGGTCACCTACCAGGCGGGGGGGGAACCAGAAATGCGTCGTACGGACTTTTTCCCTTCATTCCTACTTACGCGTCGCGTTTTCGCGCGCTTGAAATTTTTCACTTTTCATTTGATCGCGAAAAATAGATATCGTCATTTAAAAATCTAAAAGCGTGAAATACGTACTCCAGGAGTAATAATCTTTCGATTTAGGCAATAAAAAAATAATAGGAAACCACCCTATTTCCTCCCAGAGTCCACACTCCAACAAGAGGATTACATTTGGTTACCTAAAATAATCCTCAAAATATCTCTTCCTCCACGAAAAATTTCCTCTTCCTCGATCGGGAGGAAGTATTCTGGCTTCAGAAACGAGAGAGAGTTTTTTTTCTTTCTCCCTTCTCCTATACTCCCTACTCGGAGGAGGATCTCGAGACTTTCTCTCGGAGTTCCTCCTTGAGGAGGTGAGTGTTTTAAGAGGAAACCAAAACTCCCAAACCCTGCATAATGGGACACTAGCTGGACGTCCGCTGGACATCCGAGATAGGACAGTGTGCGGACAGATGGCCAGGACAGCCGGCGGATGTCCTCTGGCTGTCCTGAAAATCCGCGGACACTGAGAGGACGCGACGGACACGCAGCGGACGTCCTCTGGCAACGATGTGCTGTGTGGGAACATACAACCTACCTGAAGAATGATTGAGGCTTTCCCAGCGTATAGAATCATGAAATTCCCAAGTAACCTTCCAGGATACCACATACCTTGAGTTTCACTGAATTTAGTGCACTCCCAGCTCATTGATACCCTCTAGTATTATCTAAGCAGTAAAATTAAACAGATTGAGGGTAACAGGTTGAGGAGGATTTGAAAAGAGAAAATTGAAGTTCATAATTGCATTATGATTTATTCATGGTCAAAACACTTTCAAAATAAACATACTCCATTCTTGTAGCACTCTGGTACATTCAATTGATATTTCCCAGACAAAAAATTTGAATATTTCATAGTCTCCGATGTTATTTAACATGTGTCAAACTTTGAATACTTCACTGAGACTATGAAGTATTCAAAAAATTTGAATACTTCATAGTCTCCGATGTTATTTAACATGTGTCAAACTTCAGGACAAAGTAAGTAATAAGCATTTTTTTAGTTTTGTCCAAAATAATTTTTGGCCCAAGATATATTCCACCGAACATGGACCCATGGGTGCTACTTTTCACATTAGATTTCGGGCAAAATACTAAAATGCTCATATCTAAACAAGAGTTCAAGATATTTTGCTAATTTCAGTTTTATTTTAAAGATAATAATTTTCTAACGATACCTTGGGACAAAAAAAGCAGTAACACACCAACATCTGAAGAAGATGCAACAAGAACACATTGCAGAAGAGTAGGGACGGATAAAAGCTGCACGTTAAGTGCTTCACTTTGATTTTGCTGAGACCTGGTCAGTGATTCTACCACAAGAAGTTCAAGGATATCACTGGAGTAATGACCAAGTTTAAATTTTTACAGTAGTGACATATTTTCAGAACAAGGCCACAAGTGTAGCAGTTATAAGTGATGACAGAGGACATGAATCAGCACATGCATTGTTGGCAATTAACAAAATTCTTCAACCACTGCAATCACAGGTAGAAAATATCATAATTATTTCTGATGGTGCCGCTAGTCACTTCAAAAACCTTACCAACTATTTGAACTGGCAATGTTTAGGGATTAGAATTTTTGAGAAAAAATGTTTTTATGAAAAAATTTCAGCAAGAGAATGTGGACACAAATTTTCAATTTAAATTTAATCACAAAATTATTACCTTTAAAAAAAAACAGAAATAAGTATATTATCTTGAACCGTTCCTGAGCATTTTAGTATTTTGTCCAAAATCACAAGTGAAAAATAGCACCCGCAGGTCCATGTTGGGTGGAATGTATCTCGGGCCACAAATGTTTTTGGACAAAACAAAAAATACTTACTACTTACTTTGTCTTGAAGTTTGACGTATGTTAAATTCAATAACATACGAGGTATTAAGGTAAGATTTTTTCTTAGGCTGCCTGAATGGATATGGACTACTCCTACTACATTCTAATTCAAAAAGTTAAAAACAAAGTACATGTATGTACATGATGCAAGAATGCTAATAATTGTAGCAAAGCAATATAAAATTAATTGAACATTAATTTATTATTTGTCCTTTCTGAAGCACTCTGGTACAACCATTTTGATATTTCTCGGACAAACAACTTGCCCTCGTGAAGTCCCCTCCTCCGGGCAGAAACTGCAAAGATAAAGGGAATGCTATCATTACTCCCTGGGGTATATAGGAAAAATGCTTGAAAATTATATTAAACTCCTGAAGCATTTAATTTAGGAATAGGTTCCTCTATTCAGTTTAGGGTATTTGGTTTTCCCCAGAGAAATAAGTCAAAAGATGAAGTTACTCCATGGGGTAATACAAATTACCGTATATCTCCGAATATAGTCCCCCCTTTTTTTCCAAAAATGGCCGCGGAAAAGTAAGGGGGGGGGGACTATAATCGAGTGTAATCCAATTTAGCATACTAAAGGTGACCATAAAGTAATAAATAACGGCATAATGGCTAATGTTCTCGTAGTCTTTGTATTTGAGTATATTTATGAGGATTATAATCGGAGATATTAGTAAATACTGCCACGTTTTACCGGAAATGAAGACAATTTTTACCACAAATGTTGTACAGATACGATTATTCCGATTCAAATAGCATATCGAATATGCGTTTTCACGGAATCCATCGGGTAGCCGCTAATTTTTCTTGGAAAAGTATTGTTAGAATAATTCAATCGACACTGATCACTTAATGACGCAAAACAGTAAATAATTAATATGAAAACTAAACACACACTATCATTACATTAATCGAACACTAGAATTGAATCAATAGTATATGTACCCGTCGCTCATTTAATAACTACACGATTTAAATAATTGCGAAAAATAAACAGATAAAGTGAACCTTTCGTGACGATTTAGCATTTCTTTGCGTCCGTAGCTACTATACGTCCGTGCGGTTCGTGTTTACAACCACTGCCTTTACCGCCTTTACAGAACAAGAATGCGCAATAGGTGATGCATTTGTTTCTGAAAAGGCGCAATAATCGACGACTTTAAACCAGAAGCGCCGGCATTACTGCATTTGATCGAAATACAGCGACTCAGCATCGAAAGTGTAATCAATTTATTGAGGAATATCTTCAATTCGTCAGGGTAAATAGGATCGATAAATTACGTCGCATAACGTTTCGCAATTATTTCCGCGATATTTTCTTTATTAAAAATAATTTTACGTTCAACAGTGAGGTGATGGATCAAGTAGAAAGATGAGGATCAATCCTGCCGCAGATTAGAGGCCTTCAAAGACGGAGTTTCGATGCCAATTTAAAAATAGCCGTTGCAGAATACGCCGTAAATCATAGTATTTACAGCGCTAGCAAAGCGCTAATACATCGCGGAAGTCATTTCGGGGGTCTCGATGCGGCAGATTCAAAGAATTAGAGGAAAATATCGTCGAATTTGTGCGCAAATGCAGAGCAGAAGCTCTTTGTGTAACTTATGCAATGATTCGCGACGAGGCATTGAAAATTGATATAATATTTTTTCAGTTTTAATGTTTGTTGGAAAAAGTTTATTTCTTAATTTTATTACTTTGATATTTGTAAGTCCTGTAGTTTAATTGTTTTGCTTAGCAGGCATTTGATAGCAATATTTTTATAATATTTATAGTTTATTTAACACAATTTTATTTAGATTTCCTAAATTCTTCAGGTCACTTGGATTTGTGATGACTTGATGGGTGTGTTACACTGGATCTAAGGAAGTTTCAGGGCCAAATGCAATACTGTTTATGGGCTTTAAGTTAAAGCTTATATATTGACATTGTCTGTAGTCATTTGGAAATCAAAAATATTAATAATTTGTGAAGGTTTAAAAAATACAATAGCCTTGGATACTTAAAAAAATTTCTCATTTCTTCATTACATCTGGTTAAGGAACTATAAATTACTGATACATGCAATGGATCACAACATGTTTTAGGTATAGTTATTTTGTTGTGATGGAAAATATGTGAACAGATTTGTTCTTAATCTTCACAGAAAATAATAGTTTTTATCGAATCTAGAATCTTAACTTGCTAACCACAGAAAAATTGCCTTCCTTTACATTTTAAAATTTTTCCCAAAACTGAGGTCTCAAAATTGGGGGGGGGGACTATATTTGGGGGGGGACTATATTCGGAGATATACGGTACCTAAAATTTCGTTGCATTCCAAATACCTTAATAACAAACCTCCCCTATTATCACATTTACTGATGTGCCACAAAACTGCATCAGGAGTTTATACGGGAGAAAATTTAAAAAAATGAAATTGGCACTTCTTCAAGTCTTCACAAAATTGGGTGACCCTTGACTTTCACGAAAATGTAGTAAACACCCAAAATTCTCTCTTGCCTCACTAATTCCATTCATTAAAATTATACTTTTGTTGGCTTCCCTTGGTCTATGTTGTGTTGATGTTAGGTTGACTATCCCTAGTAGCACAAAAAGGATTATATCTGTATATTTTTAAGATTTCGAAATACATCGGTATACATATTTGCAAATCTGTATATCATACATATTTTATACATGTCTGATGATCCATGGTTACACCATAAGGATATTAATTGTATATTTTAAAGATTCTGGTATACATCATATACAGATACACATATCTGTATTATATATATATTTATCATGTATTTTAAAATCTCTGCTTCTCTTTCAAACATCGCTTCATAGCAACCGAAACTTTGTTTACATTCGTAGTTACGGCATTGTGTGCCTTGTATGTGCCGTAAAATAGTGTTTTTCAAGCAAATTTACATTGAAGTGCGTTATGGAAGAAATAATACGTGTTTCGAAGATAAGATTGGCGAAAAGGGATCGAAAGAATACTATTTCATGCCATTGTGTATCCATCAAAATGAATTCAACGCCGGATTAAGCTTTTGTAAACAAACCAATTACACCAGATTCGCGGAAAAAGTGGCTCTTATAGTGGCACGAAGAGATTTAAAGAAGATGCCTTTGTCAGCATTAACCCTTCTCACTGCTGTGCTGGCCATTTCAATGTAAGTAAATGGAACATTATTTTCACGGCCTCTGTATCTACCCTATCTGGACAATCAATGAACCACTACTTTCAATCCAATAATTATTTAAGATTATTCATCTCTGCATAGGAACAATTTAGATTGATCTTTGCTTTTGCTGGCATAGTGGAAGTACAATCCTTTCAGACAGATTTAGTTGAAAATATTATTTTTCTCGCGAATTCACATTGTTAATAGTTCTTTGTGGCAAGTATAGTCTCTCTCTATTATCTCGTAGGTATATGGAGGGTTTTACTTGAAAATGAATAACTATTGAGAATATGTCGAATAATTTTACTAATTGATAACCATTTTAAAACAAAGCCATCGATTTAATTCTCTGCGATCGTAATCATCTAGGTATTGATTTGTGTTTTTAGTATATTTTTCACTAATGCCTTACAGTTGGAAGAGGACGCAGAATACTACATGTACTGGAAAATGATGGGATGCCATTTGAGGATAAGGAAAAAGAATAATGCCAACATCGGAACATATCAGTTTCTCCTGGTTGCCCTGTAATTGTGATGAGAAAAATTCTTCAACTCCTCCAGAACCATGATGAACCCAAGGAGGTGCGAATAGACCATGCTATCCCCGGAGAGGATAATGTGAAGGCTGATGATGATAATTCGAATCAATTGATGCATGAGGACTACATTCTTCCTAGCACAAGTGAGGCTCCCACTTCTACAGAAAAGTACTGACTCGAATGAAGTACATATATATATATATAGAAGCAATATGTGCTAAGTAACAAGTGGCTGTGCTAGAACAATTGCAACTTCTCCAGTCAAAGTTGAAAATTAGTCTCTTGCTTTGCCCACCCTTGCCAAAAATTTTGAAAGTGACGTTCGTGATTGTACCTCCAATAAAAACTTGAATTTGTCATTTGAAAGTGTCTGTAGTGATTCCTCAGACCATTCAAAGGATGAGGAAAGAAAATAAAGGAAATCTGTGTCAAACGCATAATATTTTACATAGAAATCCTCAATTCTACTTAGGGATTCCAGTTTATATTATTATTTCCTTATTATCTGACCGTATTGATGCATCTACTAGTGATCTCATGAGATGCTTAAAAAAAATAAAATGATTCCGGAAAGGTTCTAGCCCATGAATTTGGCAGTCATTATTCCTCTATTAGCCACATTTTAAAGTCTGTTTTGCCTCTCATACAAAAGTATTATGAGGGACCTGCTTCAGAGATTGGACACTACTAGAGAAATGCACTACCAGTCAGCACAGCGGCGGATACATATGGGGGCGCAGAGGGCACCCCTCCCCTTTGCGGGGCTGCCTGCATTGCCAAACATTGCAAAACCATAATTGTAACTCTTTTATATCATTAGAAGCATTGTCTTGTAAATGCGTATAATTTTGCACCCCCCCTTGAGTTTTTGCTGTATCCGCTACTGAGTCAGCAAACTTGTATTGGATATTAAACCATAGGTCTCGCTGATGCAGTGTACCAATCCTTGAAGAATCGAAATACATACAAATGGGTTATTACACCATTCAAATGTATGTACCACTTACTATGTATTTGATGTGAAACCTAGATGTGAGGGTTAGCATTACCTTTTCCTTACACAACTCAGATGGTAGACTATCCTTCTTCAAAGCACTATGGAGGGTGGCCCTACCATTTGCCTACACTCACTGTTTGATAAAGCTTCCAAAGCATTTTTAAACCTGATCCCTGAAATTTGGAACTGCTTTAACTTCAAGCTATGGACATTAGTAGTCATACATTTTACTATTTGCATATCAAATATCAAGATGACACTGGGTACACAGCACAACCAACATGTCACGATTTTCTAGCTCATTAGTAGAGGTTTGTGGAAGACTCCCCAGCCGGCACAGCCCATACCGCATCTATATGTGAAGTGGATGCAATGCGTGACAGAATGCGCTAGGTACCAAATATCCTTCTGCCATCCTTTGCTAGTTGCGCCTATGAATGCCATATTTTTCATGATGTGGTTTAATACTTAAAAATATCTGCAAGTCCTCGCATTAATTATTATAAAATTTCAAGAACTATTATTATTATAATTATTCATTGTATTCAAGATTTTCACGGACATACGGAACTACCAATGACTACAGCAGTAGGTATGGACTTGTCGTCTTGTAGCCATCTATCCCTATCTCGACGTGTTGGAGCCTCGTAGATGTGTTGGGTATGTTTTATAGTGATATTTTTTAATTCTGACCATTGCAGCAATTTTGACTAATCTCCCGGTGTCGACCCTCGCTCACTCATAGGCCTGTACTCTCCTGGATTTGAAATCTGCGTTTGTTTTGTACTGCGATGGATAGCGATGTTGTACCTCGTAGATTGAGTGTTGTGTTGGGCGTGTTTTATAGTGATATTTTTTTATTCTGACCATTGCAGCAATTTTGTCTAATCTCCCGGTATCGACCCTCGCGCACTCATTGGCCTCTACTTTCCTGGATTTGAACTCTTGCGTTTGTTTTGGACTCCGATGGATAGCAATGTTGTACTGAAGTTCTCATATGTTGTCTTGTGTACGCCTGTATTCCTGTGTTCGCCAGCCTCTTGTTTTATGCTGAGTCATTAAAGTTATATTCATGAAATAAAACGTGCTCTGATTTATCCCGAGTAGTGTAAAACAATCACGAGATAAAGAGAACCAGACAAGCAATATAGGAATACTAGTATGACCGAGTTCAATTTTCCGCCGTTAGATGGCAGCACTTTCGTGCATCCTCATCCTCACGGCATCTCTCTAAGTGCGGCGGTTCATCCCCTCGGCGGTGGACCGGCATATGGATGGCATCTGTATAAAAGGATGCACTCATACTCTTTGCATCTGGATGACATCCAGCTGCCAAAAAGAAATTTGATGGTTTGTGCCGGCTGGGTCAGCATGATTATATCCGTAGCGATAAATAATGAATAAAACGAGACAGCAACACGTCACTAGTACATTAACTGCATTATCAATATGCCTAAAATTTCTACAGCAGAACCACTTTCCAAGCTTAAAATTTGTATGCATGCATCGATTAAATCATTGAATGCCAGCACTTACCTGAAACAACAGCCGTGGGTTCTAGAGTTGACACGGGAGCTTGTAGCACAGATGACCTGAGAATCTATTAAGGCTCACTAAATATCGCAGAATGGTAGGAAAGAATACAGTATTTCACTGTCGCAGCCGTAGTTTAACAACAACGAAGAGTCCAAAATCACAACGAAGCCGGGGTCAAAATCGTGAGAATAGTCCAAACCAAATGAAGCAGGGGGCAAAACCGAGAGAAAAAGAATCCAACACGGCGAGGGGTCAAAGCAATCTATAAAGCAAACCAGAAAATATGAAGTAGAACTCTATCTACTTTCTCAGTACTTCTCATAACGAGGTATCAGGCATCAGGAAAGTGAGTTTTAGCAAGTTCGACGATACGTATTCCATCGTTCTTTTGTTTTCCGGGCGGGTCTGTATACAAGACGTTTGAATACAACTGTAATACAGTTGTATTACAAAAATCGGTACAATTTGTAAGGGTACAAAAGATTTACCATTTGTATACAAATGGTTGTGCTGTCTGGGATATTCAAGATGACACCTTACCATACTCAATATAGAACTAAATCTCTAAATAACTGGGAATGAGTAAGTCTAATTCTTGTCCCACTGCACTGCGGTCATCCAAGCTTTTCATCAAGAATATACTTAGCTTCGCTAATAAGACATCCATGCCAATTGAAAATTATTTTTCCCAGATAGTTCCATTCTTTTTCACTGTTTTTTGTCTTGATAACTTTTGAGTCTTTCATAATGATAAGTGGTAAAATAGTTCTTGGAGTATTGGTCAAATGTATGTGATGTAAAAAAGTTTTAGCCAAATTTTTCAGTTTATTTTAAACTATCATCAGGGCTTAGCTTTGCACATATTTATTGATAAATATCAATCTGGATCAGTTTCAGCTCTTTCCAATAGTTTTTCAAACTCCTCATCTCCTTTTTCTTTTATTTTTAGTAATAACTCTTCCATCTCCTTTGAGAGAGGGATCTCACCTACAGTGGCGCAGCAAGGGGGGGGGGGGGTTATTGATAAATAAATATGTGCAAAGCTAAGCCCTGATGATAGTTTAAAATAAACTGAAATGTTGGCTAAAACTTTTTTGCATCACATACATTTGACCTATACTCCGAGAACTATTTTACCATCAAGTAAGCGAGGTCAAGATAAGAAGAAAAAAAATTAATTATAAATGATAAGTACATACCTGTAATGTCCCATTGAATGATGTGACCATAATTATAGCATCCGAGAGACTGCGACAAGGATTGGTGCCTTCTCTTTTATTGGGTAACAATTGACGATCACTTAGCATTTACATCACACTCCTCCCCACGCAGGGGGGGCAAACAAACAAAAAAAACTGAAGATTACATATATATAAACAATAGGAAATACAAAATATACCAATCATAGTTTACAAATCAAACACTCTTCTTTTGTCTATACCTCACAGGATATCGTCTTATAACTGTTTCCACTTCACTCTGGGTCTTTTCCCCACTATCCCTGAGAGCACAAAGTTTGCAGAATACCATATGTAAACCAGATGTAGACGTCTACATCTAGTATACAGCAAACCTAATGGTTTGCCGTATACCAAATGTAGGCGACTACATTTGGTCTACATCAGGTCTACATTCGGTCTACATTAGGTGCAAATGTCTTCCTTTTTTGGTCTACTGGTAACTTATATAATGGTATAATTTTGGTCTGCGGTTATACCAAATGTAGACGTCTATATTTGGTCTACATTAGGGGCAAATGTCGCCCATTTATGATAATTTTGTTCTACGGTTATACCAAATGTAGGCGTATTTTTTTTACAAAAACATACATTTTATACTGCTAACCTTGTAGCAATGTGTGATTTTCAACTGAAATGAATTTATGGCAATTTTGCGGAGAAGGTATTCCTATCCCTCCGGAAATGCTAAAAACCCATCACGAATACTTAGGAGAACCTGATTAGGTTCTCCTAAGCACTAAACCTAATTATAATTACAGACAAAAACACTGAACTCCTATGAAATAACAAATAATCGGTTGCTCTGCATTCTTTTCGTGTATGTAGCGGGGTTTGGAAAGCAATAATGCCAATTCAGGGAGCAAAAGAAAACGCTTGTTAAAATAATGAAAAATAACTTTTAGGCAGTTATCTATGAAAATCAATATACAGTTAAAGAAACACAAGACATGTACTAATTGTAGAAAGAAACTTTTATTTCATGATAATGTGACAAAGCTTCACCATTTCCTTGGTTTGACGAATACGAATTCACAGCAAGTGTTTGCACACAATTCACATCTGAGATCGCGAATCGGTTCCGCAGCCAACACACACACTCACACACAAGCAAAAACGTATTTCAATAATATAGGTAAATCCACAAACGATATAGTAGCACACACCATAAAAACATAGTGGGAAATAGGCAAATATAATCATCAAAAACTGGAAGTTACTACCATACTTATATTAATCACGTACAACTTACAATCACAGAGCTCGTTATGATGAAAAATACTATATATTCACCGATTTGGAGACTTAATTAGCCCATTCAAGTGGCACAGGTGACTTTTCTCACTGCTATTCGTTGATATACTAGAAAAATAAACTTCACACACAGCTTTGATCTTGATAGCTTGATCGTGATATGTCATACCCACGGTGAACAACGGAGGATAACACGCCACTGACATTTACATAACTGTCCATTTATCGATAGCGTAATAGCACTGTTTACAATTCAATCACGATGGAAATCTGAAAATACTACTCTTGGCCGATGTTTTTCAACCTTGTCAAACTTAACTGTCATAGGTAGTGCATTACAACCACTGGCACTGTGATTGCCAGCAGTAGATTAACGAGAGTTGTCACGATGAAAATAACACTGTTTGGCACAAAAGATGTTTTAGTAAAAATCGAAAATCTCCAAGCATAGCGAACTAAGTTGTACTCTCTGGTGTTCACCTTATAATACAAGCACAAGCAGTCCTTAACGACGAATTTACCAGTACCTACGAAGAAATGGATGAAATTATTGACTGTCAAAGCATAGCAGGCATTAGAAAATATCAAAATTGTTCTAATAACATAAATGGATGAGGTGCCGTCGATAACATCAACTTACATTTAACGTATCCACCTCCAACGGTCGTGGCTCATTGTCAGACTGCTGCAACGGTGCTACTGACTTTTTGGTTTAACCACTGTTCCAGTTTATATTTAATGCGCTTACTCAGATATTAATATTGTAAATAATACAAAATATGAGGGCTTCTGAGCCTCTATCGTCGGAGATTTTGCTTTACATTGGAAATAACCAACACGTATCACAAACGAAGCTCTCACAACTGCTCGCAACTCATAAACAATCAAACTCAAATCAATCAAAACAATACACTAACGTGGTCTGCAGACGACCAACTGTGTTACCATCTCCAGCATACGGCTCGTTAGCTTAGAAGGCATTGGTAGAATACATCGCGTATATTTATGGTCTACAGGTAACTTCCATCATTTAAGTTACCTGTAGACTTGAAATATCCCAATTGCGGTAGTAGTACATCGCGTATATTTTTGGTCTACAGCCTTCCATCGGTTAAGTTACCTGTAGACTAGAAATATCCCAAATGTGTACGCCTTCAATTTTTCGTGTATTATACATCGCGTATATTTGTAATTAGCCGTTTCATGCGTAACTTTATGGAATCTACCTGTCATGATGAATATACATGACATGACATTTATGTGAAATAACTAATGTTTTCTTTACTTTTCATCACGCGTATATTTTTGGTCTACAGCCTTACATCGGTTAAGTTACCAGTAGACTTGAAATATCCCAATTGCGGTAGTAGTACATCGCGTATATTTATGGTCTACTGGTAACTTCCATCGGTTAAGTTACCTGTAGACTAGAAATATCCCAAATGTATACGTCTACAATTTTTCGTGTGCTCTCAGGGATGCTCCCAGCACCCCACTGAGCTATCTGTATCAGATAAATTTTCCCTTGCTTCACCACAGTTTTCATCCTCCCTCTCTGCACCAGAGGTACTATGTATTCCTGCTCTCAGTTATGGCCACTTCCTGCAGCTGGTCAATATGACCGTTCCAAATGAGCCCCTCTCCAGTTTTCACTTGATAATTTCGGGACCCATACACTGCTATGATAGTACCCTCCACCCACCCACCTCCCCTTGAATAGGCTCGAGCCAACACTTTGTCTCCCACTGTAAAGTTCCTCAAAACTGACCCTCTGTGACCCTTCTGTTGGGCCCTTACATGGGGCGTGATCCTACAATTTAAATGAAAACGTGGTAGAGCTAACTGAAATGGCACGTGGGAAGACATTAATGTTTTAATTTTGTTTTTGAAACACTTAACCATATTTTCTGCTGCCCCATTTGTGGCGGGGTGGTATGTTGGAGAGAGGATATGGCGAATATTGTTCATTTTACAAAACTCTTTGAATGAAGATGACACAAATGGGGAACCATTATCCAAAACAATTTCTTCTGGCAATCCAAATGTAGCAAATAGTGATCTCAGTTGAAACAATATCTCTTCCACTTCCTCATTCTTAATCTCTTACCTCTGGCCATTTTGTTGAACAGTCCACAATGACCAAAAATATTTTTCCCAAAAAGGGGCCAGCCAGATCCACATGAAGCCTGAACCAAGGCTTTTCAGGCCAATCCCAAGATTTTAGCGGTGCTCTATATGGCATGGATTTGTTCATTAAGCACGATGAACAAGACTTTGCTAACGACTCCAAATCAAGATCTAAATTGGGCCACCACACATAAGACCTTGCCAGTGATTTCATTTTAACTATCCCCAAATGACTTGAATGAAACTCGTCCAAATTTTTTTTTTTTCAACTGTTCCGGAATCACTACTCGGTTTAACACTCGGTTACACATAAAACACCCTTGTTCCACTGTTAACTCATGCCTCTTGTGAAAATATATTTTTAATTCTGATTCTACTTCCCTTTGCCAACCCAACATGCAGTAGTCCAAAATTTTGCTCAGTACAGCTTCACTTCTAGTTTCAGATCTGATATCCTTGGCATTAACAGGCAGAAACTCCATTTCCCCTACTTCTATATAGATAGATAGTTCTTCCAATGTTTCCCCTTCACAATGCAGTGGCAATCTTGATAACCCATCTGCAATTTTGTTTTCATCAGCACTCACATGCTTTATTTTATAATTAAAACCCTGAAGGATAATTGCCCACCTTTGTAATCTATTTGCTGCCATTGGAGGGATTCCCTTCTTGTCCCCGAAAATATGTATCAATGGCTTATGATCTGTTCTCAAGGTGAACTCTTGTCCATACAGGTACCGCGTAAAACGTTTTACCCCAAATACAAGGGCTAATGCTTCCCTGTCTATCTGAAGATAGTGAGATTGTGCCCTGCTGAGGGTCTGAGAGGCAAAGGCAATTGGCCTTTCCTTGCCATTAGGGTAGGAGTGTAAGATTACTGCCCCCAAACCATATGGGAAAGCATCACACTGCAAAATAACGGGCAGTGACTGATCATAATGAGCCAAAACTTTGGTAGATGTACTTTATTGAATGCTGTTTCACACTCAGCTGACCAATTCCATGCAGTCTCCTTCCTCAGCAACGGATGCAGGGGTGTCAACACTGAGGCTAAATCTGGCAGGAATTTCAAATAGTATTCAACTAATCCCAAAAACGCCCTCAACTGAGACATCCCCTCTGGTCTAGGTGAATTTACTACAGCTTCAATTTTACTGGTTGTAGCGTGCAAACCCTCTTTGTCAATCTTGTGCCCCAAGAACTCAACTGTATCCAACATTAACTTGCATTTATCTTTATTGACCTTAAACCCCAAATTGTTCAATTTGTTTAAAACTTGGTTAAAATTGCTCAGGTGCCTTTCATCATTTTCTCCTGTGACGATTATGTCATCCTGAAAACATGCAATTCCCTCCAAAACCCTGTAGCACCTGGTCCATAGTTCTTTGAAAAATTGCGGGGGCTGAAGCAATGCCAAAGGGAAGTCTACTATATCTAAAGAGGCCCTTGTGTATATTGATGGTACATAGAGCCTGCGAATCCTTATCCAGTAAGAGCTGTTGAAAGGCATTGGACAAATCTATGACTGAAAATTTCTCTCCCCCTCGTAACTTTGAAAACAACTCCTCAACCCTAGGAAGTGGATGCTGCTCTACTTCTAATTATGTGTTTATAGTAACTTTGAGATCTACACAAATTCTGACTGTTCCATCACGCTTTCCCACTGGTACAATTGAAGTTGCCCATTTGCTGAACTTTACAGGATACAATACCCCTAACTCCACTAAACTCTCAAGTTCTTTGTCCTTTTTATTCCTCAAGGCAAAAGCTAGGGCTCGTGAATGTTTGAATATAGGTTTTGCATCTTTTTTTAAGTACAGCCGCACAGTTTCCCCTTTTAGCAGCCCTAAGCCTCCATTCCACAAATCCTTGTTAGCATCCCATATTTCATTCACCCTGGCCATGGTATCAATTTCAACTCTATTTACGGGCTCACAAAATTTCAAAGCCAATCCCTGCCCAACAATGGTGGCCCACCATTTTCCACAACGAACAACCACAGTCTTTGGCTCACACTACGATAATTTACCATAACTGAGATGATCCCTTTTCCCAGTGAGAAATGGGTGGTGGAATCCACGTGGAACCCACGTGGAATCCACGTTGAGTGGTGGATATTTGGTGGTGGTGGATATTGAGTGGTTGGACCCACGTGGAATCCACGTTGATTTCAAGTGGATTTGTGGTGATTATCATAAAATGTTAAACAGAATTTCTAATTTAAGGAACTTAACTCTCTGGTGACATTGCGTCATTTATCATCCTGAAACCACGCTAGTTATGTGAAAATGTATCGCACATTCTATTTTTATATAATTCGTGGAAAGGCAGCCATGAGAGCACATGAAAAATCGTAGACACATATATAGAAGGTTTAGATATAGAGTGGTTGAGGTTTTAATGGTTTTAGGACAGCACCAACTGCTGTTTTAATTTTTCCACCAAATTTCCACGTGGGTTCCACGTTGATTCCACGACCAAAAACACGTGGTATCCACGTTAATTGTCCACGTGGGTTCCACGTGGATTCCACCACCCATTTCTCACTGGGTTGGCTCTATCACCACATTTGAATACGACCTCAGTTTAACATTAGTACTCTGTAAGGGGAGCTCACAAAATTTTTCTTTGTAATACTCCTCTGACACAGCAGAGATTGCCGATCCAGTGTCTGTCTCCACAGAAGTGTCCTTTCTCTCTATATTAATCTTGACCATCCGGGGGCCTTTGTCTCTACGTTTTATTTCCCTTATATTGAACATTGGCAATTCTTCCTCTGTTCCAAAGTTTACTTTCCCCCTTTCCACTTTACCCGTCTCACTAACCATGTAGTCATTTTCACAAATGTTTAGATGAAAAACCTTATTCGTCACCATACCTGAGTTGTGGCACATCGCTTTCAGGTGCCCCACCCTTTTGCAAAGGTGGACCCTCTGAACCTGCAATTGCTGCTCCAATTGGCCCTCACGCCCACAGCAATAGCACACTCCCTTCTCGCTCCTCTTCGGTGGCCCTCTATTACTTTTCCCCCCTCCCACTGTGACTCGGTGTACCTTGGCTTCGTTGTGGTTCCCTCTGTCGCTGCGCTGTCCTTCTCTCCCCCCATGGTGGACGCCAGCACTGCATACAAAATGGACGTCGGCATGGTTCTCCTCTAGAACCGCCGTTGCTGAAAAGTCCTCCACATTTTGGGAAGCCTTTTCTCTAGCTCCCGCCAACTCCACTGCCCTATCGAAGGATATGGACTCATCTTCAATGTAAAGAGCCTGTACGATGTTACTATCTTTGAGATCCAAAACCAACTGGTCCCGCAGGGCTTGGTCCAAAAATGCTCCATAATTGCAGTGGCCGGATTCCTTCCTTAATCTGGCAGCGAATTCTCTCACTCTCCCTCTCTCTCCGTTTGCACACACTTGATGAACTTGTGTCTCTCGGCGATCACCGACATTTTCGGAGAATAATCTCCACAAAACTTTACACGTATTTCCTCCAAACTGATTTCACTAGGCCTCTTCGGCTCACATAGGTTGCGTAACACTTCATCAGTCTCCTTCCCGATCGAGGAAAGAAGTATCACCTTCTTCTTTTCCTCATTTCCCTCTTTAATTTCATGCACTATGAAATACTGCAACAACCTATCTTCATGGGACTCCCAACTATCCTCCCCGGCAACAAATCGCTCCATAAAATTAGGCATCCTCGTCGCCAATGTAATGTCCCTTAGAATGATGTGACCACGATTATAGCATCGGAGAGACTGCCACAAGGATTGGCGCCTTCTCCTTTATTGGGTAACAATTGACGATCACTTAGCGTTTACATCACAATATCTCAAGCTAATTTCATGTGTTTTTATGAGCTGAATTTCGTGTGCTGTCAAATCAAACCTATAATTAACAAATATTTATGTTCACAAAAATTTTCATAGTGTGTAGACACCCAGATCACTACGTTCAAGTATAAGGGAGCAGGGGCGCAGCTAGGAATTAAGGCTGGGGGGGTGTAGGTGCAACTAATACCAGGGTGAGTGGGGATACGGAATACCCACCAGGATAAGCAGTAGATGCGAGATTAATTAATTGCGGAATTTTAAGATAATTGGTTCATAATGGTGAGTTATATGGCTTTATGAGGGATATTTTATTAATCCTTGCACTATTATATTAGTAATATCAATCCAATTAAGTAAAATTGATTAAACTTAAAAATTTCTCTGAACTCTGGGGAGGAGGGTTTATCCCCCAAAACCCCCCCCTCGCTGCGCCACTGTAAGGGAGGTCATATATAAATTTATTACCAACGAGAATCATGTCTCAACACAATTCTATTGCCATGTGCAACAGTCGCATTTGAGAAAGTAGAGATAATTAGTAGCAGCCACTATTTTTTTTTCTCAATGAATATCTGTTGTCATAGCACAGCATGAAAATGTTAAGCAATGCCAAAACAAGAGTATATTTTGCACACATTTAAAAATGAGTGCAAGATTTGCAATACCTGCCCAGCTTTCAACCCAATGCCTGCCCAGCCACGACCTTGAATGTGTCCTGAAAGGGATTTGGAAAATTATAATTTAGTCCAGCCAAGGACATTTTTTTGAGAAATTATTTGATATTGGGGAGTAGTTTCTTATGTTCATCATCAACAGTCATGCCAACCGTACACTTGTTTATAGAAATTGAACTTTTCTCCAATTCTTATATTCTTAGATATTGCAGTCTTTCAATAAGAATTGACCTCGGCTAATCTTTAGTTTATTTAGAAAATATTTCTATCTCATAGTACTCATTACATTACTCACAAATATTATGCATTTTAGTTCGATCTGGATAATTTTTAGCTCTTTCCAATAGTTTTTTAAACTCCTCATCTATTTTTTCTTTTATTTTTAGTAATAACTCTTCCATCTCCTTCGAGAGAGGGATCTCGCCTACAGTGGCGCAGCGAGGGGGGGTTTTGGGGGATAAAATCCCCCCCGAGAGCTAAGAGAAATTTTTAAGTTTAATCCATTTTACTTATTTGGATTGATATTACTGATAGAATAGTGTAAGGATTAATAAAATATCCCTAAGAAAGCTGTAAAACTCACCATTCATCTTAAAATGCCACAATTTATTAATCTCGCACCAACCGCTTATCCTGGAGGGTATTCCATACCTCCGCACACCCCGGTATTAGTTGCACCTAAACCCTCCCCCCCAGCCTCAATTCCTAGTTGTGCCCCTGCTCACCTGCATGGTGTGTCTGACCTTGAAGAGTCCGGGAAAAATTTGATTGCTGCATTCGAAGGATAATTAAAAGTAAACACCTTTGCCAATCCCTTCATATTTTTATCTCCTCAACTAAAGAAGATATTTAGGATTAATATTTAGGATTATTATGTGGATTCTTAGTGGAAGAAAATTTTTAAGTTGAACACTAATTTGGGGTCAACTTTTGAGGGATTTACAGGGTAAATTTCTAAAACCAAATTGTAGATTCATGTATGTATACATACTGCTAAAAGAACAGCACTTTGTGGAATAAAAACCAAAATGCTAATTCAACAAATTAGGGTACATCAATACTCTGACCCCGACCTCTTCAGCCTCTAAAAGGGTCTCAGTGTCTCGTGCAAGATGTCAAGAATGGCCTGGGAGAGGGGCAGGATGAAATGGTCAGACATTCTTGAATGTTTTTCCCACCATCACCCGTACACTACTAATTTATATTTCTCAGAGTAGAAGCCTAATTATATAAATAATCAGTTCTTTAAACAGCAATTAGTTTAACATCTAAACTGTTTTTATGTGTTTATTGTTACAACTTTATTTTGTGAGTTTTAATTTTTCTTTGACTTTTATGTCATTGAAATCACGTTTGAAAGTAACAAATATTGTTGTAAAATGACTTTAAATACATTTTAAGAATTTTGCTTTCCATAGTCTGTAACTCTTCCAAAATGCTCTTCACTGATTGAAAAGAGTGTGTGAAAAATATCATTTAATGAAGATTTTTGCCAGGGAAATGTCAGGGAATTTCAAATGCTACAATCTTGTATCAACCATGATGTATGATTGCTGCTATATGATTACTCATGTGTTTTGTCTGTGTCCGAATGTGATTACGTATTTCTCAGGAATCATCATTGGATGGTGAGGATGGTGACACTAAAGCCAAGGATAATCCATTTGACAATCCATTTGTTGAACCAACACGACAACAATCTACTGATGATGTGAAAGGTAAGATATTTGTACGACATAAATGCCTCGTGCACATATTATTTCTCTTTTGACTTATTTTTCTCATATTTCCAATTACATCTTTGGTGTATTGCGTCTCCAATTCCCCATAAACCTCATGAACTGTGGTTCTCTTTTGACAAGATGCATGCTAAAAATAAATCCAAGAAATTTAGATCTTTTAATACCTATTTATATGATGTTTCATGTACATCCGTAGACAAATTTTATACCATATGCATGTGCAATACAATTTTTTTCTAATTTAAGACAAGCTACTTGGAACGTGTATGGAGGTAAAATATTATGTTAATTTATCAGCCTGACAAATACTTAGGTATTTAGTAATGTAGCCTAATGTGCTATGAATTAACTGCTACATGCGGATATGTCTTTTGTGCTCCTCTTTTTCAGATGTGGTCGTTCTTGGTGACAAGCAGGTGACTGGGGGTGAAACGGCAGCGAGGGACCAAGTTGGTGAGTGTCGTAGCTTATGCCGTCATAGACTGCACAATGCACCTTGTCTTCATTGTGCTCTCCTGACCTGTAGATAGGATGAATTCTTTAAGAGATGACAGCTAGGTGAGAATCAAAGCAAAGGCAAAAAGCTGCCCAAACTCGTCAACTTTCACTTGGTGGAATCCAATGTATTCGCTCCAATCTTGAATTAACTTAGTATGGCTGTGCTCGAACGCTCACTTGCCTTGAGTGCACTGTCAACTGCCAAGTATCCAATGATGTGATCTTTGGATTTTCCTTATTTATAGAAAAATCTTCCAAAATTGTTGGCACATTAAATTATGGTTTGGCTAGTAGTGGGCCTTGGTCGCATAGCGGCATATAATACCCTATCCTGCCCTTCCACCCCTATCTTTACCCTGGAGGCGTCGTTGGGCTCCTATCGCGGCGGCGCCTCCATCCTTTTTACTTCCCATTCCACTACCCTTCCCGGGTGCGCGGGCGTATCAGTTAAGTCACTGGGTCCCGGCCCTGGTGTCTTATAACCCTCAGAGGACCACCCTTGGGTCCTGCTTCTCTTGTCAACTGCTCAGTATCCCACAAAATGATCTTTGGATTATTCTCATTATAGAATAATCTTCCACTTTCATTGGCAAATTAAGCCATGGTTTCGCTAGTGGTGGGCCTCATCGCAGCGCGTCCTATCCTTTTTTCTTCCCCTCCCAAGGTGCAAGGGGGAAAAGCAAAAGCTTATAGACCCTGCTTTCGATAGTGTAACCCCATGAGCCCATCCTGGGGACTCTTTCATCTGTCAACTGCCAAGTATCTACAAAAAAAATCTGTGGAACATTCTAACTATATTTCATTGCAGTAGGAATAGCAAAGTATGTTTTCGCTAGAAGTAACTCAAGTCGCCTTATAGACGGCATTGAGATTTTTCGATTTCAAACCCTTCCTTTCCCTACCCTGAAGACATTGTCTGGCTCTTAATGCGGTGGCGTCTCCTTTCCCTTCCCTTCCTCTCCACTCCGCTCCTCAGGAATTTGCGCATGTTTTGCCTTGGTTCCCTACACTCAGGAGAGTTACTCCACGAGCTTGTCCTGCGTACTACATAGTTCCAATTGTCAACTGCCAAGTATGAATGGATTTGGGCAACTCGGTAGCTCCTTGGCAGTTTGTTTACTTTGCTCAAATCTATAACTAGTTGGAGCATTCTCAGGAGCTGCGAAAGTGATGTACGGTTTCTTGGGCGACTAGGCAAGTACGACTGTGTGTAACAATTCTTCGTCCAGAGCAGCCATACTCATCTGCAGATTTTCAATTACTCCACCAGAGTGCGGGCGCTTCACCCTTCATTTCTTCATGAAAATCAAAGAATGGGATGTGACACACTGTCAGCCAAGTCAGGTCGAGGTGAAACGCAGAAGCCATTTTGCAGGGCTCTTATCCCAATTCAAAATTCAACTTGGTCAAAATTCTCACTTCATCCTCACTTCAACGACCTGCAAAAGTCCGCTGATGATGATGGAAAAACTGTCATCTGCAACAATGAAGACATGTGGAGTAACCCTGTCGATTTCTGTAACAATAAAGTCTGTTCATTGTCTGTCAGTTCGCTGTTCGTTCCCTGTTCCCTGACCAAGAGAGAACAGGCAGGCGACTGCTCGTACAATGTAAATTGGAACGCCTTGTCTGTTCCTTGCCTGTGAGAAAAGGGTTACTTGTCTGTTCCCTCCCTGTTAAGAAAGCGGCATTCTCTGTTCCTTACCTGTTGGACCACAGACAATGAACAGGCAGGGGACTGTGCGCTGTCTGTTCATTGCCCGTTTTCTTCGGCTGTTAGTTCCCTGTTCCTTGTCCGAGTGACAACAGTCAGGCGACTGTTCGTAGAATGTAAATTGGAACGCCTTGTCTGTTTCACGTCTGTGAGAATGTGAGAAGACGGTTATTTGTCTGTTCTCTCCCTATGCGCATACTTTGTTCCTTAACTGTTCGCTGTTGCTAAGTTGGACATAATAGACAAGAGATAATTTATGTTAAAATAGAATTAAAAGTTGAAATTCATTTGAATGATTGTAAGAAAAACTTTTATTGTGCTTTTCCACATATTCCATTAGTTATAAAAATCTTGAATAGTTATAGAAAAGCAAGCTTTGTCATCATTAACAGAACAACCACTACACCAACAAATATTTCACATGCCTTCATCAAAGAAATATGTACTTCCTTAAATTAATACAACTCGGATTCTGCACTATGCCAATATAATATGTGTGATATTAAAAGAGAAACACGCCTTTAAAGAATATTTATGAACACGATGATTTCACTTCTCACAAACAAACCTACAAGAAAGACAGTCCTCTGACAATGTTTGTCGGTTCTTATTGGCGACGTAACGCACATACGCATAATACAAATACAATACAAATCTCAGTACTTGCTCAAAAACTTAAGAGACACAATAAATTATTAAATAAACACACTCAAGAACAAATATCACTTCACGACTTTCACTATCACTGAATGGATGCACGAATTACTTAATTCGTCATTGCGGGCATTTAGCACAGGTTAAATAATACTCAAATAAATAACTGTTTTCTCCGCAACCGACAACTTCACCACAACACAGTCGACCATGTGCTCGTAAACTGTCCGGATAACGGTATCGGTTATTGGCGTCATTGTTTGCGTTTGCTATCTTCTATAGGTAGGTAGCAGCACCATGCTATCTTTCCATCCTTGTTGAGAACCTGTTCACTAGCTGTTCACTGTTTTCTGTTCGTACCCTGTACCGTGAAACGGACTATGAACCGGCCCTTGCCTGTTGAGTGTCCGTTCACTGTTGTCTGTTCGTTCCCGCAGTCCGCTGAAACCACAGAGTACATACTCCTTGGCTGAAACATACGGCCCCTGCCTGTAATTGGCGAAGTAAAGTATTTAACGTGCGTAAGCCGTGCAGATAGCTGATATAATTTGCGTGCTCACTTCAATAACCGTCATCCGTGGTAGATGGTAATCGTGATAATGAATTCAAGCGTATATAATTACTGTTTAAGTAGATGATATTTTCTTTGGATTCAATTAAACTTCCTTGTACTCAATTAAATTTTGATTAATCCAAATTGTTGTCCAAATTCCGAAACTTAAAACAATTGTTCGTACGTTGTTCATAATCTGTTCTCAAAATCTCCAAAAGGCTCCAAACTGACAGCGAACAGGCATTATTTTTACGTAAATCGATAGGGTGTTTAGTTTTTGTTCACTGTTGTCTGTTCATTCCCTGTTCGGTGAAACATACTACCAACCGGCCCCTGCCTGTTAAAAGCTTGTTCACTATTGTTCCCGAAATCCTTGTTGCCTGCCTGTTAAGGAACAAGCTGCAAACAGAGTACAAACTGTTAGAAGGCTGTTCGTAAGTTGTTCCTACTTGTGTGTGACCCGAGATTGTTCGTTGGCTGTTTATACTCTGTTCACTAATCTCCAACAGGCTATCAACAGACTTCAAACGGACAGCAAACAGGCATTGTTGTTTCAGAAATCGACAGGGAAATCCAGAAAACAATGGCACTTCAACCTGTTGGAGATGCTCCTGTTGGGTGTGCCCCGTGTATTTTTTTTTTTTTGTTTTTGCCCAACATTTCATGGCCGTTGCTGGTCACTTTTTGGTGTTGGAGGTTAAAAAATGCAAACAGAGTTTCAATAGGGACTGTGGTTTAAAAATCAGTCGCATGAGCGACCCTGCCTCTTTGGTTTGACCCTTTTTTCTACCCATCTATAATAGACAAGCGTTTTCTAGTTTCCTCCGATTGTCGACACCACCCCTCCACACTTCAGTGAACAGAAGAAGAAGGCAGTTGCAACAAAACTGTTGTCTACATGATGGATACACGTGGTGCTCTAAACCTCTGCACCTTCCGCATCCTGTAAACCTCTATGCTGAATCTTCACCACACCATGAAAGCCTATGCAAGGATTATAAGGGTTTTATGTGTCAATGGTTTTCTCAGCCATTTTTATCGAGGATTTTTTTCCCACTTGTATTCTTCCCAGCCCATCCATTGATACCAATGGCAGAGCAAACCATCATAAACTCTCCTCGCTTTAATGACCATCAAGAATTAAGACAACATTTCAGGACAGCCGTGAAGATCACAGGAACATAGGTGGATAAATAGTATTATATGTATTTTTTTTACAAATAAATGGACTTCAGAATTGATTATTCCTCAAAATAGTAACCAGTTTTTCTCATTTTGGCTATATGTATTCTTTTAAGGAAATATGCATAATGGGTTAAGTAGGCAGATTGTTAAGGATGTAGAAGAGATTAACTGGTAAATATGATAAGCTTAGTTAACAGGAGAGCACAGTGGAGAACTGCATTGAACCAATCTCCAGATTGCTGACTTACATGTTAATGAATTGACTATTTATTTTGAGTATAGAAAAAAATATGTAACCTGTTGTAAATATGTAACCCTTTGCTAAGTTAATTTTTGGACACTGCAAATTGATGTACATATTCCAGATAATATCTGGCCATGACTTGGTCACATCTGCGCAAGGATTGGGGCAACAGCAGATTTGACTTAAGCGTAGAGACCATTGCATTTTCAGAACACATTTTGGACTGCTGCTTTTGCTTGCCTGTGCATTTGATACCAGTGTGCCTCCAGTGGAAATAATATATTTATATTGCATACAATGTATACAAGGAGCATTCAAACAAAATGTATAGGTAATACCGTATTTGCATGAATCTAAGACAAGGTTTTTTTCCCTCCTAACTCCTGCAGAAAAGAGGGTTCGTCTGACAATCGGATGCAAAATTCTCGATGTCAATCGGGTTGCATAATTTACACAAAAACTTTATGGATACCCGAGTTTGCCACCTGATAACTATACAACGAAAGATCAACGTCAAAATAGCTGTACAGTAATTTAGCTTATTTAATTTTGTGTTCAAGTAAAAAAACCTTTTTCCATTTTAAGGGAGCAGGCAAAGATTCGGTGCGTGCCGATCAGTCGCCGGGTGCACTTCTGCCCTATCCGCGATATTGCCTACTTAGCCTGGGTTCGGCTCCATTCTAGTTAAACCTTGATCAACTCACAAAATGTTCGTGTGATTGGTTACAATTTATCTAAATAGTAACGTTAAAGCCTCAATGCCGTCGCGGGATGAACTGCTACAAAGTCGTCACATTTTTCTCTGAGCAACGGTAAGAAGGCAACATGATTTGCCTCTGATTAGAGAGATCGATTCAGTTGTGTTCCCGTGCCTTTCAGAGTATTAAGATTGCAGATAAAAGAAGTCGCTTTCAACAGAAAAGTTATACAGTGGAAACCCTACCTAATAAAGTTCCATATAGACAATGTAATTTTTCCCCGCATCTATCGTGCCCCGAAGTATCGTTTTCCCGCATTGATCGTTTGAAGATCGCGGTTCTGACGTATAATTTTCCCGCATCCATTGTTTCACGAAAATGAGACAGAAATAAATACAATGTGTCATTTATGGCTAATTACGACAGGCACATAGTTTGAATCTTCCCCAGGAGATGGAACTACCATTGGGAGAAGCTCAGTGCCGTGGGAAAGTAACATTAGCGCATTTCCCAAGAACCCTTATCCCCCTTCATTTAGCACTCGCCTCCCCCCGATTGAAGCTTTCCTCTTCTCCGAAATAAAAAAAGGTCCCAGCTTGCGCAGGGATCGTATTACAAAGACCTTAGCTTTGAAAGAAAATATCAAGTAACAGGAGAAAAATAGAATCGTGTTTCTCCCCCACTGACCTTTTTCTGCCTACCTGCTTTGAAGTTCCCCATTTCTGGAGGTCAACTGCTGCATGAATGACCTATTAGCCTAAAAGGTGTCTAACAATGAATTTCAGCAATTGGTATTACACATTTATTAGATTGAAATATTTGTAATGTGCACGTAATTCAAAAAAGGAGACCAAACACGACGTATTTCTAATGTTATTTAAGCATTTTTAAGCGAAGCACAAGTTGAAAAAATACGATGGCGAAACACGATATCCTCGTAGCTGAGCTTCTCAGCAGTTAATGCGGCATTTTTTCCGAAAACAGGATATCAGGTTATTATCAGTTATTTACAAGTTATATTATAACTCTCACTTGTCAGAGTTACTGAAGAAGGGATATCTTCTCAGGATATTTTGTTTCTCCCTACTAAAAATCCAAATTCATCTGCCCATCAGGCGCTACGCTAATTAGGAAAGAATGGGTATCTTTAGGACAACAAATTTCATGGCGCAGTATTATGGTCATGCTTCACCCTCTGCAGTATGCTCTGCGTACGCCGTATGCGATAGCATCAGTTCCGAACTTCACCTCGTACGAGTGGTTCCCTACTTTCCAAGGTGGCTTGACTTCAAACCACCGTGCGTTTTCCGTGTGGGTTTAATAAAGTCAGGTTTCATTTTCACTAGTTTAATTTTATTCGTCTTCGGACCATATGGTCCTGCCGAAGAAACTATTAGTCGAATAAACAATATGACCTAAGTGTCTTGATAAAGTACTAGTTTTCCTGTAATTAGCTAAAATCTTGTTTGAATCCTTTACAGAATATCATAATTACGCGCCAAAAATCCTGTGTTTCCTGGGACATAGACAACCTAGCAAAACATTCCCGCATTCATCATTCATTTGTATCGCTATTAGGAAAAAAATTTTTTTCCTTAGTGGAGTTCCAAAAAAGGGGGGTCGTCTTAGAATCGTATTCGTCTTAGATTCGTGCAAATACGGTATTTCTTTCATCATACATATACTATACAGATATAGATATATCTAGGTACTATTATTGTGGCCCCAGCAAAATATTTGTAAATCATGAATGTAGGTACCTACTCAAAAAGTTGATTTTGCTGAGAATGCATATGAAATGGGTGAAAATGATACGTAATGTATGCAAAATGTGTCCAATAAGTACAACTTCTGTAATAACTGCACAATAAGCATACAAAATGGGTACATTGTAAACAACATACAGTAGACTCTCGTTATTACGAAGTTCGCGGGGCCGAAAAATCGGAGGTTCGTAATAACGAAGTTCGTAAGAACGTTTATTTTAGGAATCGTCGAAAGAAATAGTGTATTATAAACGCTATTAAATTACGCGGAAATATATATAAACAGGAAAATTCATCTCAGATTTTCAACAGAAGACTGCACCATGACGCAATCGAGGGTTGATATCTTCCCAGACACATGAACTCCGATGTTCAAACTAGATCCGTCCCAAGACCTTGTCCCAAGGTTGGTAAAATTACAGTCCGGCCACCGAGAGTTGTCCAGTAACAGACAATGGTCTGGGTAGGGGGTAAGGGGGCTAGGTAAGAAAGGGAAACTCTTACAAAGTGTTCCATGAAGAAAAGAACCGGAAGGGACGACGACCGTGAAGGACCTAGAGGAATAATTACTTGTTCTTGTGATTCGAAGAATGCGCTTATTTTGGTGGATCAGGCTTATTTCGGTGCTCGTTTATGCATTTGACAACGTTGTATGACTAGGCGAGGGTGTGAGGGGCGTTTGGGGGACAGCGATTGGCTCTAAACCGTGCTGGCGCAAGATTATCCGCCCCACCTATTGTGCCGTAATCGGACAACCCTCGCCAGCCGGACTGCATGTAAGTTATCGGGGAGTACGGTTATCCTGCGGGATGCAACACTGCATTACACGTACGCGCTAACTCACGATTGTGGCGAACTAATCTAGCGGGGCCTGCGATGCATCCGGAGCCGAAAAAATAGCTCCCCGCGGTAACGAAGAACGGGCGAAACGCTGAACAGTTCCTAAATTCACACCAGATTCAATGATGCCTTATTCAGATCGTGATCACAGTGAGAGTTTCCCAGCGCCACACCGCGTAGTATCGGCCAAATCGAAAGGCGCCGAATTTGAAATTTGAAAGTTTTGAATGCTCGCATCTCTGAAAATTCGTACATCGAATGTGTATAGGAAAAGGATTGACTGTACATCCAATTTACTATAGGTTATGAGTGGGCCACCACGACTTCACAGGAATGAAGGCTGTTATATGATGTAGTGCGTAAACTGAATAAAGAACCATAATTGACGCTCATTGGCACAGTACACGAGAATAACTTAAACGTGGCGCGATTATTAAAACTTAAGTGTAGTGAATATCCACCTAAATGCCGTGACTTGTGCGTATAACTTCGTAATAAAGTTCATATTGTAACCGCCGGGACCGGGACTTACGTTCGTAATTTCGTAAAAACGAAAATTTCGTAATAACGTTTCTTTTACTATAGCTTGGATAGGCCTTTACGACGGGACCAACGATTTGCTTCGTAATAACGAGAACTTCGTAACAACGTTGTTCGTATTAACGAGAGTCTACTGTATACATATGCGAGTAAAATTATATGCAATGCACACAATGAGGGTAAAATTACATACAATATACCTTTACAAAATTTATATGTTGGAAATAAGGTTAAGTGGAACCTCGATCTATCGTTTTTCAGGGGGATGGACGAAAAACACGATGAGTGTGGGAACGATAAAAGCGGTTCCACCTTATGCATATAACTTAGGTATATATATTTATATATCAAGCACAGAAAACGTTCACCTTACATTCAAAGCATATAGGGCACGTGTGCTGCTCGCAATTGCATATGGAAGCAAGCATATATACCCAGTGGGAACCAACAGGGAGATGTATATCCTTAGATGATGATTTGTTTTCTTTTTCCTACAGATTATTACTTTAGTACAGAGGAGGACGACGAAGGCAAAAAATCCAAAGGGAAACTGCAGGCGTTGTGCTCCAAAATCACTGATATGTTTTGCGTGTGGGACTGTTGTTGGCCATGGGTGAAATTCCAGCAAATTGTGGGAATGGTTGCCTTGAGCCCATTTTTTGAATTGTTCATCATGTTGATTATTATGCTCAATACATTCTTTATGGCTTTGGATCATCATGACATGAACAGGGACATGGAAATAATTCTTAGAAGAGGAAATTATGTGAGTAAATCATGATGGCAGCCATAATAGCTTGTCATTAGCCAATAAATGCTATTTTATTCTTAATTCTGGTTTATAGAAAAAAATAAGCAATATTGTATTTTCTTGTGTGAGCCACACATCTTTTTTCTTGAAACGCTGGAGAGAAAATACGGGTGCATGGCTTACATAAATCTACCAGATTTTCATGAATGCCGAGCACTATTTTTCCTGTCATTCCAGCCATTGGTTTATCCAAAGTTTTGCATTTGTGAACACATCAATATGAATAGGTAACTTTGGTGTTTTAGCCAATCCTTAAAATATGTTCAAGTACTTAGAAATAACAATCATCATTTACCAAAGTCTGAGTGCACAGTAATAGTTTCAGAAAGTAGATTTTGCTGAAAATAATAACAACTTCATAAACAACGCCGACTAGTCCTCATACCTTCGTACTTAGCACCTAATAAGTTGATTGATTACTGTTAATATTCAAGAAGTCATCAGTTAATGTTTAAGTATTCAGCAATTATGCATGCATGTGTTCTTACCCGACATGCAATGTTTGAAGATTTAATATCTGAGCATTTTTGATTCTATTTTAGTTCTCAAAAATCAGTAAAGTCTTCAATTATGCGAATATGTTGATCTTAGATAAGAATATGGTTGGTAAATCAAATCGCAGTTTAGTAAGAATTTTTAAGAGTAATGTCATCCTATTGCAAATATTAAATGTAATTTTACATGCGCCCAATGTTTTCGTTTCGGTTGTTATGATTGTCATTAAGTATGTCACCGTTTTAGTAACAATTCGACATACCGAGACTCATACATGGACAGAGAAATTTATTTTCTTCTATACAGAAAAATTTTTAAAATTTTTTAATTTATAAAATTATTTTCTTATTTTTAGTTTTAAATGATTTAAATCTATCAATAATACAATGAAATAGTTTAAATGAATCAATATATGCAATTTTATTTTAAATTACATTTCTTAAAATTTTATAATACATTATTTATTCTCATAAAATGTTTCTGAAAAATGCGCTTATATGCCGCACAACATTCAACATGAAAGCAAGTTTAGAAAAATGTTGTAAAAAATATTTTTAAAATTACTCCCACGGGTTACGAACTCGGTTACTTGAGTACATAGTAGCTCCCCACCATTACCACTACACCACGGATGGTTCTAACGGATAAAGCAGAAATAAGGAGAGATATTTTTCCTGCCTGACTACAGCGCCTATATTTTGGTGACCAATTTTGGAACTCCAGATTTAATTTTCATTCCTAAATATTACACGAAATACTGTTCCGATCATGGTAAAAGAATAAGTAAATTGCTTTGTACTCCAGTTCCGAGCTAGATATAAAGTTTCAATGCTCTAGCTAGTCGTTAAGTGTGTTAAAATTGAGTTACAAAATTCCACCACCGTAACAAACAGACACAAAAGTAAGTTAAGAAAAACGCTGTAAAAAGCATGTAATTTATCTATAAGCACTCATTCCGCAGCAGTGAGATGTTGGTAGAATCCCTTTTCAAGACAGTTGGGGCTCAATCAATAAACGAGTAGGTACATATACGGGGTGTCCCATTTTAAGTTCCCACCCCAGGGTATTATGTAGATGTAGGTGAAGTTCCCACCCCGAATATCTCGAAATCTGAGCAAAATGAGAAAAAATGTTTCGGACAAAAGTTATAGGGTTTATAGGGGGACATTCCATGGTGACCTTGAAGTCGATTTTCAAGGTCAAATAAGGGGTAACTTCCATTTCTTAAATGGAAACCCATATTTTTTAATGCAGGATCGTATTCTATGGAAAAAATACAAGCTTCTTGTTGGAAACTTTTTATTGAAAAATGCATTTGGTTAGGTCTTATTCTCTCATCAAATGCTCAATTGCGCGTCCATTCTGGTCAATGCACCTTTGCATATGGCAACGAAAGTTAGCTTTAACGTTTTGAAGGGTTTGAATGGAAATTCCTTGAAACACAGCTCTTATCCTCTCCTTCACGTTGCCCAATGTTGAGGGTACTGCAGCAAACACTTTCTCCTTGTCTAGTCCCCAGAGGAAAAAGTCAAGGGGAGTTAGATCCGGGGATCTTGCTGGCCATTCGTGGACTGGACTGCCGATCCTGATCCATCGACGAGGAAATGAGCGGTTCAGAAAAAGTTTCACTGCTCGTGAACGATGTGCAGGAGCTCCATCCTTATGGAACCACATTCTCTCCCTCAAAGCAAGTGGCAGATCTTCCAACAACAGGGCACACGATTGCTCAAAATGTCCAGGTACAGCTGGGCACTCAAATTGTCATCGTAGAAAATTGGACCTACTAAATGATCTCGAACTATACCTGCCCATACATTTACAGCCCATCTCCTTTGAGTTCGGTGATCTCTGTGCCAGTGGGGATTCTGCTCACTGTAGTAATGGGCATTGTGCTTGTTGACACCGCCCATATTATTAAACTTCGTTTCATCAGTAAATAGAACGAAGTCTGAAAAACTAGGG
Source organism: Ischnura elegans (assembly GCF_921293095.1). Taxonomy (NCBI): domain Eukaryota; kingdom Metazoa; phylum Arthropoda; class Insecta; order Odonata; family Coenagrionidae; genus Ischnura; species Ischnura elegans. Next base: position 108,499,280 of record NC_060255.1, read on the forward strand.
TATTGCAGCATTTGGCTTTCCGCCCATCTACAAAAATGCAAGCGCCGCACGTAATCCCCCGGTTCTAGTACATGCGTGAGCTGAACGTGGTATGGATGGAAAGCGGCTGACTTGAGCACTCGATTTACCGTTGATTTCGGCACACTGTGTCGGCGTTGTATCTCCCATGTGTACACATGCGGATTTTCTAAGACAATTGCCCAAACAGCTACAGAAATGTCTTCTCTCACACCTGTTTTTCGCCTCTTCCGAACCAGAGACCCTTGTTGCTGCTCTTGTGACAAGATTCCGTATCATCTCCCTGCAAGGATGACATGAGTTTGGGAATCTGCGTGCATAGAGGTCTTCAGCAGCTTTATAATTGTTGTCACACACCCCGACAACTTTGATTATTTCAACGATCTCTTGAGGTGTGTAATCGCCCATTTCACAAGAAAATTGTTGAAAAGCTCACTGCGTGTGGATCTACTATCAGAACACTGAACTTTAAGCATTAGTATAAAATCCTATCAAAGCTCCATGGGGGTCTGGTCATATTTCTGTGTACTAATTGTTTATTTGACTACAACAATGAATCATTGAACATTCTTTAAAAGTAATCTTCTCGGAAATTGAAATCTACCTTTTGGCCATTTTTAAAATAAAGGAATGGGTAACAATTAATTTTAAAACTCTATTCATTATGCGAAGATGATGCTATGTCTATAATTATAATATATATCTGTAATATAATAAAATTACAATGAAAATCTCCAATCAATTATTTTGCCCGTGACGAGATGAAGGAGACGACCGTTTCGCTGTTTTCATTGTTTTCCGCGAGTTCCTATTCACTCTTTCGACCGTAGAAGCTAAACACTTACTTTTAAAGAATGTTCAATGATTGATTGTTGTAGTCGAATAAACAATTAGTAAACTGAAATATGACCAGACCCCATGGAGCTTCGATAGGATGTTATACTAATGCTTAAAGTTCAGTGTTCTACCTTTTCTGCGACGATAGATAGTTTGAAACGACGGAGGTAACACCTGAACAAATATTTCACCAAAGAAAATTGCGACCACGAGAACAACTGGACTATTATTTTACCACAAAAACTAATACCCGATATTAGGTTGTTGTGAAACTACCATGTTTTTCTTTGTTCCGGGGGCGGTGCGATCCCTGAGGGTTCCTCCCGTAGCCCCCTGCTCATGACATCCCCAAACCTATTGAACCAGTGCGGTGGGGGCAAGATTTGCGCGAGGACATGTCCTCTCTTGGTCACCTCGGTCTCCCTTAAAAAATTCAAGGATTTACGAAGCTTGAGGCCGTCAAATGTCGGGCACAACACGTGATAATTCATTTTGCTGTTCTGCTGTGGGTAATTAATGCCTATATCACAACCAGGATCCATGTGACACTTCAAATAACAAGATGAGCAAAAATTGTCGGAAAACTCTGGAAGAATGCACTTTTCAATCAAAAGTTTCCAACAAGAAGTTTGTATTTTTTTCCGTAGAATACGATCCTGCAATAAAAACATATTGGTTTCCATTTAAGAAATGGAAGTTACTCCTTATTTGACCTTGAAAATCGACTTCAAGGTCATTTTTAAGGTCACCATCGTATGTCCCCCTATAAACCCTATAACTTTTGTCTGAAACATTTTTCCTCATTTTGCTCAGATTTTGATATATTCGGGGTGGGAACTTCATCTACATCTACATAATACCCCGCAAGCCGCCTGAAAGGCGTGTGGCAGGGGGTGTTAGGACACCAGCCGTTTACAGCAAAAAAAAATGAAGTGCTCGAACAAAGTTGGGACTAGCGTTTATGGCTCGGGGGAAAAACAAATTCCCATATCTATCCGTTCGACAAAACATCTCTCTCAATTTATATCTTCTATCGGACCTGGAAATATAGCCTAGTGCGAAGCCTCCGAGTCTCCAGCGGCTCCCAGCCTAATTCACTTAACATCTGAGTAACACTGTCTGTACACCCATAGCAGTTTTTGACGAAACGCGCAGCCTTCCTTTGTATTTTATTCAGTTCGCGGATTAAGTCTTTCTGCACCGGATCCCATATGCTCGCTGCATATTCAAGGTGCGGTCGGACGAGAGCGAAATAGCACCTTTCTTTTACTTTCTCATCTGAAAATCTTCCCACAATACACTTGATGAATCCTAATTTCTTCAGGGCTATTCCACAAATATTCCTTAATATGTGTTCCCCATGTGAGGTTCGAGGTTATCGTAACTCCCAGGTACTTCACTTTGTCTGTTGCCTTTATGTTAATACCATCCACTGCATAAACTTAAAAATGGAACACCCTGTATAGTCGTAATCAGGAGGAAAATAAGCAATCATCATTCATGTGCCACACATTTTTCATTAAACTGCAATTCTTCTTGGATAGATTATAAGATTATAATAGTTTTTGGCGTGAGGCCCTCACAATGAGAACTTCAAACCACTGCGAAGACAGCGAGGCTTTGAGACAGCAACTAAACCACTTGGATAGCCATATTTTCTGAGATGCAATTTAAAAAAATAGAAATTTTGAAAAACTCTGGGAAACCTCCTGTTATTTAGATATCCAGATTATCCATCCAGAATATCAAGCATATGGCTTTCTTCAATTTGGCCTTTAGTCTCATTAAAATAATAAGTTTTTGGTGAGAAAAAAAATCATTCCCTGAAAGAAAAATTCATTATTTTTTAATATTGTGTTCCTTAAACCATTTAAGTAAGTAGACCTGCCATTCGGGCGGAACGCTGTGGCCAACATCGCACGGCGGGGAAGTTAGTGGGATGAGGGAGCGTGACGTCACGGTTGGGACTGCAGACGATATTCCGTATGCGCGCTTGAGATATTTTAACGCTCATCCGCTGCAAAGTCGCTGAAAAGTGACGATATTGGGCATGCAAAATGATTATACACTTAATAAATATATTTTTACGATGAACTAAGGCATTTTATAGCCTTGACCGTGCGAAAAAAGCTAAATAAATCAAGATAAAGCGAGAAGCGATCCTATTAAATAAATTGATTTAGAATGTCATATGTAAACATGGGCGTACCCAGCGAAGGGCAGGGGGAGCAGCTGTTCCCTAGAAGCAAAAATCGCAAAATCGGTACTGAATTGAAACGAAAGTATTCAACAAATTTTCTTCAAACCAACGAAAAATGATATGTATTAGTATAAGTTAAGTAACTGAAATAAAACTATTTTTTCAAGGAAATAATCTCATTAACTAATAAAGCGCTGTTATAATGTTCTTATAATGTTGAATTCATTCATCTTTTCCATGCTAAAATGTCACAACTTGGCTTGCCCCCCCCTCCTAGACCATGGCTTCCCTCCCCCTAGACCATGGCTTCACCACCTCTAGGTAAAAAGAAGGGGTTTTGGCAAGTATCACGTAATTTTTTCCGCAAAAACCAGTTTATTGCGATCTCGATAATCTTCAATAAAAATAATCAAACAAATCGTTTTATTTATAAACCCAAAAAAATGAAGCCTAGATTAACGTATTTACACTGAAAATACGCATTTTGAAAAATCCTTCGTGAGATTAGAAAGAAGGCGTGGAGCAAAATCCCACGATATCTCACAAAGGATGAAGGGAGGGGTCCATAAAAAGGCAAAATTATTTTAGAAATATTACTTATTACTAATAGATTAACCTAACGGTGACATTCCTAGAAAATGAATATTAAGACTGTCCCAATGGTTGTGTGTCATTTTCCTGTAATTTTAGTAACTTTGCATCGAGCAATATTAATGAAAATTGGCATGCTTATATGGGGAAAGGTCCTAAGTTTTGTTGAATTTAAGCAAAATTTTACAATTTTGACCTTTTGACCTCACAATGTGGGTCCAAACCAAAAATTTTAATTTGCCTTATGGTTTTAATGTAAAAAATCGAGATTGAAAAATGTCTGAATTTCATTGACCAAAATGTCAATTCTTGGGTTTTCGAACACAAGAAACCCGAAAAAAACACTTTCATTTACGAAAATTCAACCGTAGACCCAGTAAGGTCACCGTCAAGGTCATAAGGGTGGCAAAAAGAATAGCATACCAACAAAGTGTCGATCCATGGATTTTATAGGGCACCCAAGTCATTGGTATTGTCCAAATACCCGTATTATTCACTAATTGACCTCCAAGGTTAATACGGAGGTCAAAGGCCATAGAGGTAAACGTCCAGCCATCGTGACACCCAGGTTTCGAACCATATGTTTTGAAGGGTGCCAAAGTCGATTTTTCACTTAATAGGTCCGTATTGTTGATTTTTTAACCACCGAGGTCTCAATGGGGGTCAAAGGTCATAGAGTTAAATGTCTGGCCATCATGACAACCAACGTGTCAAACCATAGGTTTTGAAGGGTGCCAAAGTCGGTTACGCAGTTCATTCATCCGTACAACAATTTATTTTGACCTCCGAAAGTCATGGGGGTCAAAGATCATAGAGATTTTAGTCGAGCGCTTTGACTTTCTGACCGCTTTTGATTCAGATATTTTAAACTTCATTCGCTACTTCGATTACCAAAATTTTATTACCCTCAATAACTTCAATAGCATTTTAAAAAAAGGTGATTGATTGTTTTTAAACTCTAGCTAAATTTGAGGATTCTTTTTCAAAACTCTCTTCTACAATTCTAGGACATTAAGCCTGATATAGAAAGTAGGAATTCATGGTGTGGTATAATTTAAAAATTCTATCTACAGCTGACGAAAGAGGTAACTAGCGCGTTTTACAGTAACCAAGTATTTTCTTATACATGCGACTTCCGCAGTTTCACAAAATTCTTTCAGCATTTGAAGACGCACAGTGTAATGTAGAAATAAAAATATATTTAAATGACAATATTTTCCACATCTGCGGGCAACAAAATAGCAGCTGTTTGAATGGCGTTATGTATCATGTGCGCTGCAAAACCGATTTGATAACTTGTGATGTACAGGCCTTAGATCTGAAGGAATGACTATGAAAAATAGCATGGAAAGACATCCTTCTGCTAATGCGAGTTTCTTTTCTTCGTCTCCATAAATTGTTTTTGCTAAAAATTTCTGTATTTTGGAGGAAGATGCAGCAGTATTTAAATATCTTTTATGCTCTTGCGTCTCCAAGTGCTTCGAAATATCATACTGCCGTGAAAAATAGAAAATTATCCGTTACATTTCACACATTTGACAGAGTAATCACTTCTGGATTTAATAAAATGAGATTCACTTCTTAGATGATCTTTGAATCCGCATCCTCTTTTCTTACGTATTGTGACAAGAACATAAAAAATTAAATTATGTCGTAAATTGTTTAAAAAAATTTAATTGAAAACTCTGTAAGTACATACGTACAACATTACATGAAAATATTTAATAGTTTAGAAAAAGTTGACACACGATATAAATTGCGTAATTTTTTACATGTTTCTGGCAGAAAATTTTATTAAGCTGCATTTTCTCGTTCTCTCATATTGTGTGCAACTGTAAATGAATATTGCGTCATTGATAGCTTTTCCCCACTAACTTTATTTCACGTTAATGACGGAGTTGGCTGAATAAAAGCTCACTTTTAATTAGCTTCGTGCTTTGGAAATACTCTTCGATGTTTCCAGCGAAGTAAATATTCAAATGATGATATTTTCACGTTATTTTATTGAGATATGAGAGAATGAAAGTATGTTTCCGTGCGTGAAAGATTGAGTGTATGTGCGTGAGAATGTATCTAAGAATATAGTAATTTACTGGTATTTTTGTGTGTGTTATTTGCTCGTAATCCTAGACCGTCCTAGACACTCCTATGTGTATTAACTGTGACAGTGAAACCACCAGATTCATCGATCAACGTAATATATAAAAGGCAGAAGATATAATGATTATAGGTAGGTATACGACGCATTCTTTGGGCCCTTAGATCGCAGTATAACATAATGAATCAATTTAAGTAGTCAGTTTAGTAATGTAGCGTTGAGATGCCGTACTTTTCCGAATCCACGCGATCGGTCAACTCTGGGAATAATATCACACATTTAGATTGGCAATGCTCGAGATGCAACTCTCAGACTATATTAATGTTTACCGATTTTGTATCTAATAACGTAAGAATACGTGGAAGAGTTCATGAATATCGCAGTGAATTGAATGAAACTTCATCGAGAATTTACCGCGTATTTCTCCGCAGAGAATTTCACCGCGCCGATCGCAATCTCTGAAGCACTAAGGCAAAGGTTCGACTTACGTAAATTTCGACTTACGCAGAGTCTGCCGGAACGCATCCCTTACGTAACTCGGGAGATGCCTGTATTAAATATAATTGATTGTTATAAGGCAAATTTATTTTTTAAATTATTTTAATCCAATCCTCTCTTTCTTTCTAATTATAAATATGTTAATAGGTATTACTTATTCCCAGAATTTTTCCGTAGCGTACGTAAATCCTAGGTGTCACTTGCAAAGCCGGCGCTAGACCTTTTTCCACCATTGCAAAATATATAACACGAGAGTTGTCTGCTAAGTAAAAAATTATGCATTTATGAAATAACTAAATTACTTACCTAAATAATATGAATGCTGATTTGTTGACATCCTTTTTTAATAGCGCGCAGTTCAATTTGCATCGCATAATTGACCGTTTAAAAATTACTATATGCAAAGGAGTGCCGTGTTACTTCGTGGACGACCGGCAAATTCTTTACACCATGACCTTTTTCCTCTCCAAAATTCCCCCCGTTTACAACTTTTGTGCTAGATTTTATGTTTTTATAACGATGTTCCGAATGATGCTAGATCGCTAACGAGATAAGAAAAAAATCTGCGGAAGTTTACAAAGGGCTTTGTCTTCATTTTACTGCCACAATATTTTTTCGTCGCTGCCAATGCCGAAAAATGCCACTGTTCATTAATTGTAAGTTCACCAATCCAACCAATGCTGAGAGAATACTTCTCGTACATAACGCAATAAATATTAGTACTTTTGATTGAAAAATCGCGAAGAAAATGGTCAGAATAACGCAGTGATACGGTGAATCCCCATTCGTAGCCATGCGCTACGATGATGAGCGTCCCAACCGTTACGTCACGCCGCTTTAAAAGTGGGTGGGGAAGGAAGGGAGCGGAGGGGAGATGTTGGCCAAACGGCGAGACATGGGTAGGGGTGGGGAATGGCGGGTCTAGTTCTTATATGGTCTAAGTTGTGTTCCCATGATTGAGGTTTAAAAATCTGAAAGTACCTTCAGAAATGAGGTCATGATGAATTGAGAGGAATGATGAGAATGAAGTGTGATTGATAAGTCATTATAATAAAATTAAAATTCACGATAGCTTGCGACAATGGCACAAAATTCACTTGGTTTATTGTAAATGAGTGCTTCGATGCATTTTTGCAAGAAACTTTGACCGGACAACTGAGTTTGAGAAAAACTCTCATAGATTGAAACTTTTGAGTTGATTTCATGAAAAAAAAAATCATCCACCATTCTTAAGTTTAACTCAACACAATATCGACATTACATCCAAACGCACAATAGATGTTTATCGGAGTCCATGCTCCCATATCTTAAAATGTTATGTTAAAATTTGATTTTTCTCATGAATTTATTTTATTTCAGGTCTTCACATTAATATTCATCATTGAAGCAATACTGAAGATAATCGCTATGAGTCCTAAGTACTATTTTAAAAATAGCTGGAACAGATTTGATTTCACAATTGTTGCTATGTCTTTGGTGGAATTGGGATTGGAAGGCGTCCAAGGTCTCTCCGTTTTAAGGTCCTTCAGATTGGTAAGATATATATAACTTTTGTTAATCCTATGAATTTGTAAAAGTTACATATAAAGTAGACTTAGGTGATACAAAAACATTCCACAAAAATAAATACAGCAGACTCCCGATTATCCGGCTACAGTACATCCATGTTATGCATTATCCATTGTGCATGATTTTCACTCTCGCTCTATATTTTTGCGATCTTTATAAAAAAATAAAATTGGACGCAAAATCATCAGAATTACTTCATTTATGCTAGGATACACCAATCCAATATTATATCCCTCAGAATCCCCTTCATAAAACAGAAGCGATCGTGCACTAGCTGCATTCACAGGAGCACCGTGTTCCTGTTTTCCAAGCATCGCAGTGGACGACCAAGCTCCGTGATCACAGATACATGTCCCACACCAGTCGAAATCCAGTCAACTTGTGCAAGACGCAACTAAGTGGCGTGGTGCCTGACAGCGTAGTGTCCGATGTCTAGCAGTGGTTTTGAAGCATTAGTGCAAACCGCTTTTCTGTTTCTGAGATCACACAGTCACGGATATGTGGTTTTCAAAACCAGGCCTTACATGGAGCACTAATAATAACATGACAACCATGTTATCGCCGCTAACAAGATCGCAAACTGGCAAAGAAAGCTCTCAATGAGCCCTGGAAGCTCTCTGAAATAACAATATAACAGCATAAATAATAATATATTGTTTGTTCTACATAAATTATTAACATTACAAGACATTAAAGTGAAAGTTAGGGTTATCTGTGTTTTCCAATTATTGGTGCCTTCCCTCCCCATCATTAGCCCAGATAATCGGGAGTGTACTGTACATGAAAATGAATAGTCAGGCAGATATTCACTCAGAGCGCAGTATTTATTTTTGTGCAGGAATACTAAAAACTTCCTTATAATTGAAGCCATCACTTCAAATGGTGAGGAAGTTTATTGTAAATTTGGAGACCCATTTGTATTGGGCCAAACTTTGAAGTGTTTATCATTACTGGATTGTAGAGAAGGCTTTGCATATTTCTAGTTTTGTATCATTGGACATTAGAATTAGCAATAATCATGTCCAAATTTTTATGCATAAAAAATTAACCCTTTTGTGCCGGAACCCAGGCAAAGTAAATGCTTCTCCTGAGTGAAAATCTCAGAAACTTCTCTGCCAGGAGCTCTCAGGAGGAGTAGAATGGCATGGGAATATCCCTGGCCCACCCTCATGACCCAACTAAGCAGGATGCCAGAATATCCCTCATCCATTAGTCTCGACCCTTCAATGCATTAGCGGCCATTCTGGCCACATGAATAGGCAGCAAAAGCACTGCATTCATAATTTTATTTAAGCAAAAATTCGTTTTACTTATCATTGATTTCGGTTTAAATGTTTACGTGCTTGTTTTTCGGAACAATAGATCTTAGAAAACAAAATTCTAGCATTAATATTAACTGATATAAGAATTTCCTATTGCTTTTGCAAATTATACTCCCTCATATGTATTAAAACCAGTGATGGGTCGATTCCAAAATTTTAACGATTCTGATCCCGATTCTGACATTTCGATTCTAATTCTACCAATACCGATTCCATCAATTCTTACGCTATAGGCTCCAAGAAAAATATCACTTAATTCCAGGCAACAAGACAAGCACTTAAACAATTATTACTTTGTGAAAGAATCAGTTGACAAAAGCATCTTTCATATCATCATTAGGTAACTAAAATATAATAGCTAAATTTCAAAACAGAACATACCTGAAAAGTGGTTTTACCTCATAGGTATTACTTTAGAATATTAGCACTCATGCTTAAATTTAAAATAAAAGTATCTCCTTTAATGTATATCTTTTATTGTAAATATCTTATTATTATCAATAATGTCTCACAAATTTAATCCCCTTTCACATATTTTAAATTTTTGCTCAGAAAGCAAAGCATCTTCGCTACTACTTTCAGCCTAGGTTAGGAGATGCAAGTCTTCTAGTATTTTCCAGGGAATGAATTTGGTGGTGCATTCATCTCTGATAAATAAGCTTCCACTCCAGCTTCTACAGTGTTTGCTATGGTGACTTTGGGTACTTCCCTAAATGCATCACTGTATCTTGACCATATACCTGTCACAGGCTCCCTAGTCTGCATTTGCTCCTCCGGTAGTGGTGTGCCACTTAGAATCTATATTTATTGTGTTTTGTTATTAAGATTACGTGGCACAAAAATTCAAATGACTGTTGGAAACGCGGTCGTATATAAATTTGTGGTTTGAAGTTCTACTAGAATCGAATCGATTTTTCACCTTGGCAAGTACTCATTTTCGATTCCGGTTCTTGGCCAAGAATCGAGGAATCAAAGAAGTGAGGAATCGAACCGACCCATCCCTTATTAAAACCTTGTTTCCCATCCTAGCAAAATTTTCATACAAACAAAATTTTAGTTCTCATTTATATGAGAAAAATACAGATATACATACCACGCACAAAAAGAAAGGCAATAAGAAAAAACCACAGTCGAGATAGAATCCAAAAGACAATTTTCTGATTACAAGTATGTATAAAATTATGAATATATAGTACCATTCTGTGGTTTTGAATTGTAAAAAGAACTCAATTAGTTTAAAAGTTTGACTGAAAATTGTAAGGACTTACTAAGTGTAAACCAAATTATAATTCGTTCCAAAATAGAATTAGTCTACAGCCAATTTAATGCACCTGAGTAGTGTAAAATGAGTCGAAGGCTTGAGTTCAGGTGAAAGAGTGGGCCTAATCCCTCACTAAGCTGGGTCGCTCGGACGGAGACATGCCCATGTGAACTGCTTGGGAAGCAGTCACGTCCCATCCCCCTGTTGGATATAGCTGAAAATCGTTCTTTTGCCAAGGAAAACCTTAGCAGCTATACAACACATTTGCTTCCTTTGCCAAGGATAATCTGCATCGGCTATAGCTGATGATAGGTAGGCACAAAAGGGTTAACACTGATAATAAATAGACACATGGTAATAAGTGAGTCATATGATGTATTGAAACAACTGAATTCATTTTTCTAATCAGCTAATTTATTTGTCAACAGCTTCGAATTTTAAGGCTAGCAAAATGGTGGCCTAGCATGAACGCATTCATGGCAAGCATGGGCAGAACTTCAAAAGCCTTAAAAAATTTAACCTTCGTTCTTGCTCTCTTTTTCCTCGTCTTTGCTGGATTGGGAATGCACATGTTTGGAAGGAACTACATTGGTGAGTTAGTAAAAAAGACTATTTTCTCAAACAGTGGCATGCAAAATAATTCAATTCTATCTCTCCCATCAAAATTTCCTCTCTAGTTCCCTAATAAAATCTGATCTGAAATATGCAGGTCAGTTCAGTTATCCCCTAATCAGTTCCTTAAAAGTAGCAATTACTTTCATCCTGAGTCAAGTAATTAAAAAGTTTAGGAGCAAATTGGCATAAGTGAATATGTCAGAAGTAAGGAAAACTGAATGTAAGTGTGTAAGGGCTGTAAGTTTACACCCATGCCTTGCTTAGCACATTTTCAATATGGCACAAATTCGTTCCTCCGTGAAAAAGTTATTTGTGCAAAAGCTGTGGCTTTATTTGAACCTGTCAAAGAAGTCGCGGCTGGTAATCATTCCAAGATATCTAGTGAAAGCTCCCTTTGGCTCCAGAACTTTAAATGGGAGCAGGTATTTTCAGTGCTGTGATGTCAGGTGAGTCTGCAAATGTTGATAACGTATTTTATAATGACCTCCAAGCTGTGATTGGAAGTGGGTCCTTACTCCCTCATCTAGTTTTTAATGTTGACGAGACGAGATTGTTTTAGAAAAGAATGAAATCATTTTCAGGGAAGAAAAACCTGGGTAAGCATTAGCTGCTAATGCCTCGGGGGACTTCAAATTAAAGCCAGTTGTAATTTATCATTCAAAAACTCCGGGAGAAATGGAATGGTATTCAAATGAGCAACGGAAGGGCCTGCATGACACAATGATTGTTTTTAGACTGCAGTAAAACTTTGATTTTACATCCTACATACATTTAAGTCCGGCCGGAAAGTACATAGTTTGAAAATTGGTCAACTGCTGGCAATGCATTACCATCCCCTAAGATAGCATGCATTTTTTCCTAGGTGTTAGCCCACCCGCACCAAAGGAGAGAATATTAAAAGCATGTACATTTTTATTCAACAAGAAAAATAGTCTTTGAACGCGTGCCTTCTATAATGAAAGATATTTCAACTATAAATATTAATATAAAAAAGGTTTTCTGAGGCTATTATGTACTAGGAATATATACAGTTTATAGGCAATTTGATACTCAAAACCTATGCTACCAGGAATGCATCCATTCCTTCCCAATATTAAAGTGGTCTCTAATAGCACAAAGTTGATTAGTGCAAAGACCCCAAAGAACACATCCCTTGCACTAAGCGAGGCATGGAGGTATAGGCCTATAAAAGATATGTGAGAAGTAGTATTTTATAATTACCAGTGGTATGTGTTCTTTATATTGTTTCTGCCAGAAAAATCTATTTATTTATTTACCTTGATCCCTACTTTTGCTTTATTCACAACAAACCTCTTACAGTGCAACCTCGATAAAACGACACCCCACGGGGCTCAAATAAACACTCGCTATAGCGAATTGTCGCTTAACTGGAGGTGGAGCAAATAATAGCCAATGTACCTATTGTAAACTTTTACACAGGGACAGTAGTGGTGCGGCGACAAGGAAATTTATTCCGATCAACGTAACCATAAATTCAGACTGTTTTAATCTTTTTATTGTGGTGTAAAAACTTATTGCAATACAAAACTAACTTCAATCCACAGTGATACACAGATATATCTCTCAACCTAGTGGCCAACCTTCTAAGTTTCCACACCAAGTTACATGGTGGCCAACCCTGAAGATTCACACAGATTAAAGATCTACAACACCTCCCCTTTTAGGAGTAAAAAGAACGTAAAAATTGAAAGTTTACAAATCAAGACGCCTTGGAGGTTTAACCATACGGCCACTCCTTGTAGTTGTTATAGGTAGGCCAGCAGGATGTACAATAGGGTTGGGTACACCTGGTTGATTCACATGACCACTCCCAGCTGTAGACATAGGTGGATGAACAGGATATGTATCAGATCTTAGTACAAAATTTTGATTCTCTGACTCTACAGCATTATGGATTGGTGCATTCACATCTGGTAGTAATGTTGCATAAGATGAGGGACATGCTACCATTCTTTTTTTTAAATTATGACATTACGCCTCACTACATTTCCCACTGAATTTCTCACCAAATACGAACAAGGACTTGTATGTCTATTTACAATGACACCATGCTCCCAATTGTCACACTTGCTTGTTTTAATGAGTACCTTTTCACCCATCTGAAAAGTAACTTCCTTCCGTCTGGAGGTTTTATCATATGTAGTTGGATTTCATTTGGTTCGACTTTGATTGTAATGCTTTTACAATATCCTGTGGTCTGATGACTTTGGGCTTAAGCGTGTTGTACGTAACTGGCATCTTTGTGCGTAGTAAACGATTAACCAGCAACTGAGATGGGGACCAGTCTAGTCCAGGCAGAGGAGTGTTTCGATATTCACGCAAAAGGTTTCTAAAATCGGATTTTTCTTCCTGACTCATTTCTAGAATCATTTTACTAAGCTTCACCCATATTTCCGCAAGTCCATTAAAGCGTGGATAGTGAAGACTACTTGTTCTCAGCTCTATTTCATTACTTTTATAGTACTGCCTACACTCCTAGGACCCAAATGGCATGTTGTCTGCCAGGAGAACTCGAGGAAACCCATGAGTACTGAACACAGTCTGCATAGCATCTATGACAGCTGGTGCTGTTTTGGACTTAAGTTTGCAAATATCAACCCACTTAGACTACTTGTCTATGAGGACAAGATAACATTTACCAGAATAGTCAAATATATCTGCACCCACTTTTTCATATGGAAGATTTGCCAAAGAGTGGGGTTGCAATGGTTGCTTAAAATTGGCTGGGCGAAACTTCTCACAAATACCACATGATTTTATGTAATCTATAATGCTAGATGACATGCCTGGCCAATAAAATAACCCTCTACCTCTAGCCTTAGTTTTAGTTTCTCCACAGTGACCCTCATGTAGCAACTTAAGGACATACGATCTCAAAGCACCTGGAACTACTACTTTTTCCCCTAGAAAAATTAAACCCTCTTCAAAACAAAGATCATTTTTTAGCTTATAATATGGTTTACACTCATCAGATAACTTTTTATAAACTGGCCAGGCTGACTTACAAAATTGACTTATTTTACTCAAGACCATATCTTTGCTAGTTTCCAATGAGGAACTTTCATGGGTCGTAGATTGCTCTAAAAACTATTTTGAATAGGTCAAATGGATACATTAGCTCGCAAAAATACCTTCAGTTTCTCCATTCAACATCAAAAGAAATAAAAAAATTGCATTTAAAATCGAGAAAAATTTCTCTGAGCCGACCACTGCGCGAAGACACCCGAGCGTTGCCGAGGCCAGGCGTGACGTCATAGGTGCCTAAACAACCGCAGGGAGTTGGAAAATACGCTAAGCGCTTGGTGTAAAATTTGTTTTGAGGGAGTATTTAGCCGCTCATCATCACTTTATTTTGTTCTGTTATTCTTGGGCAAGTTTTCCTATTGCTATTGTGCCTAGATTATTACTTGGGATATTAATAACGCGGCATCGGGATGATGAAGTACAAGCGTTTCACTTCGTGTGTTTTAGTTATCAGAAAAATGGATGATAACGTTGCCACTCGTTCGAATAGTACACCTGAAATTCATCTACGTCTACATAATACCCCGCAAGCCGCCTTTAAGGCGTGTGGCATGGGATGTTAGGACACCAGCCTTTTTTTAGGACACCAAAAATTGATGCCATGACCCTCATGGAATTTGCTAAGACAAATTATTGCTATACGTTGGCGGCAAATCGAGTTGTAAAAGAAACTTGTAATACTGGAGGATAACGATCGTAAGCTGTGCTGTTGAATTTGGCAACGCCCGATTAGCGGAGAAGGTAGTCCTATCCGTCCTACGGTACGAATTCACAGCAAAACAGTCTGCACACAATCCACATGTGATATCGCGATCGGTTCCGCTGCCAACACACACACAAGCTACAACCTATTTCAATAATATAGGTAAATCCATAAACAATATACTAGCATATACCATAAAAATATAGCGGGAAATAGGCAAATACTCTTATCAAAAACTGGATGTCACTGTCACATTCTTATATTCATCACATACAACTTACAATAACAGAACTCGTTATGATGAATACAACTATTTATTCACTGATTCACCCTTAAATTAGCCCACACAAGTGACACAGGTGACATTTCTCACTACTATTCGTTGAAATAATGGAATAACAAACTTCACACACAGTTTTTATTTCAATAGCGTGATCGTGAAATGTCATATCTACTGTGACAACGGAGATTAGCACGCCACTGACAACTTTTACACTACTGTTAGACATTTATCGATAGCGTAATAGCACTTTTTACAATTCAATCACGATGGAACACTGACAACTCTTGGCCGATATTTTTCAACCTTGTCAAACTTTGTGCATTTCAACCACTGACACTGTGATTATTAGCAGTAGTTTAACGGGAGACGTCACGTTGAAAATAACACTATTTTGGCACAAAAATGTTCCTAGAGATCTCCAATCAGCGAGCAAAAGTTGCATTGACTGGAATTCACCCCATAATACAAGCACAGACAGTCCTAAACGACGAATTCTCCGGTACCTACGAATAAACGGATGAAGTTATTGTATATAAAAGCTAAGCGGACATCAGTAAACATCAAAATCGTTCTAATTGCATACTTAAATGAATGATATACCGTCGATAACATCAACTTACAATTAACGTATCCCCCTTCCAATGGCCGTGGCTCAGACTCCTACAACGATGTTATTTAGGTATTATATAATTTTTGGTTTAACTGCACCAGTTTTATATTTTATGCCCGTACTCAGATATTAATATTATAAATAATGCAAAATATGAGGGCTTCCAAGCCTCTATCGTCGGATATTTATCTTTAAATATAAAATAATCAACACGTCTAACAAACGAAGCTTTCACAACTGCTGGCAACTATTACAAACAATCACAACAATAGCTTCGCGTGATGTTTAGGCACCTTTGACGTCATCGAGGCTTCGTCGGCAGTGGCTTGGGGGGTGAGGTAGTTTTTCCCGCGCTTTAAAATTCGTAATATTTATCATTAAATATCTCGCGAAGGAAAACTCAGATAAACATGCGGTTTTCTTTGTTGTATTCAGAAAATAATTTTCTGTCCGCCTGTGAAATAAAAAAAATTCATGCAAGTTCCCCATTGAAACTGAGACAGACGCTCTTTTGACATAGGCAGATGCTTGCTAATGGAATGGACTTTTTGTAAGCTTCCTTAACTTTGAGGTAAACTGGCTTATCTTCATTAGATGAATCAAAAGTTTCAAATAGAGCTCAACCCTGCGATCCCAACATATTTTTAAAGGAGAGCTATTTTCACTTTGTCCGTCGATCCATCTTTTCCCTTGGAGATAAGATAATTTTCAAAATCCCCCACAAATATAAGCCAATCTTTATAGGCGGTAGGGCTCTCTAAATCGACACTATCGGGCAGTTTAACAAGGTGAATACCCGCCATCTCTGCAGTTTCGGCAGTATCTAAACCACTTGAAGTACACGAACCTGTTACTATTAGTTCCGCACGTCAGAAGAGTCCTAGGTCACAGTTAATCAATTCCACAAGACTGCGCCATGTTTTAATCTTTTTATTGTGGTGTAAAAACTTATTGCAATACAAAACTAACTTCAATTCACAGTGATACACAGATATATCTCTCAACCTAGTGGCATTCACACAGATTAAAGATCTACAACACAGACGAAAGGCGATGTTTTTTGCATCACTAAATTTCCTTACTTAAAAAACAATTAACTATTCAAACAATCTATAAACGCCGTCCTGAATAAAAATCATGCACTGCATTGCTTTGTCAATCAATTAAAATGCCAATGTACAACCAACGAAGCCATTTTTCTATGTACTTAATTTGTGCATTACATGATCATTCTATTATTTTGGCATTTTCCACTGAAAATTCAAAAAATAACTGATAAAACTGTACTTATTTATACTTTTATTTCTTACTGTGGTTATTTAATGCCTTAAATAGTTCCATTGGTATATGTTAATTTTTACTGCACGTTAAGCGGCAGTGAAGTGAAATCACGTATTGCAATTGTTTATGCAGACGAAAATGGTGTAAGGTTGTAAAACGATCCTGCTTTGGAAGACTTTATCTACCATATGATGTAATGTCTTCATTATCTACGGTAAAAAGTTTGCTAAGCATGCAAAATGATGTGACTAAATTGCCGTTGTTAAAAAAGTCTCTTTTTGAATGTTACGCTCGTGACGTATTTGAAATAATAGACAATAGACAGAAGAAACAATAAGTTTACCACGGCACTGCAATGAAAACGGTTTGAATTAAAATTGGTAATAAAAGAAAAGATATTAACGTGATAATATTCGACGAAAAAATATCACGCAGGTGATGTCACTTAAATAAAACAAAAGCAAGGTGCAGAAACTGCGACAAATATAACTCACATGGGTTTTATATTCGGCAAAGAAACGCATCTGATAGACCCTAAGGCCAAAAAATCTTACGAGTTTGAATTTATTGATTTAAAATTCTCAATAATGACTGAGGAACATGAAAAAGGAATGCAGAATTTTTTAAATAAATAAACTGAAAGCGTAGCATCAACTCTTCACATATGCCATCTGTGGCGGTGCCGAATGCATGGCGCCAAACGAGAGTCAGTTGTTCTGAGTGTTCTTCCAGCGGCCACCAGGCTCGGCCGCCCGGGTGTCGGAAGAGAGCGCCACTACAACTCCAACCACTGACGCGAATAGTTCACCATTGTGAATAGTACATTGTGATCGTCACTATTACTTGTAACCGCAACAGAGAATAAATACATCCATCCGAAAAATTCACGCTGAGTATCATTGTATCGTACACCCTACACTATCGCTTAAGCGCACTACTTACCTCTAGCAGCATCATTGCAAGAAATATCTCGTACTGCATGGGTTTTGTCGGGGAGTAGGTTGTAAAAGAGTTCCATTTCGTCTATGTTATACCACGCGGGGAATACTTCTTAAGATACTTAGGATCGGAGTGTTTTCTTCCACGACATCGGGTAAACACCGCAGGCATTGCCAGCAATTATGACGGTAAATAACGCTGTGGTGCTTTGAATCAGTATAACCAACCTTCTGTACTCTTGACGTTCTCGATTCGCAATTTATCCCTGAAGTACTCTGCATTAGGCTTAGGCATAGCCACTTTCTATGACGTTCTCGCAGATTGAAGTGGGCAAAACCACCCGAACAAAGCTCCTTCTAACTCTTCGTGGTCAGCATTCCTTTGGCGCTTTTGTTTTTTTTATTGCGAAGAGTGAATATAGGAAGATAAATTAATTACGCCTCTCTCATATTACTCTATCATTTTTATTTTCTTGCTTAGACGTGTTTGGTGTTTTTGGCCATGGTGTCTGCCATCAAATGCTTTCTATTCACGCAACTCACGGACGTGCGGGTACGCTGCCGACTGCTTTCTGCCGCCCGAGGAACAAAAGAAGATCAAGAATTCGCGAATGTTAATTCCGCAATATTTTCACCAAAATGAACTGCTTATTTATCGAACGCCAGTTTACTGCATGAATTTGAGACAGTAGACTCCATTTTAACTTCATTTATAACAGATCGCAAGAAATTGCAGAGATTAGGGACTCTTGTAGAAGGTTCTCCATCGATGGAAACCCTTGCTATGGCGAGTGGAAGCTCCTAAACGGCCTCGTAAAAACGAATTTCTTAAACATGCTTATTATAGGGTCTATTGACGGTGCCTCGGCTAACTCTGGTAATAGCGGGGGTGTCGCAATAGCCCGTACTCGCTTTAACGAGGTTCCACTGTACTTACCTTTGGCTTGAATTTCAAATTTCTCTTCTTTTGAGAAGAGGAAAATCAAATTCAATTCAAATATTTTAAAATGAAATTTAATTCTAATATATTCCAGCAAAGGGTTTCCACCTGTTTAGCAAATATGTGGATATTTTTATTTCAGAAAATTATGACCTTTTCCCGGACTACGACCTGCCTCGTTGGAATTTCACTGACTTCATCCATTCCTTCATGGTTGTGTTCCGTGCAGTTTGTGGGGAATGGATTGAGTCTATGTGGGATTGCATGCTCGTGGGAGACGCCACGTGCATCCCATTTTTCCTTGCCATTGTCATAATTGGCAACTTAATTGTGAGTATGATAATTTCCCTTTTCTTTTCTTGCCTTGGTTGCATTTCTAAGCATAGGTACATATATCCTACGCGGGGCACAGTTAATCCATAATGTAGCTAAGGCCAGTAAATAGAAAAGTCACCTATAAACTATCTGTACGGAACGCTTAGCATGTGTTTCCAAAACCCAAACTTCAAAGGTGGCATTCGCAGAAAAACTTAGAGCTAAGATTAGCTTGAGGTTTGGATGATTTGAATTAATGGGAAAATTAACGATAAAAAATTAGGAAAGTGCAGTAACACATTCATTTTTCTTGTGCTTTGCAACCGTCCTTTGTTAGTTCTAACAGTAAACCATCGAAGAAGACACCTCGGAAAGTAATGTGTATGTAATATGGAACTGAGAAGAAATACTATGGAAAATGAATCGATACAACCAAGAAATAGCTCACCTCAATACCAATACCTTGTGTGTGGCGGTTAGCTGGTGTAGTTACGTGGAAGAGTGATAGATGGCGCCCAGTCCTTGCCAAATTTTTCAATGAACTCTTCTTTGAGCCCCACAAGTTATTCCATCATAAGCTGTGAAGCTAACTTTATCGTCAATCCTAACTTATATTTATGCCTTGGTGAAAATGAACTGTTCGCTTAACTGTTCGTAAGCTGTGCACGTACTGTGCAAATGGTTCACAAATTTTTTGGGCTGTTCATGAAGTGTTTGGGAATTGTTCGCACGCTCTAACCTGGTACCCACGAACGGCCCATGAACGGAAAGCCTTGTGCACGGCTCCTGCACAGTTGGACATGAATGCTTCCTGAACGCTTCATGAACACATATTTTAGTTCTGCACATCTCCTCCACAATTACTAAATGAAATAATTTATCCATGATTCACTATTTTACATAATTGATCATAAGGAAAACAACCATCATTGTGTTCATAATTTTATATGCAAAATTAGGATCAGATATTGACTTAAAACTTGAAAAATTTCCTGGGCCGTTCATGAGGTGTTTGGGAATTGTTCGCATGCTCTAACCTGGTACCCACGAACGGCCCATGAATGGAACGCCTTGTGCACGGCTCCTGCACAGTTGGACATGAACGTTTCCTGAACAGATATTTTAGTCCTGCACATCTCCTCCACAGTTAATAAATGAATTTAGCCATGATTCACTATTTTACATAATTGATGATCATTAACATATCATTATGAATTACGGAAAACAACCATCATTGTGTTCATAATTTTCTAAGCAAAATTAGGATCAGATATTGACTTAGAACTTGACAAATTTCCTAGGCTGTTCATGAAGTGTTTGGGAATTGTTCGCACGCTCTACCCACAAACGGCCCATGAATTGGAAACGTCTTGTGCACGGCTTCAGCACAGTTGGCCAAGAACAGATTATTAAATTCAATAGCCCAACCCATTTCTTCCACAGTTACTAAATGTAAAATTTAATTAATGCTATTCATTGTTCACTATTTTGCATAAATGATAAGCATGAATTAAAAGAAACATGAATGAGTGCATTATAAGGGAAGACATTTAAAATTAGGGCTAATATGTTCAAAAATTCAAAAGTGCTAACTGTGAGTGAATGTTTATGCTGAGTTATTGGTGAAATACGCAAAAATTGCCAAATTGGTATAATGAGGGTAATATTTACATTGACAGTTTTAATAAAAGTGTAAATATATAAGTACAAATGTTTTGAGGTTGCTATGCATTTACAACAATAATGTGAGCAAAGTAAATAAAGTGGTGAATGTGTGACTTTCAAATACAATCCTGAGCTTGGACAATAACTGAAAGTACTGCAAATAACCCCAGAAGCTTGAAAATCTTAATTCCCAAAGACTTGAGAGCTCTTCCTGAACAGTTTAGTTTCATTGGTATGCAACACTTCAGTTCAGCCTAGCTACAGTTTGTAAACATATCTACCACAGCTTCCTGATCAAGCACTGGTATTATTAAATGGATTTCTTTTTCTTGACCTCAATTATTTAATGATGATTAATGTCTTGGTGTATAGGTCTGAGAATGATATACAATTGTTATGAATGATAATGGTTGCATACCTGGTGAAAATAAATTGTTCAAGAACCATTCCAAAAGTGTGACACGAAATGTTCAGAAACTGTAGCAGAAGTGTTCATGAACTGCTGGGGAACCATTCTTGGAGTGAATTTTGGCCCATTGAAGCGTTGCAAACTGTTCAAATAAGCTATTCATGGGGTATTTTCCTGCTGTTCATGAGGTGTTTTCAGATGTTCATGACGCATTCTTTTAACTTTACAGGAAGTGTTTACCATTATACCAATGATGATTAATGTCTTGGATTGTAGGTCACAAAAAATACAGAAAGAATTCAATTGTACACAAATGTAAAAGAAGAGACAAGAATTTTGGCATATTATGTATGTAAAATTGAATTCTATTTACATATATTCTTTTATTGTAACAAAACATTGTAATAACCTTTCATTCCTTTATGCATAGGCTGATCCCACACAGCACAAAGTGAAAAATATGCACATAATATTCAAATATTATGCGAATATTATGCCACCACAATGGTATAAAACGCGCATATTATGTACATAATATGTGCATATAAATGGTATAATGTCCTCATAAATTGCGGTATTATGCGCATAATATGTGGAATATATGCAGTGATGGAATGGCATAATATGCACATAATATTCAAATATTATGCGAATATTATGCCACCACAATGGTATAAAACGCGCATATTATGTACATAATATGTGCATATAAATGGTATAATGTCCTCATAAATTGCGGTATTATGTGCATAATATGCGGAATATATGCAGTGATGGAATGGCATAATATTTGCATATATACGGAATATATGCACCTTTTATGTACATAAAAGGTGCATATAAATGGTATAATGTCCTCATATATTCCGTATATATGCAAACATTATGCCATTCCATCAGTGCATATATTCCGCATATTATGCACATAATATCGCAATTTATGAGGACATTATGCCATTTATATGCACATATTATGTACATAATATGCACAAGTTATACCATTGATGTGGCTATATATATGCACATATTATACCCATATATGCCATTTATATGCACCTTTTATGTACATATTATGCACAATTTATACCATGGATGTGGCCTAAAATATATGCGCATATTATGCCCATATATACCATTTATATGCTCCTTTTATGTAAATATTATGCACGATTTATACCATTGATGTGGCTATATATATGCACATATTATACCCATATATATATGCACCTTTTATGTACATATTATGCACAATTTATACCATGGATGTGGCCTAAAAAATATATGCGCATATTATACCATTTATATGCTCCTTTTAGGCACGATTTATACCATTGATGTGGCTAAATATACGCACATATTATACCCATATATACCATTAGTATGCACCTTTAGGTACATGTTATGCACATTTTATACCATATCTACGAACCTTTTATGCATATTTTATACCGTTGATGCGTGATAACATGCAGTTGCATAATATTCGAAAATTACATGAATAAAAATTGATTTCTGGAAACGAGGAGAAATTTAATGAATCATTCATGTAGACACAGCATAGGTACATTGCACTAAAACAAGGCACAATCCTTCATCGTTGTATCACAAATATACAAATATTCAGTTAGGAGTCCTATATCATCGCAAATTTGGTTTAAATATCATGTGAATGACATCTAATGACAAACATTCGCCCTTCCATAATCGTTACTCATGAAATTGCGATTAGAAAGTACAAAGTATGTCACACGAATTCACAATCACAACACTCGCGATGATTCCTTCCATGACATCCGCATGGTTGAACATCTACGGTCTTTTCTTAGCGAATGTATTAAAAATGGTCCAAAATGTGATTCCAAGCCACAAAGAGGTCTTCTAATCGTATAATTATCTCTGTGTTAGTCATAGAGTTGTGGCGAGCAATCACGCAAACGATGTAAGCAAGCCGTTCTTGAAAATGCACTCCGAAACAATAAAGATAATATTGTCATTAATAATCACAAACTAAAATAATTATATGCATATATGATCAAGTACGTGATATCTTCAGGGCGAAAGTGCAGCTCACAACCTGGTTCAGTACTTAAGTGCCAAAACTTCCGTCTTTCCTTGGAATAGCCTCCCTTCACTTTTCAAGCTGGGACTCTGACTGAAAAAGTACCGTCATAAGATATACATTTAGGTAATTAAAAAAATTAATTAAAGTACTGGGAATAACACTCAAAATTAGGAGCTGATAATTTCAGATTTGCTTTCTACCCTATGACAAACGACAACGACTCACGTACGTGTACTTACTTTGATTTTAAATAAAGTCCTGTTCTTCATACCATGAAGCTTATTATTCCTTATCGTATATGCGTTACCAGAATAGTACTGTGACATAAATTAGTTCCGTAAACCCATCTTTTCCTCTTTAATATTAGATTTTTCAATAGACGTTCAATTCTCCCAACTACGGCAATATGGCTACGGCAACAACTAACAACAATGAACAACAACACAACGGCCATGGACAACGGCAATATGGCTACCAAGCTGCGTACCTCGCCAGACCGGAATATGCATAGGTGTGTAAAATAAAAAAATAATAATAATTGTGGAGTATTCTGCGAACGATACGAAATTGTTAGTGATTTATTAAAACATAAGTTTTCACATTTTTTGATACAGAGGATGTATGATCATCGATTTTTACGGATACAATCACAGTTTACGGCGGCATAATATTTAAATATAATGTGCATATTATTCGCATATTATGTGCATAATCGACGGAATATTATTTGCATATTATGCCTATCCATTTATGCAACTTTTATACTGAATAGGATTTTTGAGTTTGCTGGGTGGCTGTTGATTTATGATTCTTATATGAATCATAATTAATGATGGGATGTTACTAACAATGTAATAATATACATATTATGTCAATATTATAGTAATAGTTTACGGCGGCATAATATTTAAATATTATGTGCATATTATTCGCATAATATGAGCATAATCGACGGAATATTATTTGCATATTATACCTATCCATTTATGCAACTTTTATACGGTATAAATTTTGAGTGTGCTGTGTGGGATTTAGGGGGGAGGGGTACGTGCCCCCCCCCCCTTGACGCATGAAAAATAGACAAGATTTTTAGTATTCTTTTTGTTTAATTGGGAGTCTCAATCATTTCCGTAATTTTATATTAATAAGTATCTTGTTAAGCTAAAGAAAATATATTGGCTGCTATTCTGGATGGAATAGCATTATGCTATTCTCTGATATTGCAACCGATGTTGCTATAATATAGCGTATTGCAACGCCTATGCTATTTGGTATTCAGAACGGTTGCAATTCGTGTTTTTACTACACCGGAAGACGTAATTCTCAGAATAGCATAGGCCCGTAGCAATTCACTATTCTGAACGGCGAATTGCAACCGGTAGGCTTGCTATAATATTACGCGGTCTTCGATGCCGAGCTATTCGGTATTGCAACCCTGAAAACGTGCGCATTGCGATGTCGAATTGTTTTTCTGAGGTTAAAGTAACATAATCAAGCATTGAAAAATGGAATAATAGCCAAAAATAAAATGTTATCAGCTTTATTTTAATTAAATAATAGTAGCATAAGTGATGAATATTTAACTAGTTAAGTGAATTGGTTAGAAATTAACATTCGAGCTTAATATATGAAGCTCAAGCTTGCTTCATCGACAGTACGAAAACAATAACAATTAATGCAAAGAATTACTACGATTAGCCCAAATTTTCCGTGTTTTATTCATATTTACAACTCATAATTTTATTTCATCACTTGACTTGCTACTAAAAATATCCTCAATGTAGGCTATCAGGTCGATTCTTGAAAATTTTCAAGCTTGTGTGAACACACTAACTCGCCAAATATAATAACAGTTATAGCTTTCAATGAAAACCATATATTACCATAATAATACCATATACTTTGATCAGCCGTTCATTTCCTCAATTGGACAGTATATACAAAAACATGCAACGAGTCGAAATTATTTTCCCCACTATTCGCTACCTTCTACAATTAAAACTTAAAATTTACAAACTTATAACACGGGCAGTCGACTTGAATTACTTGCTTGAAAACAAAGGATTTCTCCGAACACCAATAAAGTTACCGAACAAATATGATTCGCCACAAACGTTTAATGGAATATCCATGTATACATCATTAATGCAATATATATCATGTGGAATTCAATACAAATTGTTTCCTCAATAGGCAAGTAAGTTATTCACACAATTAAGTTTCAGTATATCGGCACAGTTCAGGGTCTATCAAAAATTTCAGTGAGCATATTAAAATCAGCTGATACGAAAACAATAATAAGTGACACGACAGCACTTTCCACACGATTCACTTTTTCACAGTTGTTCCATCTATCCTCAAATTCACCATCACATCCCTCTGCTTTTTCCAAATCTGCAGCTGAAATATTGATACTATTCCATCATATTACATGAAAGCACAGCGGTGACGTTGCCACCTACTTCATTTCCTAAACAGAGAATGAATACTGAAATTAGGGAGTCATATAATATAAAGCTAGTATTAGAAACGAAAGCTTCTAGTTCATACAGTAAAGCTATATCGTCACGATCAAAGCAATAAAAGTTGGTACATATTTATTTTGACATGCAACGAACAGATAGACTTCGAAGCCTAAGACAATTACGAAGAAAATCAAACATATTTAGCTTTCAATGATTATTTCGCATAACATATATCTCACGCTAAAGGACCGATCGGATATAGGTAAATGATTCAATATTTATGCCCGATAAATCATCATTATAACAGTAAAATTATGACCTAACCCACCTGTCTGAAGCCATTGTGATATTATCAAAACAACAACAATCAGCTGATTTCCTAAACGAGATTTTCAAAGCGTATTATATAAATCCACGGTTTAATATAATTTTTAAATGCAAATGAAGCAATTATTTGTAATTGCAAGTCAATATTCCATAAAATACAGAAAAATATATAAAATATCTTCTCCCTCATTGGTTGCGCAAACTGTTCAGAAAGTTTTTCATACGGGAAGGGGCGGAGCTTCCAAATAGCTCGCGCAAGAAATAGCATGCTGCTATTCCGAACAAAATTATTACTACGCTTCATTCTGAATACGGGGTCGTTGCAATAATGACCCGCAGAATAGCATATGCTATTTTTTGCAACGCTTATCCAGAATAGCAGCCATTGTGCAGTAATTTTACTATGCATATTGTTACCCTTTAAATCTCAAATATGAGAAGACTGTTTGCCTGTCACACCCATTTGCCCCTCCCAGAAAAATATCCTGGATTCGCCCTTGCCTATTCATGTATCAATTTAATGTAACCATTATCATTCATAGCCCAGAATAAGGTATAAACTATATATCGAAATGTTGGTAAACAATTTTGCATATTATTCTCACAATTGTTATTTACACAATTATTATTGTCAGACCTACACTTCGAGATGTTAATCATCATTGGTATTATGGTAAACGCTTCCTGTACAGTTAAAAGAATGCTTCACGAACATCTGAAATCACCTCATGAACAGCTGGGAAATGCCTGCTGAACAGCTTATTGGAACGGTACGTCACGGTTCAATGGGCCAAAATACAGTCCGTGAACGGTTCAATAATAGTTCATGAACACTTAGTGAACAGGTTCTGAACACTTTGTGTAATGCTTCCTGCACGGTTACTGAACACTCCATGAACAGCTGAACACCTCATGAACAGCTGGGAAACACCTGCTGAACAGCTTATTGGAACGGTTCGTCACGGTTCAATGGGCCAAAATACAGTCCGTGAACGGTTCAATAATAGTTCATGAACACTTAGTGAACAGGTTCTGAACACTTCGCACAACGCTTCCTGCACGGTTACAGAACACTCCATGAACAGCTGAACACCTCATGAACAGCTGGGAAACGCTTGCTGAACAGCTTATTGGAACGGTTCGTCACGGTTCAATGGGCCAAAATACAGTCCGTGAACGGTTCCCGAACAGTTCATGAACACTTAGTGAACAGGTTCCGAACACTTCGTTTAATGCTTCTTGAACAGTTCGTGAACAGTTCATTTTCACCAGGGAACCCGTAATAAGGTATAATGCATCGCCAAATGTGATGATGTGTTGGAGGATACCTCATTCGTGATTCTCCCCCGTGATCCAACGGATAGATTCCAAAAAAGTGTTAAAAAAGCTTTATCTTCCTGCTGTAATTTATAAATTAGCCCCTAAATTAAATATCATCTTTAGGCAATTGCCTGATTTTTCACCAAAATATAATATTAATAGCCCCATCATTTTGCCACAGAAACTTCAACACCTCATACGTCACCATCCAACTCCAAGCTAGTTTCATTTGACGTAAAAAGTCTATTTACTTCTGTACCTGTACAAACAACTTTGTTACTTATGAGAGACTTACTGAGAGACCACAACATTAAGAACAGTGAGTCTTGTGAACTTCATTGTCTAATGGAACAGTGTGCCAGCCAAAATTATTTTTTGTACAATAAGAATATTTATCACCAAACAGACGGCCTTGCGATGTGGTATTCCCTTTCACCTGTAATAGCCGAAACATTTACGGACAATTCAAAACGCCAATTATTTGATTCGGGCATTCTATCTCATCTAACATCTTCTGGTACCGTTATGTTGACGACATCATTTGCCGCTGGACCGGAATTGTCAAGACAATTAGATAATTTTCTGAATCTTTTAAATCCTCGACATCCTAATATTACCTTCGTAGTAGAAGTAGAATCCAAAAAGCACCTAAACTTTCTCGATATTTCCGTATCCATAGTTGATGACAAACATGAATTTGGTATATACAGAAACCCTTGTTATGGTGATACAATCATTCCGAGTTACTGATGCCATCCAACCTCCCAAAAGTTATCCTCCTTTCATTCTATGTTACATAGATTGATCAATCTACCTTTAAATGCAGTCAATTTTAATTGTGAACTTTCCACAATGATATCAATTGCAATTTCAAATGGCTATAGCTTAAATACTTAAACTAAAATCCTTCAGAGAAAGTTGAAAACGCGAGCTATTTCACAGCTTTGCTCCGTTCCCCCATCACAGAGAATTCTAAAAATTGGTGCCGGTCATTTTTTGTGGGAGACCTTTCCAACAGGCTTGCAAACAAATTCCCCAAAAATAAATTCAATGTTTCTTTTTACAACCCTTGCACTCTCGGTGAAGTTCAGTGTCGTAACAAAGACAAAATAGAACACATCCATCAATCAGGTATTTACAAAGTTAATTGTGAATCATGCAACTTGAGTTTCATTGGTCAAACAGGCAGAAGTTTTATTATCAGAATGAAAGAACATAGAAGGTGCAGGAAATTGGGATGAAACGTCACTTCTCGCCAAACATTTGGTACAGACTTTTCATTCTTGTCATTTTCAACCAGAATTTTCTCCCTCCAGGAAAGGGGGTATGAAAGCGTTGGAATATGCATGCTAAACATGATGGAGAAGGAGTTGGTCGCCGATGTTCCCGTATAATAATAATTGACGATAAGTGAGGATATTTGCATGTCCCTTATCAGCAAGGATGAGGGCAGAATAAAACGGAGGGATACAAAAGTGAGGCAGTTTATTCCGGCGGTGAAATTTTTTATGGATAAATGATGGACATTGTGGTTGAGAAGATGTTATGAATAGTGCTGTAAACGTGCATTTAAATCACATTTTTCCTCTCCTAATCTAGCAGTTGCTAAAATAAGGTCCTTATCCTATAATAATAGTGATAGAAACGGGCAGCTGTAGTGTTTCACAGGAATAATCGTCATTTCATATTTGTCATTTCTCCAGCTGCTCGCTCGCTTGGATTGCATGCCCGACACAAAGATAACCTGTTGAATTCGGTCTCGATACCTTAAGTAAATCTTTTATTATTTCCAAAACATCCCTCCTTGTATTGCGATTCTAAATATCCCTTCCTTCTTATTAAAGATCAACTCATTATTACGTATTTCCTAGTAGAGAGTTTCCATCGCTTATCGAGACCAATTTCTGCTCATTTTTACTTGTAAGACCACACCAGGCGATGAAATAGACGATCACGAACGTATAAATATATTTGAAATAATGTTTTGCGAATTCACTTTGCGGCATGGTGACATTATAAATTCAAAACTAAACCATTTAGTATGCAATACAGTACTAATGAAAAAACTCAACCAGTTTCGTCATTTTCAGGTCTTTATCTATAGGTTTACGATAACGCTAAAGACCTGAAAAGAAGGAAACCGGTTGGGTTTTTAATGCATACTATGTGGATTACAACAAAGTTTGCAAATGGGCATTTAATTAATAAAAATATATATTATGGACACAGAAATAAACTTGGATGAAATAAATAAATAAATAAATTGTACCAGATGATGGGTCTGTGAGCCGAAACGCATCGTACACATTAAAATGTTGTGGAAAATTGCTACCAGCTTGTATTTAAATAAATGTGAAATCTTTTGTATATTTATTTGCATGTTGTTGTTCGATAACTTTTACGTTTTATATGTCCTTTATTCCTGAAATAAGAATCTCCAAACCAGCAATTCCTATTATCATCAATGTTTCTCCGCATAGGTATATATTTATAGGGCCCGGGACCCACCGAAAATTCCCTCTCTCTCCTGCTTGACTTTCGGACAGCAATCTTTGAAGTGCATGAGACAGTTTAAACACTTATTTACAGCTGCATGTTGTAAAACTGTTTTCAGTTGGAATGAGGAAAGCCAAGCAGAGGGAAGATTCGTGGAAGACGCAGCTCACCAGGCGAGAAAAAAATCCCCTATAGGACCCAGCCTATTGCCCATTTCTCTCAACCCGATGTAAACATCGTCTTCCCTTTCTTCGATGCTAGGGAGACTGAGGCAGAGTTTGGGAGAGAGGAAGAGCGGAGGGTGGGAAGGAAAGGGGAGAAGCTGGGAACCTTGAAACCTGACTCTCTCGCCCCTAGCTCGCCACTCCAGGGGCCATCTGTCGGCTGTTTCAGAATTAAAACAGTCGATACGATTTCCTCTTATGCCGTGAGCCCTCTAGAATATACTTACTCTACGATGGTACGATGCAATCCAGTTGAGAGGTGTGCCTCTGATGCCCATACTATCTAGTTTGCACAAGAGCAGCTTATGATTCACAAGGTCAAATGCCTTGGAGAAGTCAAAGAAAAGCCCCAAAGTTTCACGTTGTTGATTGCTCGATAAATTGCAGAAGTGGTGGACTTCCCTTGAAGAAAACCATATTGGTCTTTAGAAAAGAGGTTAAATTTGTCCATGTAGGATATTAATTGAGTGTACATGACTCTCTCA
Source organism: Ischnura elegans (assembly GCF_921293095.1). Classification (NCBI taxonomy): domain Eukaryota; kingdom Metazoa; phylum Arthropoda; class Insecta; order Odonata; family Coenagrionidae; genus Ischnura; species Ischnura elegans. The sequence goes on from NC_060255.1 coordinate 108,529,857, forward strand.
AAAATTTTGGAAAATGTATTCTGTAGTGAAATCGGCCTATAGTTATTGAGGTCATCAGTGCTGCCCTTATTTTTGTAGAGAGGAATTATTCTTGACCTTTTTAGTGGTGCTGGGAAAATGCCCAGTTTCAGTGATTCATTCACTAAGTGTATTAGAGGTAACTTTATGATATCAAAACATGATAATATCACTTTCCCAGTTATTTCATCTGGCCCAGTACTTTCTTTGCGACACCGACAACATCCTAATAAGTGGAGTTTTTAACATCAACCTACTAAACAATAACCGACACAAATTGCAGCTTCTGGACCTTGCAGCATCCTTTGGAATGAAGCCTGCTATCCAGTTGCCAACTAGGATCACTGCCAAGTCCAGATCCCTTATCGATAACATCTTCATTCCAATTTCATTATTATGTTACCTTTGCAATACAATAGAGCTGGGACTATCGGATCACAATGCCCAGTTCTTAAGTTTCCGTACTCCAGTTATCCCCCCCAAAATATCCTATGAAAGAAAGAGGACCTTTCATGAAACAGACGTGGTACATTTCATAAATAGCCTAAAAAATTCTAAATGGGATGAAATCTTAGAAGCCTCAAATGTAGACGACAAATTTAGTGAATTTATCAACATCTTCTCATATCACTTTAACTGCCATTTCCCAATCAAGACCCATAAAATAAATCATGATAGGAAACCAAAATGGATTACTCCAGAGCTAGTAAACAAGGGAGCGAAATTGCGAAATGACTACAGCCTTTTAACACTTTGAGTGCTAACGGCGTAATATTACGCCATGCGAGGTGTTGCAGAATTTGCGTGCGGCGTAATATTACGACGGGCATTTTGTTTACATTGTAGCGGCTCCCGCCTCAAAGTTACGCCGCTGGTATTACTCGGATTCATGCATTTGCTCTTATAGGTGAAGTTAATGCCATAAAGTCATATATTTCGTCATATTTTTTTCCTTCAAGACAAAATGTGTCCGAAGGTTCGATAATCCCTACCTCGTTTGTAATTTGTGTGTTCTTTCGCCAGAGATCACGGAGCGAAATCTCGCCGACGAAGACATTGCCAATGCGTTGAATTGTTTCGACAGCGATGATAGTGAAAGTGATTTTGATGATTCAGAATGGGATGCTGATTACATGCCCAGCAAAGATAGTTCAACACGTAATTTCCATTTCTTGCGTATAGTAACGCAACCCGCGTGACCTTTTTTTGACTTCTTTTATATATTTTTTTGCGCAATATTTATTCGTAAAATTACTGTTTCTCATTGTTTATATGATATTTATTTTAGAGTCTGAAGGTTTGAATGAACCAGAAATGGTGCAACAACTAAGTAAGCGAGGAGAAGCTCAAAAAATGATGTGCAATCGTTGAGGTGCACCTAGAGGAAGACGGTCAACTAACAGAGGAGCGGGCCCGGGAGGTATTTGGAGTGATATTGACGCAGTTCCCAAGTTTTTTATTTAGGATATGGAACTTAGCTACTTTTCGATCCTCTATTCTAATGATAATCTGTCCATTATTGAAGTATGTAATCTTCACTGGTGACTATGGTGTGAAATCAAATACTGGGCTAAATAGTTCAAGTGAGGTGATGAATTTTTTGAACATTTTTCGACATCGATTTGATAAATCGTATCAGGGAACATACGAACTTATATGCAAGGCAAAGAATTGCAAAACTTAGGAGAGGGAACTTACTATCCGCAAAAAGCAGATTGCAATCCTGGAAAACAGTGACTCAAGGTGACGTAAAAATGTTTCTTGCCGTTATAATACACATGAGCTTTAGCAAACGTCCTTGTATCCCTGATCATTTGAGTACTGATCCCGTCTTGGCGTGTGGCTTCTGTCCTGGTGTTTTTTCTAAAGATAGATTTCTTTCAATCTTAGGAAATTTCCATCTTGTGGACAACCAATTATTCATTGAAAAAGGCGTAGATGGTCACAACCCCCTATTCAAAGTGCGTCCATTACTCGAGGATTTTCGAAATATATTTTAAAAATCCTACCAACCTGCGGAGGATATAACTGTAGATGAAGGAATTTGTCCCTTTCGTGGTACGTTTTGCTACAAAGTGTACATGCCTCAGAAGCCAAGCAAATATGGCATAAAACTCTACATGCTCTCAGAAGCAAGCAGTGGTTTTGTTTGGAATGTGGATGTGTTTCATTGCCAGGAAAACTCTGGATTGGCTATAGTCAAGGGACTTTTGGCTACGCTTGCTAATAAGGGTCACATATTATATACAGACCGATTTTACACAAGCCTTGGCCCGTGAATTGGAAAGCCTTCAAACGGGATTAGTAGGTACTATCATGAAAAATAGGGGGGGGATTCCATCGGCGATAAAAAATGCTCGCCTATCTCGTGGAGAGCATTTTTTCGCGCGACATGAAAATATATTAGTCCAGCGTTGGAAAGACAAACGTGATGTGTTTCTGCTCTCCACTCGACATAAAAGTGACGTGATCACTTTCAAAGATCGCAGAGGAAGGGAGAAAACTAAACCTGCGATAGTAATAGTCTATTACAAGAAAAAATTTGGTGTAGATCTAAGTGATCAACTAATTAGTTACGGTGCCCTGGATCATCGATCAGTGAAGTGGTGGCGTAAGCTGGCATTCCAGCTAATAGTTATGGCTGTGACAAATAACACACAATCATGTACAATCAGTTAAGCCAAAAATCCGTTGCAGTCACCCATTTTACGCAAAAAAATTGTTCGGAGTTAGTTACATTGGAAGACAAATCGCCCCTTGAAAACGCCAGAGCCGAGATAACTAGAATATCTGAAAATCATTTCATCGAAAAAATTCCCGTACCATTAGTACAAAAGAAGGCTCAATAGAGGTGTAGGGTGTGCTCCGAAAAAGGGCGAAAAACGACTGGGAAAGCTGCCCGAAAATGAACCTCCTATCAGTGTAATACATGTAAGATTGGTCTCTGCGTAGAGCCATGCTTCCAGCTTTTCCACACAAGGAAGAACTTTGCGACATAGCTATTATAATTGGATTTTTATTATTGTTCAAATATTGATTATTATCATTTTAAATGTAGATTACTATTATAATTTCAAATATTGGTAATTACTATTTCAAATTAGTGTGTTGCGATTATTTTATAAATAAATTTATGAAAAACAATGATTTTTCAACTTTTGGAAAATACAAATATCGGCTTTTTTTTTAGCTTCTGCAGTTTCTTTATGCATTATGATATACAAAATATTTTAATGTGAATTCAAAAGAGAAAAGTATGGTCTTAAAACTAATGCTATTCACTCATGCATATCTTAAAAATTCTTTTTGTAACAACGCTTTGAAAAGTGCAAAAAATAACCAGCACTGGGGTAAAGACCTGGTGATATTCACCCAGCACCCAAAGTGTTAAAGAGATCGGATAATATCACATCCTCTCTTGAAAATTATAAATCAGAACTGAGGGAATACAAGAAAAAAATCAGGGAGGCAAAAAGACTCTACAATGACAAACTAATATCTAACTCTCACAGTATCTCTAGGCTGCTATTCTGGATAAGCGTTGCAAAAAATAGCATATGCTATTCTGCGGGTCATTATTGCAACGACCCCGTATTCAGAATGAAGCGTAGTAATAATTTTGTTCGGAATAGCAGCATGCTATTTCTTGCGCGAGCTATTTGGAAGCTCCGCCTCTTCCCGTATGAAAAACTTTCTGAACAGTTTGCGCAACCAATGAGGGAGAAGATATTTTATATATTTTTCTGTATTTTATGGAATATTGACTTGCAATTACAAATAATTGCTTCATTTGCATTTAAAAATTATATTAAACCGTGGATTTATATAATACGCTTTGAAAATCTCGTTTAGGAAATCAGCTGATTGTTGTTGTTTTGATAATATCACAATGGCTTCAGACAGGTGGGTTAGGTCATAATTTTACTGTTATAATGATGATTTATCGGGCATAAATATTGAATCATTTACCTATATCCGATCGGTCCTTTAGCGTGAGATATATGTTATGCGAAATAATCATTGAAAGCTAAATATGTTTGATTTTCTTCGTAATTGTCTTAGGCTTCGAAGTCTATCTGTTCGTTGCATGTCAAAATAAATATGTACCAACTTTTATTGCTTTGATCGTGACGATATAGCTTTACTGTATGAACTAGAAGCTTTCGTTTCTAATACTAGCTTTATATTATATGACTCCCTAATTTCAGTATTCATTCTCTGTTTAGGAAATGAAGTAGGTGGCAACGTCACCGCTGTGCTTTCATGTAATATGATGGAATAGTATCAATATTTCAGCTGCAGATTTGGAAAAAGCAGAGGGATGTGATGGTGAATTTGAGGATAGATGGAACAACTGTGAAAAAGTGAATCGTGTGGAAAGTGCTGTCGTGTCACTTATTATTGTTTTCGTATCAGCTGATTTTAATATGCTCACTGAAATTTTTGATAGACCCTGAACTGTGCCGATATACTGAAACTTAATTGTGTGAATAACTTACTTGCCTATTGAGGAAACAATTTGTATTGAATTCCACATGATATATATTGCATTAATGATGTATACATGGATATTCCATTAAACGTTTGTGGCGAATCATATTTGTTCGGTAACTTTATTGGTGTTCGGAGAAATCCTTTGTTTTCAAGCAAGTAATTCAAGTCGACTGCCCGTGTTATAAGTTTGTAAATTTTAAGTTTTAATTGTAGAAGGTAGCGAATAGTGGGGAAAATAATTTCGACTCGTTGCATGTTTTTGTATATACTGTCCAATTGAGGAAATGAACGGCTGATCAAAGTATATGGTATTATTATGGTAATATATGGTTTTCATTGAAAGCTATAACTGTTATTATATTTGGCGAGTTAGTGTGTTCACACAAGCTTGAAAATTTTCAAGAATCGACCTGATAGCCTACATTGAGGATATTTTTAGTAGCAAGTCAAGTGATGAAATAAAATTATGAGTTGTAAATATGAATAAAACACGGAAAATTTGGGCTAATCGTAGTAATTCTTTGCATTAATTGTTATTGTTTTCGTACTGTCGATGAAGCAAGCTTGAGCTTCATATATTAAGCTCAAATGTTAATTTCTAACCAATTCACTTAACTAGTTAAATATTCATCACTTATGCTACTATTATTTAATTAAAATAAAGCTGATAACATTTTATTTTTGGCTATTATTCCATTTTTCAATGCTTGATTATGTTACTTTAACCTCAGAAAAACAATTCGACATCGCAATGCGCACGTTTTCAGGGTTGCAATACCGAATAGCTCGGCATCGAAGACCGCGTAATATTATAGCAAGCCTACCGGTTGCAATTCGCCGTTCAGAATAGTGAATTGCTACGGGCCTATGCTATTCTGAGAATTACGTCTTCCGGTGTAGTAAAAACACGAGTTGCAACCGTTCTGAATACCAAATAGCATAGGCGTTGCAATACGCTATATTATAGCAACATCGGTTGCAATATCAGAGAATAGCATAATGCTATTCCATCCAGAATAGCAGCCCTAAAACATCTTGGAATATTATAAAAAAGGAACAAAATCAAACTAAACTTCTTAAAAATATTAAGTTATTGATTGATAACAGGGAGATTTCAGATCCTAAAGAAGTAGCTGATATTCTGAACGAGAAGTTTAATGAACTAACTTCTATTACGAACAATTCACCCACTGTGCATAATGCAAATACTCCTCAAAGATTGCCCATGTAGGAATGGATCAGGATTGGAAATAAATAAGACGGATATTAATTTCACACGTCTATTCGCGATCACGGATGAACAACGACAACCGGAAATACAAGTAAAACAAAAACATACAAAGAGGAAGATAGTTCACCTTCATAACACTTGGTGTCTCTGCGTAGATATTACAATTATCAGATTACAAATAACACATCCCTATAATCTAATAATTGTACCAGCTTAATTGTACTACAACCAAGAGTTTGTTCAATTTGTCCAAGCACAACAATATTGATTAATTCAAACCAAGACCTTCAACACAAAAAATGTGTTTTGGACTGTGAAGTCCCTTTGTCATAACATCAGCTATCATCTCATTCGTGGGAAGATACAGTAAATTTATCACTTCACTTGATACCACCTCCCTCACAAAATGATGCCTCACATCTATATGCTTTGTTCTATTGTGGAACACAGGATTTGAGGCAATCTTTTGGGCACTTTGGTTGTCATTATATACATTTATGGCCCCACAGTTCCCTAGAAGTTCTCCAACCAATCCCTTTAAGTACACTGCTTCTTTTGCAGCATCTGATATGGCCATATACTCAGCCTCGGTGCTCGAGAGAGCAACAGTCCGCTGCTTCCTACACTCCCACGACACAGCAGCACCAGCGTACATAAACACATACCCGGTATAAGATTTTCTGTCACTCACATCACCTGCCCAGTCTGCATCAACATAATAATAATAATAATAATAATAATTTATTTGTCCGGCGATTTGTTCTCACAAATATAGGACACATCAATTATGGTACAAAAATACATAGATACAAAAAACTACAAGGTATTACCATACATCATGTAAAAAGCAAGGTGTTATGGATGAAGAAAATCATCCACAGAATAAAATAACTTTTTCAATCCCACCCACTTTGTTCTCATTACCTCTAGCAACAAAAGCCTCTGGTTGGTGCATGTATACACCCATGTCTCGTATAGCGCAAGGGATGTGTTCCTTGGGGTCTTTGCGCTATACGAATTTGCGTTATACGAGAGCGTTTTAACATAGGGAAGATAGGGATGCGTTCCTGGTAGCATAGGTCTTGGGTATTGAATTTCCTCTAAAACATCTATATTCCCATAAAAAGCCTTAGAAAACATTATTTTTATAAATATTTATAGTTTAAAACATCTTTAAAGATAGTATTCACGCATTCAAAGACTTTTATTCACGTTAAAAAAATTCTTACGTGCTTTCGAAATTCCGTCCTGTCGTGCGGGTGGGCTAACATCTGCTATCTCAGGGGATCGTAATGCGTTGCCGGCAGTTGATGATTTTTCAAACTAGTCTAAAAACAACTATTGTGTCACCCAGGCCCTTTTGTCGCTCATCGAAATGACAGGAAAATGCTACTTTAAATGCCATTTCATAGCTAGCGGAGTTTATGAATGATAAATCATTTTAATTTGAAGTCCTCCGAGTCATTAGCTGCTACGTGAAACAGTCTTTAAATGCCTTGAAACCTGACACAGGTTTTCCTTCCCTGAAAATGAATGAACGAGAATGCATTCTTTTCCAAAAGAATATCGTCTCGTCAACACTAAAAACTAGTTGAGGGGGAAAGGAGCCACTTTCAATAACAGCTTGGAGTTCATCAGAAAATGTTGTGGTGGTTGCGCTATCAACACTTGCAGATTCACCTGATATCGCCGCACTGAAAATACCTGCTTGCCGTTTAAATTCTGGAACCAACCGCTTTCACTAAATGTCTCGGAGCGATTACCACTCTCGTCTTTTTGTACTGATTCACCATGAACTTTCCGTATGTGTAGACCGCTTGGTTGAAGTTGGTGCGGCTGAGGTCACTGATATTTTAGCTTCGTCTTTATTCAGAATAAGGCATCGTGAGTTTAAACTTCCACGCAATATCGCTTTTACGCTCTCCATTTTCAAAGCAATTGACCTCTCTCAAGTCCTCTTCTAGGTTTATGGTTTTTCTTGATAAATTCTTGATTTTTCTACACGCATTCCTATTTTTTGCCATATTCTCTTGGTTTTTACTCTGTATGGCTCTATCTAAATCACCTTCTTCTGCTGAACTGTATTCCTGAGATGCAGAAGGCCTACGACTGCGGGGAGGGAACGAAGCCATTGTGTTTGAGACTCTATAGCGGACCCTTTTATGTGTTGATGCTATTCATGCGCAACTCGGCCACCGCTCCATTTCTCCCCCGTGAATACCGATGACCTTGAAGGCTTTAGCGTAGACTCTCTACCTGGAAGGCAATCGCCCGGTAACCTACGACGGCAAAAATACGTCTCAAACCGTATTGCTGAAAAAAAAAACTCTAGACCCAATGACGAGTAATACTTTTGGCAATTGCGCAGCAATGAATTTCGATTAATATATAAACAAAAAAGAAGATTTGAGGCAAGAAATAATATTAATATGCGTAAATTGATAGAAATTTCGTGTGTACGTAGCGCAAGTTCACGTTTTATCACGAGAGCGTTTAAGATTTTTCATTAGGCTACACTGCGTTGCAATGTTTCCCCGAGGAACGAATTTGCGCTATATCGAAATTGCGCTAATCGAAATTGCGCTATACGAGACATGGGTGTATACGGCTTTCGTTATCCTGACCAGGAAAATCACACACGTAAATATACGGCCGTCGTCTCCGTGAATGGGAGACATGGGTGTACTTCTTCCTTAAGGTCAGAACGGACACACTTAATTCTCAGGCCAGTCTCATTCTCCACTTGCAATTTGAACTCCTCAAAAGTTTTTCTGACCAAACCTTTAGAATGCAAGAAAAAAGCAAAAATTTTTCGGGTGTAATCATCTACACTTCACTGCACACTTCACTGCACACTTCACTGCTCCTTGCAGACCTCTATTTCTAAAATTAAACATCTTAACTGTACCATGTTTGTATATTTTCAGCACAGTTGTAGTTGTAAATAATAACCTTCATCTCCTCATGTTCAATAATAGCATCCATTCATATGGTACTAGAAATAAAAACGCTATCCATGTAAAACACCACAACTCAAGGATATCCAGCAATAGTGTATTTGCAATGGGGACAAAAATGTATAACTCGCTCCCTGAGAGCATCAAATCTACCAAATGTAGCAATAGCTTTAAAAATAAGGTGAAAAAATATTTATTAATGAAATCTTTTTATTCACTGAGAGAATTTCTGACAGACAAAGTTGCCTAAGAGAATTTTATTTTACTGTATCTTGACGTACCCTATACAATTACTAATTGTGAGCTATTGTATAACTTACTTTGTATATTGTCTACCAGGGAAAATAAATTATTATTATTATTATTATTACAAATGTGAGCATGTATTTTGCTCCATTCCATGATGGTACATCCATTGGCCCACATAGATCTGAGTGCAACAATTCCAGTTTTTCCCTGGCCCTCTTATGCTTTGATGGCCTGAAGGGCTTTTTGCACATTTTACCTTGAACACATGGAATACATTGAGCTTTTACATCGTCAACAAAGGAGATGCCAGGAGCCATTCCATTTTGCAACAAATCCATACTAATCACAAATGTAAATCACAATGTACCCTTTAGAACAGTTCTGCCAGATCAAGTTACAAATGAACAAGGGGAAATTACTACAAATCCCATTGAAATCTCCAATGCCCTAAACCACTCATTCTTGCAACTTCCTAAGAGGGTGATTACCACCCAAAGTGGAGCTACTCTCGAAAACCATAAAATAAGTAGCTCATTGTATCTTAAGCCTTGCTCAGAAAGAGAGTTGTCTCTCTATATAGCCAAGATAGGAAAGAAAAAGTCTGCTGACATTGAGGGAATAACGGGAAAAGTAATTAAAGACTGTGAGTCCCTCATACGAAGACCCTTACTCTCGTTAGTCAACCAGTCCTTGTCAGAAGGTGTATATCCTGATTCCTTGAAGGTATCTAAGGTGGTCCCAGTGTATAAGAACAAAGACAATAGAAATAATCTGCAAAACTACAGGCCAGTATCTATAGTGCCACAATTTGGTAAATTATTTGAGTATGTATTCTGTAAAAGGCTCATTTACTATCTTGATAAGCAAAACATAATATCACTCCATCAATATGGCTTTCAGCAGGGAAAATCGACAGAATTGGCTCTATTTAATGCAATTGATAATATTACACAGGAAATAAATAGTAAAAATAAGGTAATGGGGATATTTTTTGACATGAGCCGAGCCTTTGATGCTGTGGATCATGACAAATTGCTAAAAAAATGTGAATCAATAGGTATTAGGGGCATTCCTCTAAATTGGCTTAAGACATATCTTCATGGAAGAAAACAGAAAGTAGCATACAGGAAAGATGGGACGGTCTATTTCTCCTCCACATTAGAAGTCAAAAAGGGTGTACCACAGGGGTCTGTATTGGGTCCTCTTCTCTTTCTAATATTCATCAATGACCTACCTAATAAAATTGTAACCCAAGATAATAAGTGTGTATTATATGCAGATGATGTAACCATCTTATCAAAAAGAAAAAATCTGACCGCGTTAATTGATTCCAGTCAATATATAATAAAATGCATGCAAACTTGGTGTGATGTCAATGAACTAAGGCTAAATGATGATAAAACCCAAGTGATATTGTTTTCTGCTGGGCACAGCCCAAAGGACAATGATCTACTGCAATGTAAAAATAATTATCTTAATGATATGGAATGTGTAAAGTTTCTAGGAATTTATGTGGATAGAAATATGAAGTGGGATGCACATATAGAGCACCTATGTAAAAAACTGAATACAGTGTTTTATCTTATATCAGTATTAAAGCATAGTGTAAGCCAGTATGTTCTGAAAACCCTTTACTATGGACTATTCTACTCAAGAATTTCATATGGAATTATAATATGGGGATCTTCGCCCCAACTTCATGATGTGTTTGTTATACAAAAGAAATTTGTGAGAAGTATGTGCAAACTAAAGTATCGAGCTCATTGTCGCCCTTTTTTTAAAAGCCTTAAATTACTCACTGTACCTTGCGTATATATATATCAGAGTGTCATATATGTAAAAAGGTATAAAGGTTGTTTTACTATGAATAATAAGATACATTCCTATGAAACTAGGAGATGTTATGACGTTCATGTCAAACAATCGAACCTAGCTCTGGTATCTAGAGGGCCTGAGCACATGTGTACAAAATTGTATAATAACCTACCTGTAAACATTAAAAGTATAGAAAATATTGATGTTTTTAAAAAGAGGGTCTTTGCTTACTTAATAGAGAAGTGTTTTTATAGTATAAAAGAATATCTTCAATCTGAAATGTAGCATTTTCTTATGTTAATTTGTTAATTTTGACGTGCCCTATATACTTGTTTAATGATTTTATCATGACATATTGTATCCTTGGGCAAATAAATATTATTATTATTATTATTATCCTATTTAAGTGACCCAGTCTTTTATGCCACAAGGATTGAGATTCACTTTTAACAGTGACATTAGCCCTTTCCTCTACTGTATTGAGGCGATATATCCCACCAAATTGTGATGCCGTTACAACAACATTACCATCAATTTTACAATCATCATCTAATATTTTGCAACCTTCACGATCAAAAATCACAATGTACCCTTTAGAAACTAATTTGCTCACAGACAACAAATTAATACTCAAATCAGGGACGTACATAACATCGGAAATTGTTGTAAAATGATCATTACCATGTAGTTTCACTTCCACATCACCAATACCATTGGCAGATACTTTATCGTCATTAGCTACAGTCACTTGCGCATTAACATCCCCTTTAAAATTACACAGCCAATCTTTTCGTGCAGTCATGTGTGCGGTGGCACCAGAATCAACATACCATTCATCCGACTTTGTACTGACCCCAAGAGCAAAGAACAGTGCTTTGTCCTTAGTTTTCCAGCCAGATTTCGATGACCCGGGCGTTGATTTTTCACTGGCGTTAACCCTCTTTGGACACGCCGGCTTGACATGCCCAACTTCACCACAGCCCCAGCACTTCACTATTTTGGGCTTCGATTTTTTGCCAGCCCTGGAAACTAGAGCAGATTGACCACTTAGCTTTTCACTGCCCCACTTGTCGTCTTGTAGCAGCTTCGACTTCACGAAGTCACTCAATATTTCGGCCCCAGAGCTTTCCAGAGCCATCACCATCGGCTCATACTCTTCCGGGAGCCCCTGCAACATAATTGCACCAAGGAACTCGTCGTCCACAGCCTTGTCCACCGCTGCAAGCTTCTGGGATAGGGACATCACCTCGTTCACGTAGTTCTCCATGGAGGAGAAGTTCGTGAACTTCACCGAGCACAAGGACCGCAATAATCGCACGCGTCGATTAAGGCCCTTGTCTTCAAAGGCTGCCGACAAGCTCTCCCAAGCTTCTAAGGCTGTTTTCGTTGACCTTACATGAGAGAAGGCACACGGCTTGACCATTAAGCAAATTTTAGCGTGGGCCTTCTGATCTCGCCGTGCTCTCATCTGTGGGCTGGTTTTGTCTTCCGCATCGTATCCCTCAATACAAGACCAAAGGTCCTCATGTATAAGATACATTTTCATCGTGAATTTCCAATCACAAAAATTCTCACGACCTTCAAGCTTTCCAATAGCCGGCAAGCCACCGCTCGCGCCATGTGACTCGGCCATCGCGTACTTTTCATGTAAAAAGAATGATAAACACACAACCGAGCTACACCGTGCTACAAATACTTAAGCCGTTATTTCGGAATTAATCGTTCTGGCCCATAACCTGTAGGAACGGATCAGGATTGGAAATAAATAAGACGGATATTAATTTCACACGTCTATTCGCGATCACGGATGAACAACGACAACCGGAAATACAAGTAAAACAAAAACATACAAAGAGGAAGATAGTTCACCTTCATAACACTTGGTATCTCTGCGTAGATATTACAATTATCAGATTACAAATAACAGCCCAGACCTTGCAACTCGTTCTTTTTAGCCCCCACTGACGAAAAAGAAGTTATGTCATACCTGCAGGAACTTAGGAACAGTCATATTATAGGCCCTGATGATATCCCTGGGCACATATTAGCAAAATGTTGTTCAGTAATAACTTCACCTCTTACCCATATTATAAATGAATCCTTAAAAATAGGTGTGGGTCTAAAAATAGCCAAAGTGATCCCAATACACAAGAAAAACTCCACTCAGGATCCCAACAATTACAGACCCATCACAATAACATCATCTTTCTCAAAAATATTTGAGAAAATAATTTACAACCGTGTAACTTCTTACTTGATAAAATATAATATTCTGAGCCCAGTAAAACATGGCTTCCAAAAGGGTAAATCCACATCCACAGCTCTTTTTGATTTACTCCAATCAATTTATAATTCAATTAACAATAAGGAAATCGTTATTGGTCTTTTTTATGACCTTTCAAAGGCTTTTGATTCAGTTGACCATCAGATACTCCAGAGAAAACTGATGGAAATTGGACTAAATGGAGTTGTATCTGAGTGGATAATGTCTTTTACTTCCAACAGGAAGCAATATGTAGAACTAAAATACCACTCAAAAGATAATAATCTAAGCATATACAAGTCCCAACCTCAAAACATCAGCAAGGGTGTTCCACAGGGATCCATTCTTGGCCCTCTGTTATTCCTACTATACACCAATGACTTGCCAAGCATGATGAATATAGGCAAGTTAGTTACCTATGCAGATGACACTAATCACATACTCAGTGCCCCCTCTCTAAAGCAAATTGAATCTGCAGCTGATCAGGCTACAACCGAAATGTTCAACTGGACATCCCAAAACAACCTTCTACTCAATCTCACTAAAACTTCGTACGTAATTTTCCATCCTTATCAAAAAAGGGTCGAATATCCATCAATCCAGTTCAATAATTCACAGATCAGACACAGCAAAGAGATAAAATTCCTTGGTTTAACCATAACAGAAATCCTTGACTGGTCAAATCATGTTGAAACCCTATCCAAGCAGTTGCATTCACACATTTACTAATTAAAAAATCTATGTGAAACAGTATCTCCCAATATTTTACTAGTAGTATATAATGCATATATATATTCTAGGATAAAGCTCGGCATTCTATTTTAGGGGACATCTTGTCACAGTGACAGAATCTTTAAGCTGCAAAAAAGGGCAGTTAGAACTATAGCCAGAGTCTCCAACAAAACCTCCTGCAAACCATACTTTAAGAAATTTAAAATATTGACTTTTTCCTGTATATTAATTTTAGAATCTGCCACGTTTGCTAAATCACATCCTAAATTATTTACCCTTAATAATCAAGAGCATAATCATTACACCCGTCAAAACACTGATATACACTACAAAAGAAATAACCTCTATCTTTCAGATCATAGTCCATACCATACAATCATGTCCATTTACGTATAACAAATTGCCATCAGATTTAAAAAATATTAACAACTTAAACATTTTCAAAATTAGAGTAAAAAAACACGTATTGAAACACCCCTACTACTCTTTAGAAGAATATTTATTGTAAGTAAACTATCTCCTTAATCCATTTTGTACAAAACCCGTGTTATTTCTTTTTTTCTATAAATTTATACATGATTATGTACCCAATTTACCTTTGAAGTATGTATCTTAATTTATAATTTGACCTGCCTTATGTTTGTAATCCAAACCAACGGGGCCAATAAAGATTATTAGTATTATTATTGCGGCTTAGTCTGGTAATGATTGACTTTGAGATCAGATTCTCTGCAGGGACTGGTAAAGAATGAAATAGTAGTGGTGAATGACAGTCTGAAAGGGTTATTGGATGAGGTTAAGCTAGGAGTTTTGGAAAAATGTTGATTGAAATAATGAATTCATATAATCCAGCAGATGTGTGCCAATTTTTTCTCTTTTGTTCAACATGAATTATAATTTCCACAGAGTCATGCCATTATAGAAAAGTTATTTAACATTCTTGTAAAAATGCATGCCTCAAAATAAAAGATGACATTAAATCCATTTACATTAAATGCCTTAAGCAACTATCTTTCCAAGCAGCTTAAAATTATGGTTCTATGACCACTGGGAGAGGGATAAGGAAAGTTACTTCTGGGTGAAAACAAGTGCTCATGGATTTAAATTGATGCCACATATTTTCTTTTACAGAAAACATATATCTTTTACCCACAGGCAAACATTTATGTCTGTTTTTCCTCATAAAAATTCAATGAAACTGCTATCTTTCACTTTTTTAATCCGGGATTAATTGATTTTCAGCTAGCTAATTATTTAATCTCTAACATGTGAATACAAATGCATTTACTGCAATTACTTTCCTAAACATTTTCAATAGCATAATTTCTCCAGCTCATCAGTTATTAAAATTTGAAATTAATTCCTTACAGGTGCTGAATCTCTTTGTGGCTTTCCTTATAAGCGGCTTGGTTTCCTCAAATCAGCCTGATCCACAGGAAGATAATGAGGCCAAGAAGATAGGTGAGGCTTTCAGTAAAATTGGCCGCTTCCTCAACTGCATAACATGCAATGTTGCCAAGTTGGTGCGTTCCAAAACAAGCGAGCACAGATCAGCTGATGCACCAGGTGAGGGACATGTACTTAATTTCAGTTAGTAGATAATAAGAGAGTATGTTTGTAATATGTTTCCACATGTAGGTCATGTTTTATGACAAGTTGCAACAGTTTAGTAATATTATCTAAGCAGAAAGTGCATCGCGTTTAAACTATTGCACTTAGTTTCTTTAGATTTATTGATAGAATGTACCAGTAAAACACGCACATTGATGCCACCTGTGATACAATACTGCAATACATAGTGGCAGAGAGAATGAGGGCTCAAGGGGAGCCCTTTGGGGATACAACACACCGGGGCCAGGAACCAAGTCAGAGACGTACACGCCCGATCACCCGGGTAGGGGCTGGAGAGGAAAGGAAAAGGAAAGAGGCGCCTTGGCGATAGGAGCCCGTCGACGCCTCTGGGGTAGGATTGGGAAGGAAGGAATGGGATGGGGAAAACACCTTAACACAATATAAGCGAAAAGGGCCCAGCTAAATAACGAAACCAGGCAAAGCCATTAATGTGCCAGCGATTTTAGAGGATTATCCTATAAGAAAATAATCCAACGATCAAATCCCTAGATAATATGTAGCGGCAGTATGGCTCCTCCCACTCTCTTCCTTAAGGCTAGCAACAGAAAAAAGAGTATCCGTGAATGAGAATGTGGCTATATTTCAATTAATGCAATGTATCGCAGGTTGAATAAGTTTACTATTGAACCTTATCCCTATTAAAGACATAAATATACCTGTGGACGTTTCTTGACCCTGGAGACGAAAGCTGTATATTTCCGTCTGTGATTTTCCTGACCTAGAGAATGAAAGCCGTATACATACGTTTTTTACCTCTCCCCCTTTTATGACGGTCGCAGGTGTACGACGTCTTTGTTTTGAGACCCAACACTGCAGGGTTTAGGTTTTACCCTCGGCATCGGGGAGCAGGTACCCTGACCCCTCGTCTTTTATTACCGCTCTTAGAGGTAAGGTCATGCAATTGTTTATCCAGTCAGTTTTCGAAATAAATATTTGTTCTTTTCTTGATAAATATAAACTAAGAATTGAGTCCTTTATCTTTTGAGCTGCTTTTACAATTTTTAAACAAAATTCTACGATAAATATTGACTTATATCTCGAGTTATGTATAAACATCAACATGGATATTGTTGCTGCATCAAATGCGTTAATATGGACCTTGGAACTTCGTTTAAAATTTGACAATGCTCAGAAAAAAATGAGGAATTCATTTCAAAGTCTGCAATTCACGTGCAAGCAACAATGTGCTAAATCCATATACATAAGTTTACCACGAACCAATGCCGCAGGTATGCTCGTAAACCCAGAAAGGAGGGAGCACAACTACTCTCGGAGTCCGAGATAATACGGAGTCCCAGCGGGGAGGGGTGGAAAAAGGTTCCGCGAGACCCTTCTTAACGAATGTCCTCCAAGAATGCTCCGTACCACAAGAGAGAAGAGTCTCTTGGGGCTCAGTACAGCAGTCATGCTAAGACAAAAACTCCGCCATCTCGAAAGGGTTAATCAATCCATAACATATTACTTCAGTGTACGTTATGTATTTACGTGATTAATCTATTATTGTGATATTTTATGCTGAAAATTCAAGTTATTGCTGACAAAATTATATCGCGGTTGTTTTAATCTTTTATTGTGGTGTAACACTTATTGCAATACAAAACTAACTTCAATTCACAGATATACACAGGTATATATCTAAACCTAGTGGCCAACCTTCTAAGTTTCCACACCAAGTTACATGGTGGCCAACCCTGAAGATTCACACAGATTAAAGATCTACAACACCTCCCCTTTTAGGAGTAAAAAGAACATACAAATTGAAAGTTTACAAATCAAGACGCCTTGGAGGTTTAACCATGCGGCCACTCCTTGTAGTTGTTATAGGTAGGCCAGCAGGATGTACAATAGGGTTGGGTACACCTGGTTGATTCACATGACCACTCCCAGCTGTAGACATAGGTGGATAAACAGGATATGTATCAGATCTTAGTACAAAATTTTGATTCTCTGACTCTACAGCATTATGGATTGGTGCATTCACATCTGGTAGTAATGTTGCATAAGATGAGGGACATGCTACCATTCTTTTTTTTAAATTATGACATTACGCCTCACTACATTTCCCACTGAATTTCTCACCAAATACGAACAAGGACTTGTATGTCTATTTACAATGACACCATGCTCCCAATTGTCACACTTGCTTGTTTTAATGAGTACCTTTTCACCCATCTGAAAAGTAACTTCCTTCCGTCTGGAGGTTTTATCATATGTAGTTGGATTTCATTTGGTTCGACTTTGATTGTAATGCTTTTACAATATCCTGTGGTCTGATGACTTTGGGCTTAAGCGTGTTGTACGTAACTGGCATCTTTGTGCGTAGTAAACGATTAACCAGCAACTGAGATGGGGACCAGTCTAGTCCAGGCAGAGGAGTGTTTCGATATTCACGCAAAAGGTTTCTAAAATCGGATTTTTCTTCCTGACTCATTTCTAGAATCATTTTACTAAGCTTCACCCCTATTTCCGCAAGTCCATTAAAGCGTGGATAGTGAAGACTACTTGTTCTCAGCTCTATTTCATTACTTTTATAGTACTGCCTACACTCCTAGGACCCAAATGGCATGTTGTCTGCCAGGAGAACTCGAGGAAACCCATGAGTACTGAACACAGTCTGCATAGCATCTATGACAGCTGGTGCTGTTTTGGACTTAAGTTTGCAAATATCAACCCACTTAGACTACTTGTCTATGAGGACAAGATAACATTTACCAGAATAGTCAAATATATCTGCACCCACTTTTTCATATGGAAGATTTGCCAAAGAGTGGGGTTGCAATGGTTGCTTAAAATTGGCTGGGCGAAACTTCTCACAAATACCACATGATTTTATGTAATCTATAATGCTAGATGACATGCCTGGCCAATAAAATAACCCTCTACCTCTAGCCTTAGTTTTAGTTTCTCCACAGTGACCCTCATGTAGCAACTTAAGGACATACGATCTCAAAGCACCTGGAACTACTACTTTTTCCCCTAGAAAAATTAAACCCTCTTCAAAACAAAGATCATTTTTTAGCTTATAATATGGTTTACACTCATCAGATAACTTTTTATAAACTGGCCAGGCTGACTTACAAAATTGACTTATTTTACTCAAGACCATATCTTTGCTAGTTTCCAATTGAAACTGAGACAGACGCTCTTTTGACATAGGCAGATGCTTGCTAATGGAATGGACTACCTCTAGCATTTGTGGGTCATCAGTGATATGGTCTGTAACATAAGAGCGTGACAAATGGTTGGCAAAATGCATAAGTTTACCCGGTAAATAAGTAACATTTAACTGATACTTCAATAATTTCAACCTTAGTCGCTGCAAACGAACAGCACCAATTTGATGCATTGGTTTAGTCATAACATTGATTAGGGGTTTATGATCACTCTGAACCAGGACTGGTTTGCCATAAATATAGTAATGAAATTTGGAAGCTGCAAAATAGACTGCTAAAAGCTCTTTTTCTATTTGTGAATAATTGCACTCACTACTGGTGAGCGATCTTGAGGCTATGTGCACTGGTTTAAGACCTTTAGGACCTTCCTGGAACAACGTACACCCTAGCCCACTTTGTGAAGCATCACATTGTATAACTAATTTAGCACTGGGATCAAAGTTAGCCAGTACAGGGGCATTGGATACTAGATTTTTAAGCCGAGTAAATGCCATTTCATGGCTCGGAAGCCATTGCCATGCAACATCAGTTTTAAGTAAATCATGGAGAGGAGCACAAATGTTGGACATATTTGCACACACAGCACACTCAAAATTTATACTGTATAAGAGTTGCATAAATAGATAGGTATAATATGCAAATAATATTCCGTTGATAATGCACATAATATGCGAATACACCCATGTCTCGTATAGCGCAATTCCGATTAGCGCAATTTCGATATAGCGCAAATTCGTTCCTCAGGGAAACATTGCAACGCAGTGTAGCCTAATCAAAAATTTTAAACGCTCTCGTGATAAAACGTGAACTTGCACTAAGTACACACGTAATTTCTATCAATTTACGCATAATAATATTATTTCTTGCCTCGAATCTTCTTTTTTGTTTATATATTAATCGAAATTCATTGCTGTGCAATTGCCAAAAGTACCTATTACTCGTCATTGGGTCCAGATAGCCGGCCTACCGAAGATTTATCTCGTCTCCTTAACAGAATGATAATAAATAATTTAGATCGTTAATTAAGCGTGGGGCTAGTGGAAATGAGTTTTTTTTTCAGCAATACGGTTTGAGACGTATTTTTGCCGTCGTAGGTTACCGGGCGATTGACTTCCAGGTAGAGGGTCTACGCTAAAGCCTTCAAGGTCATCGGTATTCACGGGGGAGAAATGGAGCGGTGGCCGAGTTGCGCATGAATAGCATCAACACATAAAAGGGTCCGCTATAGAGTCTCAAACACAATGGCTTCGTTCCCTCCCCGCAGTCGTAGGCCTTCTGCATCTCAGGAATACAGTTCAGCAGAAGAAGGTGATTTAGATAGAGCCATACAGAGTAAAAACCAAGAGAATATGGCAAAAAATAGGAATGCGTGTAGAAAAATCAAGAATTTATCAAGAAAAACCATAAACCTAGAAGAGGACTTGAGAGAGGTCAATTGCTTTGAAAATGGAGAGCGTAAAAGCGATATTGCGTGGAAGTTTAAACTCACGATGCCTTATTCTGAATAAAGACGAAGCTAAAATATCAGTGACCTCAGCCGCACCAACTTCAACCAAGCGGTCTACACATACGGAAAGTTCATGGTGAATCAGTACAAAAAGACGAGAGTGGTAATCGCTCCGAGACATTTAGTGAAAGCGGTTGGTTCCAGAATTTAAACGGCAAGCAGGTATTTTCAGTGCGGCGATATCAGGTGAATCTGCAAGTGTTGATAGCGCAGCCACCACAACATTTTCTGATGAACTCCAAGCTGTTATTGAAAGTGGCTCCTTTCCCCCTCAACTAGATCTAGTGTTAACGAGACGATATTCTTTTGGAAAAGAATGCATTCTCGTTCATTCATTTTCAGGGAAGGAAAACCTGTGTCAGGTTTCAAGGCATTTAAAGACTGTTTCACGTAGCTGCTAATGACTCGGAGGACTTCAAATTAAATTGATTTATCATTCATAAACTCCGCTAGCTATGAAATGGCATTCAAAGTAGCATCTTCCTGTCATTTCGATGAGCTACAAAAGGGCCTGGGTGACACAACAGTTGTTTTTAGACTAGTTCGAAAAATCGTCAACTGCCGGCAACGCATTACGATCCCCTGAGATAGCAGATGCTAGCCCACCCGCACGACAGGATGGAATTTCGAAAGCACGTAAGAATTTTTTTTAACGTGAATAAAAGTCTTTGAATGCGTGAATACTATCTTTAAAGATGTTTTAAACTATAAATATTTATAGAAATAATGGTTTCTAAGGCTTTTTATGGGAATATAGATGTTTTAGAGGAAATTCAATACCAAAGACCTATGCTACCAGGAACGCATCCCTATCTTCCCTATGTTAAAACGCTCTCGTATAACGCAAATTCGTATAGCGCAAAGACCCCAAGGAACGCATCCCTTGCGCTATACGAGACATGGGTGTAATATGCACATTATAATTAAATATTATGCCGCCGTAAACTATTAATAATATTGACATAGTATGTATATTATTTCGTTGTTAGTAACATTTCATCATTAATTATGATTCTTATAAGAATCATTAATTAACGGCCACCCAGCAAACTCAAAATTCTATTCGGTATAAAAGTTGCATAAATGGATACGCATAAAATGCAAATAATATTCCGTCGATTATGCACATAATATGTGAATAATATGCACATTATATTTAAATATTATGCCGCCGTAAACTATAGATAATATTGACATAATATGTATATTATTTCGTTGTTAGTAACATTTCATCGTTAATTATGATTCTTATAAGAATCATAAATTAGCGGCCACCCAGCAAACTCAAAATTCTATTCAGTATAAAAGTTGCATAAATGGATACGCATAAAATGCAAATAATATTCCGTCGATTTTGTTCATAAAATTCGAATAATATGCACATTATATTTAAATATTATGCCGTCATAAACTGTGATTGTATCCGTAAAAATCGATGATCATACATCCTCTGTATCAAAAAATGTGAAAAATTATGTTTTAATATATCACTAACAATTTCGTATCGTTCGCAGAATACTCCACAATTATTATTATTTTTTTTTATTTTCCACACCGGCATACTCCGGTCTCGCGAGGTAGGCAGCTTGGTAGCCATATTGCCGTTGCGTCACGTTGCGTTGTTGTTAGCATTGTTAGCAGTTGTTAGTCATTGTTAGTTGTTGCCGTAGCCATATTGCCGTAGTTGGGTGAATTGAACGTACATTGAAAAATCTAATATTAATGAGGAAAAGATGGGTTTACGGAGCTATTTTATGTCACAGTACTATTCTGGTAACGCATATACGATAAGGATTAATAAACTTCATGGTATGAAGAACAGGACTTTATTTAAAATCAAAGTAAGTACACATAAGTCGTTGTCGTTTGTCATAGGGTTTGCAAGCAAATCTGAAATTATTACGCTCCTAATTTTGAGAGTTATTCCCAGTTTTTAATTATTTTTTTAATTACCTAAATGTATATATTATGACGGTACTTTTTCAGTCAGAGTCCCAGCTTGAAAAGTGAAGGAAGGCTATTCCAAGGAAAGACGAAGTTTTGGCACTTAGGTACTGATCCAGGTTGTGAGCTGCACTTTCACCCTGAAGATATCACATACTTGATCATATATGCATATAATTATTTTAATTTGTGATTATTAATGACAATATTATCTTTATTGTTTCGGAGTGCATTTTCAAGAACGGCTTGCTTACATCGTTTGCGTGATTGCTCGCCACAACTCTATGACTAACACAGAGATAATTATGCGATTAGAAGACCTTTTTGTGGCTTGGAATCACATTTTGGACCATTTATAATACATTCGTTAAGAAAAGACCGTAGATGTTCAACCATGCGGATGTCATGGAAGGAATCATCGTGAGTGTTGTGATTGTGCATTCGTGTGACTTTGTGCTTTCTAATCGCAATTTCATGAGTAACGATTATGGAAGGGTGAATGTTTGTCTTTAGATGTCATTCACATGATATTTCAACCAAATTTGCGATGATATAGGACTGCTAACTGAATATTTGTAAATTTGTGATACAACGCTGAAGGTATATAGGAGGATTGTGCCCTATTTTAGTGCAATGTACCTATGCTGTCTCTAGATGAATGATTCATTAAATTTCTCCTCGTTTCCAGAAATCACTTTTTATTTATGTAATTTTCGAATATAATGCAACTGCATATTATGCGCATATATCGCAATTTATGAGGACATTATACCATTTATATGCACATATTATGTACATTTTATGCACCATTTATACCATTGTGGTGGCATAATATTCGCATAAAATTTGAATATTATGTGCATATTATTCACTTTGTGCTGTGTGGGTGGTATGTATGTCAGAACATAATTAAACATTCTTAAGACTCTCTGTAGTTCTTTGCGATCACCTGGTGCTGGCAAGTTTACCAAGGCATGAATACGATCCGGGTCTGGTTTCTTACCTTCTTTAGAAAATATTTGCCCAACATACTTCACCTAAGATACTTTGTACTGGAGTTTGTCTCTATTGAACTTGGCCCCAACTACTTTTGCCCTCTCCATCAGTTGTTTTACACACTCATCATGCTCAGCTTGGGAGCTTCCGGTACATAGAATATCATCAAAAAACAAAACTACACCTGTAATATCACCAAAATTTTGCTCAATTACTTTTTGAAACATCTCTGGGGCATTGGACAACCCATATGGCATGCGTAAATATTTATAGCATCCAAATGGGGTAGCGAAACAACACTTGGACGACGAATCATTGTCAAGCCGTAGCTGATGAAACCCTTCTTTTAGATCAAACACTGAATATATAATAATAATAATATCTTTATTGTTCCATGGGTCAAACAGGTGACATAGAACATTGTCAGGGAGACATAGAACAGACATAGAACATGTGACATAGAACATCAAAACATACATGTTGTCATGAACTATCAGACAAGAATTCATTTACATTATAATAACCCTTAGGCTGTAAAAAATTTTTTAATTCTGTCTTAAAAACATTAATATTTGAAATATGTTTTATGCTCGTAGGCAATTTGTTAAAAATAAGCGAGGCAGAGTGATGTGGACCTCTTTTGGCACATAATTGTTGTAAAATATGTATATTTTCACTCCCACGGGTCAGATAGGCATGAACCGAGGAGTTTGGTAAAAATAAGGTAGGGTTCTTTTTTACAAATAATGCACAGTAAAAAATGTACATACTTGGTAGTGTCATTATTTTATATTTTAGAAATAATGGCTTTCCAGGAGACCTGATGGACACATTTGCCATAACTTTCAAGGCTCTTTTTTGCATAGAGAATGCTCTAGCAGCAGCACTTGTGTTTCCCCATAAAACTACACAATAAGCCAAGTGAGAATGAATTTTGGCATAATATATCAATTTCAATATTTCTAATGAAGTAGTTGGAGCCAATTTGCGAATCATATATATTCCCGTTGCCATTTTGCTAACTAAATCCTCAATATGATATTGCCAATCAAGGTTTTCAGTTAATTTCAACCCTAAAAAATTTGTAGAGCTAGACTGCTGAATGGCTGTTGATGAATTAGTCTTAAGTAGAGGACTCGTTTCTGGAGGACTAATTTTGTGATGGAAATTTAAAAAACATGTTTTATTTCCATTCAATTTTAAGTTATTACTTTTACACCAGTCAATCATCTGTGCTACTGATGAGCGTGCCATATCAATCACCTCCCCTGTCTTATTACCAAAACTCAGAGTAGTAGCATCATCAGCATATAAAATGACTTTACTCTGATGCAAATGAGATGGTAAGTCGTTAATAAAAATGATGAATAATAGTGGCCCTAGAATAGATCCTTGGGGCACTCCACAATTTGAAATAAGGACATCTGAGTAGTTCTGATTAACATCACCATTACAATTAGTGTTTAATTGCACTACCTGCTTACGATTAGTTAAATAGGATTTTATCCAGGCTAAAGCATTGCCATTAATTCCGATTTGGACAAGTTTACTGTACAATATGCAATGGTTAACAGTATCAAATGCCTTTGTTAAATCATAAAAAATACCAATAATTGCTTTCTGGTTGGCAAGACCTAAGATAATGTCATTAACAAGCTGAAAAACAGCAGACATAGTTGACTTGCCTTTAATAAAGCCATGTTGGGAGAGATTCAATAAATTAAATTTACACAGATAGACAATGATACGGTTGTAAAAGAGTTTTTCAAAGATTTTCGAGAAAACAGAAAGTAGTGCTATGGGTCTATAGTTATTTGAGTCACTCAAAGATCCCTTTTTATGAATTGGGCATAACACAGAAAATTTTAAATTTGTCGGAAAGTGACCATTGCAGATTGATAAATTGAAGATATCCGATAGAGGGGTAGAAATAATTTTAGCAGCTAGCTTAATAATAGGCATAGGTACCCCATCACTTCCGGCAGACCATTTATTAGCGAGAGATTTTATGACATCTTCAACCTCGGCAGGATCTGAGGGAAAAAGAAATATTGAGGCAGAAGTACTCATCGCTTTGATAGTGGATGGAATGCTATCATCATTAACTTGACAGAACTGTTTATTAAAACAATTTGCTATGTTTTCGGGCTTTGAAACAGCAATATCCTTAAACTTTATGAAAGGTGGCGACTGTTGGGTGGGTTTATTATTCGTCTGCTGCTTAATAACATTCCATGCTGCTTTGCATGAATTATTAGATAAGGAGATATGTGCTTATTACTTAATTTTTCAGACAACTGCTCAATTGAGGGAATTTCATGATAATCCCTGAGAATCACTTTGTTTAATTCAGTGGGGTCCAGACACAATCTTAGTTTACCTGAAGGTTTTTCGACAATAACCAAGTTACTAACCCAAGAATTGGCATCAAGGGTATCTACCTTTTTTATAATACCCTTCTTTTCCAGCCTATCCAGCTGGAATGTTGAGGCGCATTTCGTCAGTACCATAACTCTTAAATGTTAATGCCAGGATAAAAATTGTGAACATTGAAGTCAGGGTTGCAACGTAATGATAGGCAGTCCGTTGTAAATTGATTCTTGTTTTTATCTATTTTGAGGGGTTTAGTTCTTCACCTTATTTTCCGTCTTCTTAGCACCCTGTTACCAGCTCTTATCCCGTAAAGTTATCCTTTCTTATCTACAGTCTTCCAATAATTAAGCAAACTATTCTTAGGACATCGCTTGCGGTTGATAATAATTTTCAAAACATTTTCCCACACTCATGAGGACTGTTTACGTTACTATTTTCATTGCCTATAACTAATTATCTGGCCAATTCTGCGAGAAACGATATGACGAAACTGACTACTTTAATTCAAATACTTGTATTATCATTAAAATGGGTCCATCAAAGCAAAGGCATAACCAAATCTGGCACAAGCAAATGCATAATAACGCCAAATTCCTCTCATTTACAAGTTTTTATCCCAATTACTCACTGTAATCTTAGGTGGCTAATCGCATACATATTTCCAACGCACTCACCTTCAACATTAATATACACGTTGAGCTCTCACTTATATTTAAAAGTGTACAACATACTTTTCATTAATCAACGTTATAATTCATGATAGCATTGCACTTACCAGCTGAATCTCGCTCTATTTTTGTTTGTCGAGGACAATTGCATGCCGATTTTCTCTGATTGGCTCGCAGTGACGTATTGCAGGAAAACTTCGGGTATCTTCGACTTCCCCACTACCGCGGAGGGGAAGGCACGAAAATGTTTTCGTGAAGCCTACTGAATAGCAAATTACGCGTCTTCGAATGTTTACGCGGCGTAACCACGTAAACGGAATCTTTCGTCTTCGCGACCGCGTAAAGAGTTACTGAATAGCCCTGCTGATTTCAACTGAGTCTTAATGGAACTAGGAACTCTCCTTGGGGGTTTACAAACAGGGCTTGCATTACTTCTAATGACAATTTTACATTTTTGTGGTAAACAGCCTATCCCACTGAAATTTTCCTTATAATATTACACAAAAGCATCTTTATTACTACTGGAAATATCATGAACACGTTTTACCAGATTGAAATCAACACATGATTGTATTCCCAACAGTGGAGTACCGTATAAGCGTGTGTAAGAGGCGCACCCCTATTTTGAGCATCGAAGCTATGAAGAAAAAAATTTTGCGGCATTTTTTTAATACTATCGCGCGGTGTTGCAGACGTATATTCGATAACTGTCGAAATTCCAGTACGCCTGGAATTTTGACAGTTATCGAATTTTCCTCTTTCAATATTAATTGAATAAGGAAATTTTGATAACTACGGCGGTAATAGCGGCATAAGAGGGAGTAGAAAGAGTTCCGATCCTCTCTTTGCATACGCCATTGCTCTGCGATGCTTGTCCTATTCGCGAACAATTTTGTTTAAATGCTCTCGCAGGAGTATTGCAATAGAATTGCAGCCGTGGAAAATTTTAAGGCAATACACGACAGGCACATAGCATGAACCTTCCCAAGAGCTTGGACAACAATCGGGGCAATCTCAGCGCTGTAGGATAATAACCACGTCGTAGATTTAACGGAACCACACTCGGCCCTCCATCAGCTTATGCCTCTGCCGTTTTTTTCCTTTCCGAGACCCCACAGGAATATAGGAAAACATCAAGTTACAGGGGAACAATGGAAACGTGTTTCATCCCTACCCCGTCTCACCAACTGACCTTGATCGATCTCTCAGTTTAACGAGGCCAAGTGCTAGGTGAGTCATCTACTGAGCCCGAAGATATCTCGATAGCTTTCAATAATTGTAAGACACGCACGAGGTTCAAAAAAAGAAAGAGATCTAACGCGACGCACATCTGACAGAATTTAAGTTTTTTCAGCTCTAATTGTTTGACACAAAGATTTATAGTTACAACAAGGCTACTAATATTCAAAATAGTCCAAACAGGACAATTTCGGAAGAAACAAGCGTAGCATAAGCGCATTCAAACAAGACAAGACTGACTGGAAACTTTAGGCAACGCAAACTGCGTATATCACATTGCTGCGCCTTCGCCCCTTCGCTTTTAAGGCAGCGACGTCACATGCAAGATCGGACGTGTCCTTCCCGTGCTCCTTCACTCATAGCCTTGTAGCTTAAAATACGGAGGGGAGGGAGCGCTCTCCTTCCCCTCTGTATTTCGTTGCTTGCTTCGAAGACGGGATCGTACTCCTTCCCCTGGACCTCTCCTTCCGCGCTCTTCACTTATAAGCATTTCTGATTTCTTCCATCCACAATTTAGTCCAACAATGAACACACACGTTCGAATTTTTTAAAGTGCAGCTTTTGATACCAATATCATTTTCAGTTGCAATAATCCTCATATTAGCGTCTGAAGATGATTTTTGGAAAATCAGGTCCTCAGCGTAATGGAAATTACTCGGCAAGACAGATATTGACTATTAACCAAGTGTGTCCTTCAAAACTACCCGCGTTTGATAAGCGATTACTACATGCAGTATTTGTGCCGCGGGATGCCCACTCGTGGCAGTAAATTTAGCGCGCCCTCCGGAGCGAAAAACCCTGCGCGATCTTCCATGTTCACCTCTGGGGTACCGACGTGACGGCGCGATGCTTACAAGAAAAGCAAACAGGAGCATTTTAAAAATAAGTCACTAAGGGAGAAACTCCCTTGCCTGCCGCTTGTTTTTGACCTAGGGTTTCAGATAACTGACTTATACTGGAAACCAAGGCCACTCAGTTCCCCTTAGACTTGCGACCGGTGAAGGGGAGGGGGGGAAGATAATAAGTTTGTGTAAGAGGCGAACCCTCATTTTCGGCTGCAATTTCTGGGAAAAAAAGTGCGCCTCTTACACGCGCTTATACGGTACTCTTAGAATCTATAATAACTAGAGATGGGTCGAATAGCAGATTTCTCGAATTCGAATATCGAATTTGAATATTAAATCATTGCTCGAATATTCGAATACCTCGAATTTCGAATACCTCGAATACTAAATGATGAATGCTGGTATGTTTGACTCGGTTGCCTATGCAGCAGGCAACACAAGATAATGGGGAGTAATTTTGATTTCCTTTACATGATTCGAACAGGAATTTAGCTGATTAATGAATATTTTAATTTTATGGAAACAATTGGGCATATAATTAATTCTACTAACATCGCTTTAGCCTCACTCCTGCTGCCAAGTGCTAGCTGACAATCTGAGGCATTTTGCAAAATACAAGCTCTTTTCCACCGGATTTTCTTCAATTATTTTCAGTCCATCTTTGGGAGTTCTCACGAGATAAGAAGATGAATTGGAATTGCTATCAGGGAGAAACCAAATATTCTGAGAAATTATCCCTTTGTCTGGGACTGTAACAATAAAGATTTATAGCACCACTCATAAATTGTAACTTGATATATGTTTTCGGAAAAAAATACCGCATCAACTTCCGAGAAGCTCTGCTGCTCATATCGAGTTTCGCCAGAATGCTAAGTCTCCATCGTATTTTGACATTTATTTCTTTGCGTAAAATGCTTAAATAAACTCAGAAATACGTCGTGTTTGGTCTTATTCTTTTTGAAATTACGCGCACATTACTAATATTTTAATTCAATAAAGGTGTAACATCAATTGACGAAAGTCATTCTTAGACACCTTTTGTGCTAATAGATGACTCATGCAGCGGTTGACCTCCACAGAAATGGGGAACTTCCAAGCTGGTAGGAAAAAAAAAGGTCAGTGGGGGAGAAAAGGGAGGGCCCCAAACACGTTTCTATTGTTCTCGTGTAACTTGGTATTTTTTCGAAGCTAAGGTCTTCGTAATATGATCCTCGCGCAAGCTGTGACCTTTTTTTATTTCGAAGAAGAGGAAAGCCTCAGAGGGGGGGCTAGTGCTGAATGGAGAGGGATACCGGATCTTGGGAAATGCGCTATTGTAAGTATCCCACGGTACTCACACAGCTGTTGACCTCCAGAAATGGGGAACTTCGAAGCGGGTAGCCAGAAAAAGGTCAGTGGGTGAGAAAAGGGGGGAGGGCGTGAAACACGTTTTTATTGTTCTCGTAACTCGATATTTTTTTCGAAGTAGGGGTCTTCGTAATGCGATCCCTGCGCGATCTGGGACCTTTTGTTTGATTTCGGAGAAGAGGAAAGCGTCAGAGTAGTTGAGGCAAGTGCTGAATGGAGGGGGATAGCGGATCGTGGGAAATGCCCTAGGGTTGCTATCCCACGGCACTGAGGTTCTCCTGGTGGGGGGAATCGGGGATTTTCGGATTTTTTCACCCGACCATTTTCGGTTCCCCTCGTCGAACTCTTTTCACCGCTAAAATCCACGAATTTGATGTAATTCGTCAACTTGCAAAAAATGGCGCTGCGAGCACTAAATGACTACAGTTCTCTACATTTTTCCGAGTCAACTACCAACGACGTGTGTGCGACAGTGTATGACGCGAAATTCAAAGTATTCGAGGTATTCGAGGCGGTACTTTTCGCATAACTATTCGAAACCTCGAATATCGAATACTTTCTAATATTCGAGGTATTCGAGTATTCGCGGATACTATTCGCACATCTCTAATAATAACAAACTGAACATTTTTACATTCATTTCTAACTGCACAACTAAGATTTACAACTTCCACTGCTGGTATAACAGTACCTCCCCAGACTTCAATTTTAATGTTAGTGGGCTCAACTTTACTTAGGTGATTCACTTTTTTAAACAGTTGTAACGGAATTACAGTGAGTCCTCATTCTACGTCACCCCGTTTAACGTCATTTCGCGATAAGGTCACGAAAATTTTACGACCGTGATTCGTTTATCGCCCCTTCGCTTCGCGATAACGTCACGTATTTTAAATTTCTCGCGAGAAAAAAGGCGAAGTGGCAGGCGTTAGAGGTTGTTTGTTTCGTGGGCGGTAATGCGGTCAGTCTATTCAAAGTGTAAAACGGTGTGTATATTGTTAATTGCGATTACGGTTTTGGCAAATTTTAGCATCAGAGATATTTCCATGACAATGTCCAAGAAAACAATGTTCACAATAATTTTGGTTCCTGTTACTGCGACGATGTTTCAGCGATGATGATGCCCAGGCGACGCCCGCCCGCCTCAATTCGCGATTAAAACCATCTCTTCGATTTCATAATCCCAGTTTGCCCGCCCTCACTCATTTGCGCCATTTTGATTTTGCTCCTGACAGGTCCGAAAAGAAATTCTTGTAGCGAGGGTAGGTCTGTAGCGTCTGGTAGCATTCATTGGACCGCACTATAGCGAAGCCGAAAAGCAAATGCGGGAAGATACAAAAATGGAGAAGGATTTATGTCACTGCTGCTATTGTCGCCGATGAAGACAGGAACTCGTATTTATGCCATAGTTTGGCATTCCCCTCGTAAAAAATGCCCCATATATGATACGCTAAAATTTTTTCGCATAAGAATTGTGAGGTCTAGGAACCGACATTCAATTTTTACATTGTTTTTATGGGATATTATGCTTCGATTAACGTCATTTCGTTTATCGTCACATTTTTCAGGAACGGTAGGTGACGTTAAACGAGGACTCACTGTATGTTTATCTCTGAGCCTGTATCCAGTTTTACACTTACATGAAGGTTTTCGATTAAAATTAACTGTCTCCATTCTTTTTCTGATGGATTGAGATTTACTGAGTGAACTTTAACAGAGTCACAAATTATAGATTCATCCGATGATGCCTCAGATTGAAATGTTTTCACCTCTCTGACTTTGCGTACCCTGCACGAAACAGCGAAATGGCCGGAAATTCCGCATTTTGAACAGTTTTTTCCATAGGCAGGGCACGCTCTAGGTTTGGGCGAAGTTTGACACCTACGGCAATTAAATTCTTCATTTCTGGACCTTGCACTCGCCTCATTACCTGAAATACCACCATTACCTGAAAACTTAGGCTTGCTTTTCCTTTTGACATGATCCACACCGGCACTACTTAGTTCTTGGATTCTAGGTTGAGTAGATTCATTGGCTCCGTTAATTTGTTGAACCTGATGGCGGCTAATCTCAACTGACCGACAGTAGGCCGCTACTTTGGCGAGGGTTCTGTCCTCCATTCGCAGCAAAGACTCTTGAACGCTCTTGTCCCGGATGCCTTGAATCACGCGGAAGATCATCATATTTTCCTCCTGAGGGGCTGGACTATCATAACCACAATTCTTTATAAGTCGCCTACAATCTGTCAGAAAGTGGTCAAATGTCTGTCCTTCCTGTTGGAACTGTTGATGAAACACGAACTGTTCGTAAATTGGGTCTTGCTTTGGATTTACAAACTTTTCGTAAGCTTCCTTAACTTTGACGTAAGCTAGCTTATCTTCATTAGATAAATCAAAAGTTTCAAATAGAGCTCGACCCTGCGATCCCAACATATTTTTAAGGAGAGCTATTTTCACTTTGTCCGCCGATTCATCTTGTCCCGTGGCGATAAGATAATTTTCAAAATCCCCCACAAATATAAGCCAATCTTTATAGGCGGTAGGGCTCTCTAAATCGACACTATCGGGCAGTTTAACAAGGTGAATACCTGCCATCTCTGCAGTTTCGGCAGTATCTAACCCACTTGAAGTACACGAACCTGTTACTATTAGTTCCACACGTCAGAAGAGTCGTAGGTCACAGTTAATCAATTCCACAAGACTGCGCCATGTTTTAATCTTTTATTGTGGTGTAACACTTATTGCAATACAAAACTAACTTCAATTCACAGTGATACACAGGTATATATCTAAACCTAGTGGCCAACCTTCTAAGTTTCCACACCAAGTTACATGGTGGCCAACCCTGAAGATTCACACAGATTAAAGATCAACAACAGCAGTTATTTAATGCCTCAAAAGCTTCCATCAGTGTACGTTTATTACTCCTGTTCATTTCATGGAAGTTATGTGAAATAACGTATCGCATTTGTTTTGGCAGATGAAAAAGGTGGAAGATGGTAGAACGATTCTGCCTCTGAAACCTTTTCTATCATCCAATGTAATATCTTCATTATCTACACTGAAGTCCACTAAATATTCTTATTGATGTGATTAAAATTGCCTATGTTTCAAAAAAGTTACATTTTGTGTGTTATGCCCACAGCGTCATTGAAATAATACTTGGGGTGTATCTACGACACTACAGTAAAAATTATTTGAATAGCAATTGGTAACATAGGAAAAGATATTAGAATTTAAGATATTATTTCATGAAAAATATAATGCAGACATTACACTGATTTCACTTAAGAAAAAAAAAGCAAGCTGCAAGAAACTGCGACTAATTATGAATTTTTTGATTTAAAATACTCAATAATGACTGTGGAACATGAGTGAAAATGCAGAATTTTTTAAATTAAATAAACTAAAAGTGCAGCATCAGCTTTTCACATATGTCATTGCTAACAGTGCATTACCTGCATCATTGCAGAAAACAACCGTATAGCAAGGGTTTTGTCAGGGAATAGGTTGTAATAGACTTCCGTTTCATCTGTGCTATATCACGCGGGGAATACTTCTTAAGATATTCCGCAAGGATTGGAGTCCTCTTTTCCATGGCTGCGGGTTTACACCGCTGGGATCACCAGAAATTATGAAGGGAGATAATGCTTTCGAGCTTTAAATTAGTATGACAAACCTTCTGAGGATGTGAAGTTCTTGATTCTCAATCTATCACTGAAATACTCTGCTTTAGGCTAAGCATAGCCCCTTTCTCAGTAGTTCCCGCAGATTGAAGTGGGCAAAACCACCTGGACAAAGCTCCTTCTAACTCTTCTTGTTCTACATTCCTCAGATGCTTTTGTTTTCTTTTTCATTGTGAAGAGAATATAGGACGATAAATTAATTATACCACTCTCTCATGGCTTCATTATTTTCATTTTCTCGCTCACACGTGTTTGGTGTTTTTTGGCCATGGTGTCTACCCTCAAACGCAACTCATGAGCATGTGGGTATGCTGTCGACTGCTTTCTGCCACCCGAGGGACAAAAGAAGATCGAGCATTTGCAAATGTTAATGCCATAGTATTTACACCAAAATGAACAGCTTATTTATCGAACAATGGTTTACCACATGAATTTGAGACTGAGCACTCCATGCTAACTTCATTTATAACAGATCGCCAGCAATTACAGAGATTAGGGACTCTTGGTGAAGGTTTTTCGCCTATGGAAACTCTTGCTGTGGCAAGTGCCAACACCAAAAGGGCCTCATTAAAACGATACTTTTTTACATACTAATCATAGGGTCTATTGACACTACTCTGGCTACTACCCAGGAGAGCGCCACTATTTAAAATGTATTCACCAAACAGTTTTACCTGTGTTTTGTTCTGATGGTACTGGGACCAAGAGAAATCACCGTGCTAAGGAGGAAAACGTGCTAAAGAGGAACGTAGTAACCAAGTTCCACTGTAAAAAAAAATACTCCCATTTGTTGTCCTCTAACATAAAACAACTGTGAAATGTTGAGCTAGTTCCGTCGTAGAGTTTGCGTTTGAAAGCCATTGAAAGGAGGCAAACTAGTGAATTTTAATGAAAATAAGTGAACTTTGTGTGCTTTAATTGAACCTCAACAAATTGGAATGACTCCCATTGCTACACAAGTTTCTATTGTAAAAGATGATACGTGGTGATAAGCTAACATGGGTGGAAACCATGGATAATGTGACATTGATATGGATTCGAAACCAATCTGGATGTTATGACATGTCAACTACATTAATGCACTATTCTGCAATGCTTTGGACATAAGTTCAGCTTTTTAATTTTCAGTAACATATGATCTTACAACAAAATTGACTCCTCCCTGTTAAAAATTACCCATTAGTCCCCATTGAAAAAACCTATAGGGAATGATATTCCCCATTAAATTTCAATGGGGAATATATTGTCCCTCTGGGTACTCAATAGGGAATATATTGTCCCTATGGGTACTCAATGGGGAATGAATATCTCTTATGGGTTTTCAATGGGGAATGAAAATCTCTCATGTGTTTTCAATGGGGAATGCCAAGTATTTTCACAACTTTTAGTAACTATGGGAAATATATATTTTGCGTTTAAAATACCTTAGTTACATATTTTGCCCATTATATTACGAAATTATTTTTTAATATAACGGATTAAATATCGTATTTGGAAACTAGCGCCACAACGACCGGCCATTAAAATCTTGCATACCAGTGACCCAAGAGCCATTGCAAATGAATTGTTTACATTCGTAGTTACTGTATTTTGTGACCGTTTTGTGACTTTGCGAATTTAGTTGTGCTGTAGAATCCTCTTTTACAAGCAAATTTACGTTGAAGTACGCAATGGAAGAGGAAAATAATCCGTGTTTCGCAGTGAAGACTGGCAAAAAGGCATCAACACATCTCCGCTGAGCTGACCATGTAAATGTAAGTAAATGAAACATTTTTTCTATTCGTTAGTAAATCACCGAACATTTGTATGTATTGATACGATTAATGGACCGCTAATTTCATTTCAATAAGTATTTAAGATTATTAATTACTATGTTCACAGTGTAATTACAATTTAGCATGATCTTTCCTTTCTCGGCCATAGTAAAAATACAATCCATTAAGACCGATTAAGTTGAAATATCAGGGTTCTCACAGAAGAATCCACTTTTTTAGCAGTCCATTATGGCATCCAGTTCGTTATGGCATTAAATTATCAATCTCAATTAGCTCTTATACGAAGGGTATTTTCTTGAAAAATGAATAACCATCGGGAAGATATTATGTCGAAGAATTATAGTAATTAATAAGCTGTTCAAAACATCGCAATTTAAATCTCTCCGATCATTATCATTTAGGTATTCATTTGTACTTGAGTACATTTTTCACAAATGCCTAAATTGCAATGAAAGTCTTAAAGAGTTATATTGTTATCAATTGCTATAGAATGTTACTAAAATTGAATGTCAATTCAATTCTATTGAAATGTCAACTATTTATGTTAGGGGTTCCACTTACCCCGGTGTTCCTTACGCAGTTAACGGGTATATATAAATATTTATAAAAAAATAACCTGTTTGTTGAGCACGGAATAGATACTTGTTAGGAAGTTGAGCCTAGCATTTTGTTCGCCACGTTGATGCATGCACATAAATATGAATGCGTTAGAGTGGGAGTGCATTAATATGCTTGCAAGATGCCATGTGTAAATGTAATAAATAGGTAGATTTCCTGCAGGATAGGTTCATAGCAAATGATATAACCTTGTTTTTATTACTAATATTCTATATTTATTTGCAGGGGCAATGGAGAGAGTCTGGAGTCAGGATGACAACCTGAAAAGGGATATACCAACTAGACTAAAGCAAGTTATCACAAAGGCATTTGCCACCAAAAGTTGAGACATGGTTAAATACCAAGGGAAGAAGCTACTGAAAAGTAGCAAATAATACTTCACATGTCTATCCAGACTGATGATGGATGCAAATGCTACCAGCTAAGATATTGATTGTTCATTCCCTGTCAGCCTTTGTAATACTCGCATACCATTCACATCAATCCCCTGATCGACCCCAAACACCACGAACTTTGAAAGAATTTGAACACAGTTGTAATATTGGTTTGTATGAGACATTTGAAGTGGTATTTGTTAACCAATTCGGTCCAAATTTTGATATTTTGTTAATAGTTACTTGCTCTTTCATTTGCTTGAAGTATATGCTACCAACTATGGTTTACTGTGTGCAAAAATAACCCAAGTAACATTGACCGTTGGGCCTCGGTTGGGGAACCGTAGTCACGGTTGGCTCATTGTGGGTGGATATGCCTACCAAATTCCGCTGTTGGCCCAACGCAGATATTGTTCGTCGGCCCAACGAAACGGTTTATGCTGTTGGCCCAACGGAAATCCCCAACGATGGCCCTACGAAATGGATTATCATTGGGCCACCATTGGGACATCATACCATTTCCTCAATTTCCGCCATGAGAGCTGCAAACAAAATTCCGACAAGATCTTCAACGTAGAGATGGGCGAAATTCCATTGTAATCGATTTATCTTATTAAATGGTTATCGGATCGGTAGCATCTATTCATTAAAAAATAGGGATGGCATAATCGCTTGCTTTGACAGTCAGTGCTACCGACTATGTGCAGGCAGAATAATTATTTTAAGTTAATTTTTTAAGAATATATTATGAGATAATTTTTGGAAATTATGTATAACTCTTTTTTAAGTAATGTTCTGCTAATTTTCTGGTGTTTTCAGCATGGTATTTGACATAAATGGTTCCAAGAAGCGGAGGCTTCTTTAATACGACTTGTTAGTATATATATCCCGGAGGACACACGAAAAATTGTAGACTTATAAGATCTGTCTGTTTCGAGTCTAACTTAACCGATGGAAGTTCGATATGGGCCGTGAATATAAGCACGATGTATACCTCGATTGCATACGTTGCAGGATACGGTTCACATGTTTCCCTAGCAACCTAACAACCAAGACTTGTTTGGTTGTAAGGGCTTTGTCTTTGTGATAGCAGTTAAATAAAATAAGTCGAGTGCTTCTAACAAAAATAAGGCATTGACCTCATTTGGTAAGTCTTACAAAACTGGCATTCCTAAAATCATACCCAACAGTTTGCCTTAGTTTCTTGGAATTTTAAACTTTTCATCATTAATTTAGATAGATCGATATGTATATTTTTTCAGATTGTGGCATATCTAGTATCAGTGGAAGTTTTAATGAAAACAGTGTTTCAATGGACAAAGTGAGTGATTTAGTCCTCTCTGAAGAGAATGAGATTGAATTTGTGTGAGTAAACCTAAATAACAACTGCACAATTATTATTTTATGGAAAATACATCAACTATTATACTCAATCAGTGTTTCTGTGATTCCTATTAATATCCCTAAATCTTGCACTTATTAATCCAATTAAGTAAAATGGACTAAACTTAACAATTTCGTTACCGAAGACCAGAGAATAGGAATTGTGAAGGCAATTGAATCAAATAACTCAGGGGTGTATATCTTGCAGTGTGACATGTTTGAAATTAAGGAGGATTTCTTTGAATTACCTCTTAGAAGTGGTACCATTGGTATATTTGTATGAAAAAAAATTTGTACCTGGATGCAAATTGCAGTCCACCCAGATTTTATCTAAGTATGTTTTGTTGCCCTACAAAGAAGATGGACAGTTTTTGTGTGTGCCATATTGTAATGTGGAAAAGTGCTGTTGAAATTTTCCTAATTTTGTCCTAATAAAAATTGTCCTAATTTGTGAAAATAAAAGTTGGGGTCCTTCTGAACTGATATTGATTTTTTGTTTTCCACTTTTAACCACTTTGTCCTATAGCATTGATTGTTAATGTATTTAATTTCATTTTGATATATAGGGAGCTAAAGGTAAAGATTCTATCTACCGGTATCATATCAAGTGAGAAGGTAAATTAATTTAACTCTCATTCTATAAAAATGAGAAATGCCAGTAAAATATAGCTTTTGTTGGGAAACGGATGGCAGAATTTAAAAGGGCCAACAGTGTATCGTTGGAGATTTGTTGGCCTTGGGTTGGGAATACGAAGGCCCGACTGTAATGCTCTGTTGGCCCATCGTTGGGGAATTGTTGGTTGGGACACGGTTGGCGAGGTGGCCAAATCATACCATGGGCCAACCGCTGTGTCCCACCATCTGCCAACAGAGGGCCAACCAAAAATGTTACTTGGGAAAAGCATTCAAAATTAAATTAAATACTTTACATAATTGGAGATAATTCTTTAGGGCTTGAAATGTTCCAAACATAGTGGCTTTTTGCACACATCATACTACCATGTGGATTCTCTTCTTATCTTTTTCTCCAAGCACACTACAGGTTTTGCCATCCTTTTACCTTTACTTTTTTGGTATCTGTACACTCCAAGGAATGCCTGGTGTTCATTATTGTAACATATCCTTCTTGTCCTTCCATTTGCAGTAATGTTATTACTGCAATATGATATGGCTTCACCTTTTTGGAGTTTTAATTCGTCTCTATCTTTAGGCATATTTTTGCATTTAGATCACAAAGTACAGTACATTAGTTCCTAAGGTGTGTAACTTGTGAAACAAATCTGGCGAATTATACCAATTATCAACATACAATTAATATCCTTTGTTTAGAAGATTATACGCGGCCATCAAATCCAATACTACCTTTGTATTAACAGGAATATTGTTTACTTCATCATTTCCAACATACATTTTAAAGTTATGTGTATAACCATAGCTGGAATTGCATAATTTGTACAGTTTTACCCCAAATCTTGCCCTCTTTAACCTTTTGTATTGTTAAAGATTAGCAAGCCTGTCAACAAATTTATGTTATACAATGTAAAAATGTTTAATTTAGCATTAAATTCATATCAATGGAACAATTGTTTTTATTCATTCTGTTTTATTAGGGAATTACAGTCCCTATAGGGAATAGCTATCCCTATAGGGAATAGGTGTCCCTATAGGGAATGGGTGTCCCTATAGGGAATGGTAGTCCCCATTGCCAATTCCCTATAAGGAATTTTAATGGGTATTTTCAATGGGGAATTACAGTCCCTATAGGGAATAACTGTCCCTATAGGGAATGGGTGTCCCTATAGGGAATGGTAGTCCCCATTGCCAATTCCCTATAAGGAATTTTAATGGGTATTTTCAATGGGGAATTTTTAACAGGGCTGTTTCTATGATTTTGACTTTGATGGGGATATCACTGTTTAATGCATTCATTTTTGGACAAGAGATTTTCCATGGCAAAGGTGGAGGGCATTTAGCACTTTTTGATATGGATATTGTGTATCTGAACATAATTGATTTTTTCTTGGGATTCCAATGATATCAGATGTGCCAACATTTTGACTGCTTGCTCTTTGCTTTGCTGGTAGGCAATCCTTTCGGACAAGAACAATCCAACCTGCAACGGAAATCCTTTCAGCTCATTGAAAATAAATACTTTAGAATGGCTATCATAGCAACAATTCTCCTCGGTTGCTTGTCTCTGGTGAGTAGTGTTAATAATTTTTCTTTTTTCTTTGATTTTATCCACTAAGTCATAACCTTTGCTCTGATAAAAAAAACCTGGTGTAAGTTTTGTGTCTATGCTAAATTTTGGGTTCTCTAATCTTCATGAACATCAACATGTTAACCCTTCGATAGGCAGGAGAATAGTGATGGCAAATTTCACTCTTGTATGAGAGCTGCCTTTGACTCATGCGGGGTGGCACTCTTGGGGGATCACATTATTACCACTGACAATATCTCGTAAACACTTACAAACAGAAATTCGGCAATAAAGAACTTTACTTTGACGTTTTAAATATTAGATATGTGTTGAAGTTAATTAATTAACCAATTGATAATTTAAATTAAAAGAAATAAGCAAAAGGGTTGCCAAGGGTCAAGAGTTGTTGATTAGTTACAGGATAAGATGAATCACCCTGGTGAAAATGAACTGTTCGCTTTACTGTTCGTAAGCTGTGCACGTACTGTGCAAAAGGTTCACAAATTTTCTGGGCCGTTCATGAAGTGTTTGGGAATTGTTCGCACGTGCTCTAACCTGGTACCCACGAACGGCCCATGATTGGAACGTCTTGTGCACGGCTTCAGCACAGTTGGCCAAGAACGCTTCCTGAACAGATTATTAAATTCAATAGCCCAACCCATTTCTTCCACAGTTACTAAATGTAAAATTTAATTAATGCTATTCATGATTCACTATTTTGCATAAACGATAAGCATGAATTAAAAGAAACATGAATGAGTGCATTATAAGGGAAGACATTTAAAATTAGACAATTATTCAAAAAATAAGTTCGTTAATGATACTTGGTTACAAATTAGGTAATTATGCCTCAAAATGATACCATGAAAGAGAGGGCTAAGTCATCATCCAGATTAGCATTCATGAAATGGTGCAGTTATCATAATTTTATGGCCTTGTTACAATATTAGCATGAACAAAAAAAAGAGTTTATGAATAGATTCACAAACGAAATTAGAACAGGCTCTAAGCCTTGACCAAGAATTTATTACTTCCTTCACATTTTACTGTGGCTATGATTGATTTTGATCGAACATTTTCGCACTCACTCGGTTACATGCATCATATTCGATCCAAGTATTTATATTGGGCAGGAATAACTTAATACGGCATTTACGACCACAATTCAGTTCATAAATAGCCATTGAGAACTTTTACCATACTACACTAGAACAGTTAGAACTAAAATAGTAATATCATACATTCATCAGTTCATAAACAGCCATTGAGAACTTTTACGATATCACACAAGAACAGTTAGTACTAATTGTAAAATAGTAATTTCATATATTTATCTACCAATGCACTTACATTTCATGCTTCTAGATGATTCCGAGGTAACTGGGCTCTCTCCTCTTGTATAAAGTTATAGTTTCCCAACGTGCGATTTGAGCAATGAAATCATAGCAACACACACAACAACGTCGACGCATGCGTCTCGCTCTTCAATTATTTTGAAAGTGTTAAAATTATGAATTGATATACTTGAATTAGAATAAACTAGAACAAGATGTATTCCTTTACATTAACTATAAAACTAGCATGCAGTATTCGAATCCTGATCGCTGATTTGTTGACGAAATATTTCTCAGAACGCATAGATATTTTCTTGAAAATATGCTCAACATATTTCGTTGAACACATGTGGAGCATATGTCTACGTATATATGCTCAACATATTTCGTTGAACACATGTGGAGCATATTTCTATGAAAATATGCTCAACACATCGTCGGAACATATTCTGGAAATATGTCGAGCATATGTTGAAAACATGTGGTTTTAAACATATGTTGAACATATTTTAAGCATATGCTCATGTTGTGTACAAAACATATTTCCCTGAAATAACCTGAGCATATGCTCAACATTTCTTGTGCTACTAGGGTAAATCCTCTGAAATGTCCATGACTGAGTACATTAATAGTTTGATTAATATGAACAATGCATTGGAGCAAAATCAACTCAAACTGGACGACAAGAAACTAGCTTCCCTGATTTTAACGGGTCTACTGGATGAGTACGAAATTACGGTGAAGACACTGGTCGCGGCTAACAAGATATCGGTTGCAGATGTGAAGCATACCTTATTAGAGGTTGAAGAAGAAAAGTTAGCCAAACAGGGTATGCCCGCTCTACACCAAGCTTATAAAATATCTAAGGGTCATAGCCAAAATATGAAGAAATCACGGAATGTTTGGAGGAAGAAGGATGAATCGTCGACCAAAGGGGAAGTCGGGAATTCCGATGTTGAGAAACCCAACTTCAAGTTT
Organism: Ischnura elegans; assembly: GCF_921293095.1. Taxonomy (NCBI): domain Eukaryota; kingdom Metazoa; phylum Arthropoda; class Insecta; order Odonata; family Coenagrionidae; genus Ischnura; species Ischnura elegans. The sequence goes on from NC_060255.1 coordinate 108,571,684, forward strand.
TGGTGTTATGCTTGCAGAGGCGAAGGTCACTATGCGCATAGCTGCCCAAAGAAGAAAGAAGTTCAAGGAAATGGTAATAACGAACTTAATAAGGCGGCAATAACCACTAGGGAACACATAGTATTATGTGCCAAGAAGAAAATTCAGTTCAGTGTAGGAATGTGGATACTAGATGGAGGAGCTTCTGACCATATGACGAGTAATAAAGCGCTATTTGAGACATTAATTCCCTACTCTGGCACCGTGCAAATAGGTGATGGTTCACCTTTGAAGATCGAGGGCATGGGAAGTGTTCTGGTCCAGATGTCAGATGAGTGTGGTGGTAATGACATAGAGCTTCAAGGAGTGTTATTCGTGCCAGAATTGCAGGGAAACCTCATTTCTCAAGGCCAAATTGAAGAGAAGGGATTGGAATTTAGATCAAAAAATGGAGCAAGCAGATGCTTACGAAATGGCAAACTAGTATTCCAGGCATTCAGGGTTGGAAGACTGTATTATCTAATGACAATGTCAGGTCCAACACTAAGTGAAGCAAGAGGAGCTTTTGAAGAAAGCAAGAAAGAGGTTAGAAAGGTCAGTCGTGAGACATGGCACAGCAGATTAGGGCATCCGTGTGATCAAATCCTAGCCAAGATGGATCACTTGCTTGACCTACCTAAGGAAGAAAGAAAAGTAGGAGGGACCCCGTGTATCCCATGCATTCAAGGCAAGATGAAGCGTGCAAGCTTCCCTACCGGAAAGACAGTCATAGTGGATGGTGCACTGGAGAGAGTCCACTCGGACGTGATGGGTCCAATGAAACCACCATCTTTGGGAGGTAAGCGTTACATTGTGACTTTTGTGGATGAAGGCTCAAAACATGTGACAGCTGTGGCCATAGCTAGGAAAAGTGACTGCTTAGGAGAGTTCAAGAAATACAAGGAGAAGTGTGAGACCTTCCATGGGAGAAAAATTAAGGAGTTTCAGTCGGATCAAGGAGAAGAATATGTGAGTGCTGCATTCCAGTCACTGCTCAATGAAAATGGGATTCTGCATCGCATGTCAGTTGTACACACACCCCAGCAAAATGGGACTGCGGAGTGTGTAAACCTAACTCTGTGTGATATCATCCGATGCCTATTAATGGCAGCAGGTATGCCAGCTTACTTTTGGGGAGAAGCTCTGCAGACTGCTGTTTACCCAAGGAATCTGAGACCATCCAGATCTATCAACTTTAAGGCTCCTATGGAGCGTTGGCTGGGGAGAAAGCTATTGAAGAGTGATTTAGAACATCTTAGGGTATTTGGGTGTCAATCCTGGGGATGGATTCCACAAGAAGACAGGGATGGCAAGTTGGGGCCGAGGGCTAGGGAGTGTGTGTTACTTGGACTCCAAGAAGTCATCAAAGGGTACCGTCTCTGGGATATAAAAGGGAGGAAGGTGATCATAAGTAGGGATGTGATTTTCCATGAGCATAAATTCCCTTTCAAATCCAAAGGTCATGAAAAAGAGGGGGTGACACACATTCTCCCAATCCAAGAAGAGGAACAATTCTGGGGAGGGGCATCATTCCGGGGCGGAGTATCATTCAATGTGCCACTCCAAGTGTTAGCCGAGGTGCCAGTCCAGGGAGAGGTGCCATTCCAGGCACCAATTCAGGAAGGGGTGCCAGTCCAGGGAGAGGTGCCATTCCAGGCACCAATCCAGGGAGAGGAGTCATTCCAGGGGCTAGCCCAAGGAGAAGTGTTGGCCCATGGGGAGGTTTCAGGTGTTGAGGAAATTCCACTAGGGGACCAAGGGGAGATGCCACGCAGGTATTCTAAAAGACAACCGGTCCCAAAGGCAGCTTGTTCTTTGCCTTGCTGCCTGATGGCAAATATGTCAAGGGACAACGCGACCCCAGGAGTGCCAATGAACGCGGAGGAGGCACTCAGCCGTTTTGATTCACATCACTGGAAAGATGCCATGTTGACTGAACTGAATAATATGGTGAAGCAGGGCACTTGGGAAGTGGTATCTCGTCCAGTGTGTTCAAATGTTGTTGGGAGTAAGTGGGTATTCTCTGTAAAACGAGCGAATGGAAGGGTGCTTAGGTACAAGGCTCGCCTGGTAGCCTGAGGCTTTAGTCAGATAGAGGGGGTTGATTACTTTGAAACTTTTAGCCCTGTGGTACAGAGAAAAACTCTTAAATTGTTGATGTTCTTAGCTATAGAAAATAACTGGGAAATTGACCACTGTGATGTTGTTGGTGCCTATTTAAATAGTGATTTAGATGTTCCTATCTTTATGGAACAAGCACCTGGTTTTTCAAGTGGGGACCCCTTGCGATTTGTGTATAAATAGAAGAAAAGTGTGTATGGACTGAAGCAAGCTGGGAGAAATTGGAATCATCACATAGACAACCTATTATCTGAGTATGGTATGTTAAAGTGTGTCCAAGATCCTTGTGTTTACTCAAAGGTGGGCTTAATTATTGCAATCTATGCAGATGATTTTCTCTTAATTAGGGTAAGAAAGGTTGTAGACCAGATAAAGGAATTCTTGTGCAGTAGGTTAGAAGTGAAGGATCTGGGTCCTGTTACAAATTTTTTGTCCATCCAGATCCAAAGGCCTACCCGTGACACCCTAATCTTAAGTAAAAATCTTACATTGAAGAGATCTTGCAGGAGTTTTCCATGATGGATTGTCGTGGACTGAGTACCCCACTAGAGATGGGCTCTACTAGCCTAAAAAGAGATGAATGTGTTGAGGAGTTTTGCGAAGCCAAATATAGAAGGTGTGTTGGCATGCTCCTCTATGTTGCAGATCTGACTAGAGTTGATATTGCAAATGCTGTGTGTTTTATAAGTCAATATTGTCATAATCCCTTAGTCACAGATTGGAGAAATGTTATTCATGTCCTTCAGTATTTAAAGGCAACCAAAGATTATTGTTTGTGTTTCTCTAAGTCAGGACAAAAAGTAAAAGCGTATGTTGATGCAGATTTTGCAAACAATAAGGATGATTCAGTGTCGATCTCAGGGTATGTGTTTATCCTGTCAAATGCAGCAGTATTTTGGCGTAGTAAGAAGCAAAGAGTGGATGTAGATTCATCCTCAACCTTTGCCAAGTATGTCGCAATGTACGAGTGTTCGACGGACTTTGTGTGGCTCAAGGAGTTCTTGAAAGAAATAAATCAGGAGAGCATTGTTCTAGAGCCATGCAAGATATATGCTGACAATATAGGTGCCATGTGTATTGCCAAGTCTGAAGCAATTTCAGACCAAACGAAACACATAAGGGTGAGGTATCATTATGTTAGAAATTTGATTAAACAAGGTGAGATTGCATTTGAGTAGTAAGTCAACTGATAATGTTGCAGATCTCTTGACCAAACCCCTGTCTGGTGCTCGTACCAAAGAATTTGCTCATTCCCTTGGTATGATATAACTTTTAGGGAGCACTTCTTTTAATGTAGTTTGTGTCATTTTGAGGACATAATTTTGCTTAAGTGCAGCTGAAGCCATGTAGTTTCATTTTTTGTTTGGTTTATATTGTGCTATGCATTTTTGTGAAATGTTTATCTGAACATAATGCTGTGTTGAATTTTGGGGAGAGGTATTGTGATGTTTGAAGTGAAGGCTGAGGGCAAAATACCCCACACCATTTCTCTTGTTTTTTTTTGTATGAGCCCGTATGGTGGTGCCCTCTAGAAGTTAGTGTTTGGTTTTTCTTCCCGGCACATGTGCTCTTGTTCTTTGTGAATAAACAACTTGTTCTTTGTGAATAAACAACACGTTCTTTGTGAATAAACAACACTGCTATCTCAGGGGTTCGTAATGCGTTGCCGGCAGTTGACGATTTTTCAAACCAGTCTAAAAACAACTATTGTGTCACCCAGGCCCTTTTGTCGCTCATCGAAGTGACAGGCAAATGCTACTTTGAATGCCATTTCATAGCTAGTGGAGTTTATGAATGATAAATCATTTTAATTTGAAGTCCTCCGAGTCATTAGCAGCTATGTGAAACAATCTTTAAATGCCTTGAAACCTGACACAGGTTTTCCTTCCCTGAAAATGAATGAACGAGAATGAATTCTTTTCCAAAAGAATATCGTCTCGTCAACACTAAAAACTAGTTGAGGGGGAAAGGAGCCACTTTCAATCACAGCTTGGAGTTCATCAGAAAATGTTGTGGTGACTGCGCTATCAACACTTGCAGATTCACCTGATATTGCCGCACTGAAAATATCTGCTTGCCGTTTAAATTCTGGATCCAACCGGAGCTTTCACTAAATGTCTCGGAGCGATTACTACTCTCGTCTTTTTGTACTGAATCACTACGAACTTTCCGTATGTGTAGACCGCTTGGTTGAAGTTGATGCGGCTGAGGTCACTGATGTTTTAACTTCGTCTTTATTCAGAATAAGGCATCGTACGTTAAAACTTATGCGCAATATCGCTTTGACGTTTTCCATTTTTAAAGCAATTGACCTATATCAATTTCTCTTCTAGGTTTATGGTTTTTCTTGATAAATTCTTGATTTTTCTACCCGCATTCCTATTTTTTGCCATTTTCTCTTGGTTTTTACTCTGCATGGCTCTATCGAAATCACCTTCTACTGCTGATGACGCAGAGGGCCTACGACTGCGGGGAGGGAACGAAGATATTGTGTTTGAGACTCTATAGGGGACTCTCTTATATGTTGATGCTATTCATGCTACTCGGCCACCGCTCCATTTCTCCCCCGCGAATACCGATGACCTTGAAGGCTTTAGCGTAGACCCTCTACCTGGAAGTCAATCGCCCGATAACCTATGAGGGCAAAAATTACGTCTCAACCAGTATTGCTTAAAAATAACTCATTTCCACTACCCCCACGCTCAATTAATGATCTAAATTAACTCATTCTGTTAAGGAGACGATATAAATTACTTCAGTAGGCCGGCTATCTGGACCCAATGACGAGTTATACTTTTGGCCATTGCACAGCAATGGATTTCGATTAATATATAAACAAAAAAGAAGATTTGATGCATGCAATAATATTAATATGCGTAAAATGATAGAAATTTCGTGTGTGCTTAGCGCAAGTTCACGTTTTATCACGAGAGCGTTTAAGATTTTTGATTAGGCTACACTGCGTGGCAATGATTCCCCGAGGAACGAATTTGCGCTATACGAGACATGGGTGTAGTATTTTTTCCAGCCTGTCGTATCAGTCAATTAAAAGTTACAGGAAATTTTCCTCGAGTACTTTAATGTCACTTCATGACCAGTTTTGATATATTTTGTATTATCTTGAGTAATCTCAAGTCATGAAGTGAGATTAATGTTTTTTGGAACATTGTAAGTAACTTTTAACTTATTCATACCTTAAAATTCCACCATATTAAGCCTGAATCAACTCTCAACGGTATTCTGTCCTGTACATATTTTGTAATGTTTCTGGACCAATAAATATCATTAAAATTCTTTTAGTTTTTTATACAACAATGTCAATTTTTCACTGCTCTTTTTTCTTTCCAGGCCTTGGGAGACGTATACTCTTCGGAGCGTCCAACTTTACTGACAATTTTGTACATTATAGACATAATATTCACTGTTATTCTATTCTTAGAAATGATAATAAGATTGCTGGCTTTAGGGTGCAAGAAGTATTTTACTAACATCTGGTGCTGGCTGGATTTCATAATCATAATGGTGAGTCAAAAGCAAACATTTTTATTCTTTGTTTATGCATTTCCTAATTTTTTTAACCTAGAATATATTAATTCCACTTGTCAACTTTGATGAAAATCTTGTAAGCTAAATTAAATGACCTATTTAGTGTGTTTAAAGTATGGTATTGTAATAAAACTACTAACTACTGTATTTCTCCAAATATAGTCCCCCTCTGAATATAGTCCCCCCCCTAATTTTGAGGCTTCAGTTTTGGGAAAGAATTTAAAAAATACGTTTGAATATAGTCCACACTTTACTTTTACCATGGGATATTTAGAAGAAAAAAGGGGGGACTATATTCAGAGAAATGCGGTATTTGTACCTTGTTTAATCTGGAGGGTCCTTTTAATTCCAAGTTACAAAAAATTAAATATTCTCTGCAATCCAAAGTGTACTGCTCAATCTCAATTTGAAAGCATGAATTGCAATGATTTAAGTAGCTTTATCAATACATTCAGAAAAATCATAGCTTGCTGTCTGCTTCAAGTGTCATTGAAAATTTGCTGATAAGTTGCAATCCTATTGCACTAAAGTACCCAAATTGTGTACTGAAATCTATGTACGTACTAAGTTGTACTTGAACATGGGTACTACCATTAAGAACGGAATAACCAGAGTGCTGAGTGCACAGGGAATAAAGTAAGAGGAAAGGGAGCAAGTGCCTTGGTGAGACATAGGTGGCACACTGGTCAGCCCTCTGCCATTGTAGGAGAATGCAGTGGCAACATCACTCAACTTTGTCCCATCATTAGAGTCATTCTGTGCCATGACTACCTGTTCTCTGCAGGCAGGTTGACACGGGGTGGGGGGGCTTTGGCTTGCATAATTTTCCCATTTGGCGACTACCCACCTTGCATTCCCATATATATGAGTATCTCGGATCTGAAATTCTCTTAAAATCAGATAATATGGGCTACTACCATCAGTAGTATCCTTAAGTTTAACATAATTTCAAAATATCGGGCAGAAATGCCTATAAAGACCAAACCATTATAATTACAAGCATTTCAGAAAAACCAACAAATAGCATAAATTTCAGCACTTTGAAAATTAAATTAACAGCTTATTTAATGAAATCTATGATTTTACAATGCATGCAAATAGAACAAACGAAATGAATAAAAATTACGAGGATAGGTGATCATCATAGCATTCCCCTGCATCAAATATCGGGACATGTGCTAGGTTCTTTATATCAAACTAATGTGTAGAGTGTATTCCATGAGAGCCATTTGATGACTGAAGGCTGGAAAGCTGACCCACATCCAGGTCACCAGGCATAGTTACTTATTGCAAGCAAGGCAATGTATTGGAGCCATTTCAAAGCAAAACATTAGAAAATGCAAAACAATGAAATGGGACATAAAATGACTGCATATTTCATTCAAAGAATGTCACAGAAAAACTCGCAAGCCAATGTTGGTGATAGGGTAGCCAGCGAGTCACCCACATTTCAGTGGCAGAACAAGCTCCATTTTGTGCTACGCTATTTTTCCGTGAAGTGTGGAGCACTGTGGTTATTCCCTCCTCTGTGGTGCTACACTTTTACAAGGGACGCTTCCCTATAATAGCCATTGCTAACGAGTATACTCTTGACACCTATTAGGTATCTGTGATTAACCTCGCGGCTGTATGGGCACCAATCAACAGCTCTGCCTTCAGTTGCATCGCAATGCTGTGTGCCCTAAGACCTCTCATGATCATCTCCCGCTGTGAACCCATGCGAGTAAGTACAGCAGACGGAAGTGTAAAATTAATGGGAGATGTGCTTTTTTTTATTTTAAGGTTTCAGGCCATAAATTTTGTGAATGTTATGTTAGCCTATCTCACAAAACAATGAGTAAATTTCAATGCTAAATTTTTATACGACAGTCCCTGATTTAAGCAAACTATTGCCTTTGTCAAGGTAATGAGGTATTTTAACCTTGATTGTGGCTATAATTTGTGCATACATCGACACTGTCATCTTGAGCACTGCAATTGTCAGGACGGAGTCTTCTTTCCAAATGATCTCCTTCTCCTGGATATTGAGTCAGTGTCTATCTTTGGCTGGTCTTCTACGGTGTGGGGGGATGGGGGAAGTGGTGTTTAGGAGGGTTGTGCATGAAGGTTTGGTGGCTGTAGAACAATTGAAAAACCCTTGGATCACAAGGACCTTTTTGGGGTCAACGGGGGAGGTTAGAGAATTAGGGTTCAGCCTCACATGTGGTGGAGATGGGGGACGGTAGGGAATGGTCCTTCAAGTCTCAAGTATGTCCGCCTTGGTCCTTGAAATTGTACTTTGAGAAATGGCTTTTGTTTTCGAAGGATTTCAATTTCAAACTTCAAAGTAATGTCTTTTTTCTAGGAGATGCTTGGCCAACCAATGACTGATCGTCCCCTTCATTAAAGTAGCGTTTGTGTTCATTTACCCAGATGGTGAAACTATGTCCCATAATATGCCACATACACACCTCATTTTTTTATTTTTCTATGTTTTGTCCTTTGGATTTTGCACTACTCTCCCCATATTAATTACTGTATGGAACAAAACACTGTTTTTTGCCCTTAGAATAAATTTTGCAATTTGGTTGGTTAAGGGACCAAGAAATGGTATTTTGCACCATCTGTGTGTATTTTTCTCCATGTGTGGGGCTTTTGTGTGGGTGGCCATTAGTTCTCATGCTTTTTTTAGGAGGTGTCAATTTCTGATTTATTATTAGTTGTGCAACTAAGTTACCGCTGTTTTTAACCCTTTCGCGCCGGACGTCGGGTGGAGCTGACGGGCATTTTCATATGCAGAACACCTGACGTTGGGTATAGCTGTCGGGGATTTTTCAATGCAGACCACCGGACATCTGCTCTGGCCAACACAAGGGAAGGGAAGTGACTGCTGAGGTAGCAATTGTCCGATTCATTCAGAGCCAGACTTAGCGAGTCATTAGGGCCACTCCCAGGCAATAAAGCCTGACCCTCCCACTGACCATGACCATCCTCAGCACAGGAATCCTTTGCATTGTAGTTACGTTTTCAACAGTTTTTTCAGTGATATTTTTATTGCATACTACTGTTTTTATTAGAGATGTGCGAATAGTATCCGTGAATACTCAAATACCTCGAATACTAGAAAGTATTCGATATTCGAGATCTCGAATATTTATGCCAAAGGTGCCGTCTCGAATACCTCGAATACTTTTAATTTCGCGTCATACACTGTCGCTCGCACGTCGTTGGTAGTTGACTCGAAAAAATGAGGAGAACTCTAGTCGTTTAGTGCATGCAGCGCCGTTTTAGGCAAGCTGACGAACTACATCAAATTCGCGGGTTAGAGCGGTGAATAGAGTTCAACGTGGGGAACCGAAATTGATCGGGTTAAAAAAATCCGAAAATCCCAGGTGTCCCCCATCAGGAGAAGCTCAGTGCCGTGGGATAGTGACATTGGCACATTTCCCACGATCCGCTATCCACCTCAATTCAGCGTTCGCCCCACCCCCTCCGACGATTTCCTCTTCTCCGAAATCAAACAAAAGGTCCCGGCTTGCCCAGGGATCGTATTACGAAGACCTCAGCTTCGAAAAAAATATCAAGTTACCGGAAAAAAATAGAATCGCGTTTCACCCTTCTTCCCCAGGAGATGAAACTACCATAGGGAGGATTCCTTATGCAGGCTTCCGCGGGTCGATGAGTATGAAGATACACCCATGTCTCGTATAGCGCAAGGGATGCGTTCCTTGGGGTCTTTGCGCTATACGAATTTGCGTTATACGAGAGCGTTTTAACATAGGGAAGATAGGGATGCGTTCCTGGTAGCATAGGTCTTTGGTATTGAATCTCCTCTAAAACATCTATATTCCCATAAAAAGCCTTAGAAAACATTATTTCTATAAATATTTATAGTTTAAAACATCTTTAAAGATAATATTCACGCATTCAAAGACTTTTCTTCACGTTAAAAAAAAATTCTTACGCGCTTTCGAAATTCCATCCTGTCGTGCGGGTGGGCTAACATCTGCTATCTCAGGGGATCGTAATGCGTTGCCGGCAGTTGACGATTTTTCAAACTAGTCTAAAAACAACTGTTGTGTCACCCAGGCCCTTTTGTAGCTCATCAAAATGACAGGAAAATGCTACTTTAAATGCCATTTCATAGCTAGCGGAGTTTATGAATGATAAATCATTTTAATTTGAAGTCCTCCGAGTCATTAGCAGCAACGTGAAACAGTCTTTAAATGCCTTGAAACCTGACACAGGTTTTCCTTCCCTGAAAATGAATGAACGAGAATGAATTCTTTTCCAAAAGAATATCGTCTCGTCAACACTAGATCTAGTTGAGGGGGAAAGGAGCCACTTTCAATAACAGCTTGGAGTTCATCAGAAAATGTTGTGGTGGCTGCGCTATCAACACTTGCAGATTCACCTGATATCGCCGCACTGAAAATACCTGCTTGCCGTTTAAATTCTGGAACCAACCGCTTTCACTAAATGTCTCGGAGCGATTACCACTCTCGTCTTTTTGTACTGATTCACCATGAACTTTCCGTATGTGTAGACCGCTTGGTTGAAGTTGGTGCGGCTGAGGTCACTGATATTTTAGCTTCGTCTTTATTCAGAATAAGGCATCGTGAGTTTAAACTTCCACGCAATATCGCTTTGACGCTCCCCATTTTCAAAGCAATTGACCTCTCTCAAGTCCTCTTCTAGGTTTATGGTTTTTCTTGATAAATTCTTGATTTTTCTACACGCATTCCTATTTTTTGCCATATTCTCTTGGTTTTTACTCTGTATGGCTCTATCTAAATCACCTTCTTCTGCTGAACTGTATTCCTGAGATGCAGAAGGCCTACGACTGCAGGGAGGGAACGAAGCCATTGTGTTTGAGACTCTATAGCGGACCCTTTTATGTGTTGATGCTATTCATGCGCAACTCGGCCACCGCTCCATTTCTCCCCCGTGAATACCGATGACCTTGAAGGGTTTAGCATAGACCCTCTACCTGGAAGTCAATCGCCCGGTAACCTACGACGGCAAAAATACGTCTCAAACCGTAATGCTGAAAAAAAACTCATTTCCACTAGCCCCACGCTTAATTAACGATCTAAATTATTTATTATCATTCTGTTAAGGAGACGAGATAAATCTTCGGTAGGCCGGCTATCTGGACCCAATGACGAGTTATACTTTTGGCAATTGCACAGCGATGAATTTCGATTAATATATAAACAAAAAAGAAGATTTGAGGCAATAAATAATATTAATATGCGTAAATTGATAGAAATTACGTGTGTACTTAGCGCAAGTTCACGTTTTATCACGAGAGCGTTTAAAATTTTTGATTAGGCTACACTGCGTTGCAATGTTTCCCTGAGGAATGAATTTGCGCTATATCGAAATTGCGCTAATCGAAATTGCGCTATACGAGACATGTGTGTACGTCTCTTTCGGGTAAAACACCGCGTGGGTCCATTGTTCTCGGACGACAGTTTCGCCGGTGTTACAGTCGGCTTCTTTAGGTCAGTGAAGTAATGATGCAGTGAATTGGCCGCCTTATATATCTGTCCATAGAGGCTAGGTCATCTGTGATTGGCTGTCGCTGCTGTGTAGTTACAGCAGCGACACAGAACTACACAGCAGCGACAGCCAATCACAGATGACCTAGCCTCTACGGACAGATATATAAGGCGGCCAATTCACTGCATCATTACTTCACTGACCTGAAGAAGCCGACTGTAAAGCCGGCGAAACTATCGTCCGAGAACAATGGACCCACGCGGTGTTTTACCCGAAAGAGACGTATCTTCATACTCATCGACCCGCGGAAGCCTGCATAAGGAATTTACACGCCTCTACAGGGAGGATATTGCCAAGAAATCTAGGAAGTTCGAGAAGCTGCGGAGGAAGAAAGCCAAACTTCTTTCATCGCTGGCGTTTCTGGAACGATGCAGAGACACCGACACCATACCATCATTTGTCTCCGTCAAACATCATATCTGTATGGAGAAAGCGAAGAGGATTCTGCGGCACACCAGCAAAAAACTACACAGCAGCGACAGCCAATCACAGATGACCTAGCCTCTACGGACAGATATATAAGGCGGCCAATTCACTGCATCATTACTTCACTGACCTGAAGAAGCCGACTGTAACGCCGGCGAAACTGTCGTCCGAGAACAATGGACCCACGCGGTGTTTTACCCGAAAGAGACGTATCTTCATACCATAGGGAGGAACTCATCAGTGCCGTGGGATAGTGACATTGGCACATTTCCCACGATCTGCTATCCACCTCCATTCAGCGTTCGCCCCACCCCCTCCGACGATTTCCTCTTCTCCGAAATCAAACAAAAGGTCCCAGCTCACGCAGGGATCATATTACGAAGACCTCAGCTTCGAAAAAAATATCAAGTTACACGAGAACAATAGAAACGTGTCTCACGCCCCCCCTCTACTCACCCACTGGCCTTTTTCTGCTTACCTGCTTCGAAGTTCCCCATTTCTGGAGGTCAACTGCTGCATGAGTCATCTACTAGCCCAAAAGTTGTCTAACAATGACTTTCGGCTATTGATATTACGCTTTTATTGGATTGAAATATTAGTAATAAGCGCGTAATTTAAAAAAGAATAAGACCAAGCACGACATATTTCTGACTTTATTTAAGCATTTTACGCAGGAAAATAAATGCCGGAAAGACGAAGAAATACGACGGAGGCTTAGCATTTTGGCGTAATGCTCAAATACGGTGCTCTCCTATTATTTTTTATAGCCTCAAACGAAATACTAATACTCCTGGAGTACGAATTTAACGATTCTAGATTTTTATAAGACGATATCTATTTTTCGCGATTAAATTAAAAGTGAAAATTTTCAAGCGCACGAAAACGCGACGGGTAAGTATGAATGCCGGGAAAAACTCCGCGTGACGTCGTTCTGCTTCCCGCTGCCGCGAGTGAGGTGACCTTGGGGCGAGGCTCTGAGCGCTAACACGACGCAGGATGCTAGCAGGTAGCCGAGCACCATGCTAGCTGGTAGCGCTTGGCTAAAATAAGGATTATTAATACCTTATCAAGCGAAGAAAACTTTCCGACCACAGCCAGTTTTAATAAGTGATTATTAAGACATGTTTCCCTGATCTTTGTGCCTCATGCATGCATTGGTAACCTTAGACGATGTAAACTCCTATCCTCTCGTGTAGAAAGTCGGTCCCTGTGATGTCAACTGGAGTGGCATTACATGGGTGCCAATCTGGCCTTTTTCAAATGAGGATAAAATTGACCATTGCCATTGGTCTAAACCGGTATTTCTAGAACCAAATAATTTGTATATTATGAATACACCAATGGTGGGTAACAAATCACAATCAATGCCTTTCATTTTCTTTAATGAAGGAAACTACCCTATTGTTTATATAAAATTAAAATATTCCATTAATCAGCTAAATTCCTGTTTGAATCTTTTAAAGGCAGTCACAATTACTCGCCAAAATCTTGGGTTTCCTGCTGCATAAGCGACCTAGTCAAACATTTTCACATTCATCGTTTAGTATTCGAGGTATTCGAGCAATGATTTGATATTCGAATTCGAGAAATCTACTATTCGACCCATCCCTAGTTTTTATACTTTGAAATGAATTCTTCATTTTGTTCTGTGCCCAAGAAATTTTTATACAGAATTTTAGTGTTAAAATATCGGACTTATGGACTTATAGTCTTATTACCTTATATTTACTAACTTTATTGTTATTAACGGTAGAAACCCATTTAAAATTCTACAATGCTTAAAAAAACATAAGTAATTCTTTTAGTAGAATAAATCATTTAAAATCAACTACATTGTATGGTTGAAAAAAACACTGGTAGCACAATAAGTTGACCGTGGATTCGTGCTATGTTAGGGTTAGAGGGTGAAGTGCAGTGGCTGGGGTAAGGGACGGGCCCCCAAATCTGAGGGACGAAAATACCCAGGCAACTCACCCCCAAAAAAGAGCTCCGTAAAGAGAGGTTTAAAATAATCTTATGCTACTCGTAGCATGAAAACGTTTTTCTATTGTAGGTGCCGGCAGGAAAGGGTTAATAGATGAAAATAGCAGTATGTTAGTAGCGTATGTGTTTATTTACCCAGATGGTGAAACTATGTCTCATAATATGCCGTTTTTAATATAACTGCTGTTTTTAATAGAAGACCCTGGCAGTGATTTCTGACCGATATTGACATACTGGTAACGTCATGAACCAAACTTAGACAATTGGTAAACAAGCCATAATACGACAATGGTGAGTTTGTTATGGCATCATATCCTAATTGCTGCGTGAATATGTCTGAGTTTATGCCAAGTAACCGTCATTTGCTGGAAGTGTTTATTTTCTTCTTTTACCTGAAGAAAACGGTGACTGAAGGGCATCTAGAGCTCTATAAAGTTTACAAAGATGAGCTCAAAGGGAAACTACGTGCCGTAATTGGTTCCATCAACTCAAAATCCAATGTTAACGACTGTCCGTGTGAAGGAAGACCAAAAACCTTTGAAGACGCTGAATTGGAGGCGTTACTCAATGAAGATCCAGGTAAAACTCAACAAGAGCTTGCTCGTGCATTAGGAGTTACCCACCAAGCCGTTTTATGCAACAGAAAGGAACGTAAGTTAGGTATGATTCGACAAAGTGATTTTACAGCATCAGAGCGCTCGACCTCATGCTGCCTAACCCGTAAAAATCAGTCTCAAAATGCTCAAATGGGAAGTCCTTACCCACCCGCTAAATTCCCCAGATATTGCGCAGTCCAATCATTACTTGTTCCGTTCGATGGCACATAGCCTGGCTGATCAGCAGTTGCGCTAATTTGAAAAAATAAAAAAATGGCTTGATTTGTGGATAGCATCAAGAGATGAACACATTTACTGTCACGGAATTTGAGCTCTGCCACAATGATAGGCAAAAGTTGTAGTTAGCGATGAACAATACTTTGAATGACTCATTTACAACCATTTTTTTCACAATTAAGCTGTATTTTTATTAGGAAAAAACAGTGATAACTTGGTTATGCACCTTGCACTTTATTATTGTTCTATTAGAAATTAATTTTTTATTGTTCTTCAAGAGTGAGGTGCTCAAGTTTATCGTTCTCCTCACTATGGTGTTAAATGCAGGTGTGTGGTATTTTGGGAGAATTTCATACTTAGCCTGGGTTAAAATGTTGGTTTAAACAAAAAATGAAACAAAAATACAATAGAACTAATGACCACCCTTACAGAAACACCAGAAGAAGATCATCCAAAACACGGACTCTGTCCTGACGACCACTACGCAAAAGAAAACGGAGGTGTATGTGGTACCCTCACTCTGGAACCTTTCTTCTTTCTCCCACACACAACCATTCCTCTCCTGAGACCCTAAAAAAGCGACCCTTTCTCCCACAACCATCAATATCCCAAATTACCGACATCCAAACCACTTCTTACCTACTACCCCCTCCACTTTAGCAGTAGAACATGCTTACGGAAGAGCTTGGATGCTCATGATGCACTTGAAAATGTTGTTGTACCAGTGAAATATGTCATGCGAAAATAAATTCAGTGGAAATAATGCAATGTCTTATGTAACAAATATTTCATTGGTGTTAATGTTCAAAAAAACATACACTTAAAGGCACAATGATAGCTCTCCAGTTGCAGGTTTAAATCGCCCCCAAAATCACCTTCGGTCCCCACAAAAAGCTGCCGAAAGAGTCCCGGGTGAAAAGTACCCCAAACTGTAAAGAAAAATGTGGAGATGATGTGGATGTACAACTGCCCTATGCACTAGTTACATCTCCTCAATTATTACGCATTGGTAAATGTATTTTGTCTGAACTTGTAGTGAATTTTCACCTATTTCATGTGCTCCTTTCAGGTGGTGGTTGACACATTGATGAGGTCAACTCCCAGCATTTTAAAGTTACTGGTCGTCTGTTCCATATTTTGGTTGATTTTTGCCATTATGGGAGTCCAACTCTTCGCTGGAAAATTTTTCAAGGTACGTGAAGAGAATAATCCTAATTTACAAATAACCAGAAGGCATAAAATATTTTTTGTGCCATAAAATCTGCCAAAGCAGGCACCTCCAGTCAGACCTCTTTGAACAGCAAACAAACTTGCTTGTTTCCCCTCATCTGATAGAGCTTCAACTTTAGGGTTGGCTTCTAATGGATTACAATTTGTCATGCGTCCTTACTTATCTTCTAGAAATTCTCTTCTACATTTTGTTTCTTTTCTTCCAGTGTGTCGATGAAAATGGAACCGTACTCAGCTATCAATACACATCTGATCGAAATGAGTGCTTAACGAAGAATTATGCATGGGAGAACTCTGCAATGAACTTTGATCACATCGGAAATGCCTTCTTGTGCCTCTTCCAAGTGGCCTCCTTCAAAGGATGGTTACAAATCATGAATGATGCAGTCGACTCCACATGGGTATATTCTTATCAATGTATCATAGATACTGTATATCTCTGAATATAGTCCTCTTTCAATATAGCCAAACATTTCTGCGAGAAAAGTAATAGACAGTCTCATATTCAAACACAAGTGACTTGAGTGATTAATTAGGCAACATGAACATCACTGTCAAGGTAAAAATTACAGCCGAGTCAGATGTAACCAATTGCTAGTGGGTCATTCCACGTCAACTCAACCGATGCTTCACTCTGGTGTCTCAGATAGGATTCTAGTATTAAAGAAGATACCTCGAACATCTTAAGTATGCAAGTGTTATCTTAACGATTTTAAACTGAAAATCTTTCCTGCAAAGCAAGCCTTAACAGGATGCCATTGCTGATCTTCTGCAGGTGCTTGCTACACTATCTAGTGGGCATGGGGGTAAACCACAATATCTACATCATACGTAACATTTCCTGTGATGCTTAGAGGAGTGAAACGTTTTTTGCAGGACTGAAATTTTAATTTTTTTAGCAATTATAATGAAGAGAAATTGTCAATTTAAAATTGAACACTGGCAAATACATATTCCAGGCATAATGTACTTTCGATTTAGCAAAGAAATAAAAAATGGAAACCCTATTAAAAAATGGATGCTCGGCAGAATTTGACCAAAGGGCAGAATTTTCTTATGTGACTCCGCACGCACGAAGAGTTATATCTGAAAAAGAATTGGTTTCTGGGGCAAAATATTTTATATTTTTCTAAACTACGTTCATAACTAGATACCAGGAAAAACATTTTCAAAATCTAAGATGGTGAGCAAGGGAAACCCTTAAAATTGGATGAGTTAACATGAAATGACTACATTCTACCTTTTTTGTAGGTGACATAGGATAGTTTATTGTTTATTGGAGACCAGTCCACTTCTGTAATGTTCAGTGTGTAGTCACCAATTTTGAAGGTGAGATTTCAAGAATTTGTGACACACATGTGAGATCATAAGGGTTCTCCTGTTTTCCTAAAATAAGACTTACTGCTCCCGAAGTACCTTTGAAACTTATCATGCTCATGTGGTCATTTCCTTTTCAAAACTAATCTTACAGTGAATAATTGTTTTCTATGTTCCCTAGCATGAGCTACAGCAAAGGATGACATTGTATATACTAGGAATGAGTGCATTCCAAATGTCGATTCTCGATTCCACTGATTCTCGGGCACGGAATCGGAATCGAGAATTGCTCGCCTAAAGTCGATGTTGAGTCTCAAGTTGAGGTTGAGTGTCCTACCTAACTCTGAGGAAGGTGGTAATGTGATGCCGAAAATTCAGTGCTGTGAGGGTTTTTTTATCTTTTTTGTTTCCTGTGATTCTGCCCAACCTGGGGTATTTTTTATTTTATTTTTGAATGATATTTGAAGTCTGATGATAATAAAAACGTGCCAAGAGTGAGTTTTCATGTGACAAAAAGTTTCTTATAAACACGTGAAGAGAGCAGGTTTTTTATATAACTTTTTTTTCATAGACTAACACGCGTCTGCATCAATAATAAAAATGTAGACACATTCGCGTTTGTATAGCCCAGTTTCATGAATGCAACCCTTGAGAAAGTTGATTCTTGCTTGGCATAAGCCGCCGCGGCCTCTAGGTGGACTTGACAGATTGCGTTCGGCTGCCACCGTGCACCCGCCAGGCTGCTCTAGTACATATGTTTGGACGCAATGAACGCTACATTATTGTTTAGCCACCGCGACCAAACAACAATGTAGCCACTGCGGCTATTGTTATTTTATTCCATTCAATTCTTATATTTTAATGACAGCAAGGCGACAGATAAATCAATATACCACCAATTAGTAGGAATAAGAATCAATGGAATCGAAATCGAGAATCGATTTGAAGGAATCAGAATTGGAATAAAAAAAAAGTGGAATATACTCATCCTTAGTATATACACTAGGGTGGTCCTTATTTTTGAAGTTTTTGAATTTCTTTTGGGACACCCCCCAGTTTTGTTCCATTTGATGAGAAAATAAATCTTAAAAATTATTTTTGCAATCGGATGCCGGGAAAACATGCTGCATCGCAATCAAAGTTTAGAAATTTTGTGTTTTTTGGGTGTTTTTCGGACTACTTTTGTAGTAATGATGTCTTGGCGAGGTCTCCTCTTCGTAGGATTGCAGGAGACGTTAGCTGCGGATTTCTCTGTAGATCTCCTAATCAATGTACTTTCATCATCATTTTGGCTACCTTCACATACCATTCAGAAGGTTAGCTATCAGAAATTTTTACTGAATTTAGATAGAAGCACTTAGATATTAGCTTTAGATATGGGGAATAAATCAATACTGCTAAGCCCCTTTTTGGCAATAAACAGTGATTAATATAGTATTCAAGGTTATATTGACGAATTTTAAAGTTCATCACCAGAATTTTATGGTTTCACGATGGGTGAGAACGATCAACACATTTTGAGAGTATGCAACCCGTGTGGCACCCAAAGTGTTGGCTGGGGTGGCGCGCGCTCACTCTCGGTGCGATATCCCGAGAACCAATGGGCAGAAATGAAAGATATTTGAGGTGATACAATATAAATGTCTAACGAGTCGTTGTAATAATCAGAAAAGTGATAGAATAATCCGAGAGTGACATTATCTTAAGTTATGTCCGAAAAACACAAAATTTCTAAACTTTGAGTGCAATGCGGCACGTTTTCCTGGCATCCGATTGCAAAAATAATTTTTAAGATTTATTTTCTCATCAAAGGGAACAAAACTGGGGGGTGTCCCAAAAGAAATTCAAAAACTTCAAAAATAAGGACCACCCTAATATACACATATGCTGTAGTTGTTTTCGGCTACTTTTCACTATTTATCAATCCCAAACTCACCGAAACTGCCTTCTTAAGTCAGATTATTTATGTAGGGAAAATGCTCCAATTGCCATTGCCATTTTTATCTTTTTCAATGAATAGACTTGCCTTCTTTTGAAAAATTTAGAGCTTAATAAGAACTTCAGGTACTGTTTATGATATTTATTAATTTTTTTATTAAAAAGGACACAACAGTGAAGAACTTAGCGAAAAGTTGCTAAAAGTAATCAGTCCAATATCAAAGTAATGGCCAGTCTTTATTTTCTAGAGTGAAGGTAAACAAAACAGATACATTAGCATAAGATATACAAGAACAATCTTAAAAAATAATTGCAATTATCAACCAAAAAACAAAGAAGTTAAATGATTAGCATATGTCATGGTTATAAGCACAAAACCAAAATAAATAATTATTATTGCTTTCTTCCTCCTCGTGCAGGTTTGTATGAAACACACATAGTATAACTCACGCCGCCTGTACACTTTTTACACACAAGTTTTCTGCAAGATACGCAATCATAAGAAGTTTTTCCTTCTTTTTTGTTTCCTTTACCACAACAAGACATTTTGACTTGGCATCGTCAACGCAAATCACCTATGTCCTATACCTCAACTGGAGCAGTCTTTATCTTCTTTCTTTGATCAATGAGAGGCTTTGTAAGTTCTTCTCCCAAGGCTAGAAGAAAGTTGCGGTGGGAAATTTTAGCATTAGTAACCTTTCTGTACAGAATACAACTGTTGATTCCTGCCAAGTCTAAAATATTACGGAAAGTGTGGAAAGTCCACCTGCGGGAAGCACTTTGAATTTTCGGGCCATATTGTCGACAATATCCACTCCTGACTTTGTGTTATTGTAAAATGCCACATTCTCAGGCTTTGCTTTGATATCGTTGCCTATTTGCACTTCCAAGTGCATAGAACTCATTATAACATTCTTATGTGGCTTTCCGTGATAAACAGTGAGCGTTATATCACTGTTAGTAAAGATCTTACTATCGAAATGTTTTTCGCGGGCCTTTTTCACACATACAGGCACTTCTCTTTGATTTTTGTTTACTGTCTTGACCAAGCTAGTACCCTTCGACTTCAGGTATCCTGCTAAACGTAAAGACGTAAAAAAGTTATTTCTACCCTTGTTTAGGTAAGGTGCCACAAGCTTTTTCACCACATAGTCGCCAAGTCAGTCACCCTCAAGTCGCTCATCATCTTTTCCAAGATAAGGAAATGAGTTTATCAAATACTTGCTGTCGTTATTGACAGCCATCCAAAATTTTGGGCTATATTTGTCTGGTTTTGATGCCATGAACTGTGTAAACCGACATCTAGCTTTTGATGGAAACAACTGTTCATTGACCACTATGTCAGGACCTGGTATGTAGCTGCACTGACAGTTTTATATGAATCTATCCCAAATCTCAGACATTAGGGCAAAATTATTATCCTTCAATCTTTGAGAGCGAGTTGATTTTTCACCACTCCTCAAAAACCTCATGATTTCCCTAAAACGATCGCGTGGCATGGCATCTTTGCACAACTGAATAGTGTATTTTTCAGACCAAAGTAAGTCGACCTCCATGCCTTTTGACTTGGTTGCGCCTAGCACATACAAAATTCCAAGAAAAGCATCTAACTCTTGTAGTGACAATGTCCAGTCATTGTTGCCATAAACTCGATGCTCTTCTGCGACCTTGCACTTTTGAATACTCTTTAGCATATAAATGTCAATAATCAAGCGCCAAGCACTTGAAAACAACTACAACGCCCGTCTACAATGTAACATTTTGCATTTGCAGTAGGCCCTGGTTTTTCTTTGAGTATGTTTTGGTGACCGCACCTACCAGTAGACCCAGAATTAGTGGAGGCTACTTTCCATTTACTTAGTACCATCTGGTTTCTCAATAACTAAATCAACATCTAATGTTTTCAGATAACCTTTTCCATTTCTGTCTTTTGTTGTACCTTGGTGACGTGCATCACCTTCTCCTCCTAACCCAGGAGCCACACCGACATTGTCTTCATCAGGTAACATATCACCGGCTCTCACAGAACCCGATAGACTCGGCCTTTTTGCAGAATGACTTGACTTTCCTGAGGAATAGCGACGTGTTGAGACAGTTTTGTATAAGGTGGATGACGTCGCAGCTTGACTATATGGCTCAGTATCCTTTCTCTTACGCACACTCTTTCTGTGGCCTTTGGAAGTTTTTCCTGAAACAAAAACGACTGTTCATTACACACAAAATACCAGTACACATACATATATATAATTTTAAAATTTGTGAACAATTGCATTTATGATTATACGGATTTTTCTCCTCATAAAATTAATAAAAAGCTATCAATTTATTTATTATGATCTCCTGTTACTTTGCTGAACAGCTGATGTAGGACTTGGATCCTCGTCGCTAGACGACTTGCCAGATGAACTTGAGTCGATTTCCTCTTCATAATCGCTATCTGGGGAAAACACCTCAGAAATATCTTCACACTCAGAATCTCCTTCTTCAATATCGTTTAGGAGCACCAAAATTTCATCGGTACGTACACTTTTCCGACGCGCCATCATTCACTTTCTAGGAGCTAATGAGGGCAGGCATTGCGATTATGTCAGCATTCACACCTCACGCACGGACAACCTCAAATGCAATATACCTGTCGCTCACAATGTGTCAGATTGTTTGCGCAGGGACAAAGAATGGGAAAGCAACACAAGCAAGTGTGAGAAAGGGAAGTAGATGGAGAATCACAGCTGGAAGAGAGCTCAGAAATTCTTGGACCCAAAAAAGGGACCTCCGCGGTTTAAGTATAATCACGTATTTTTTCAATGAAGGATGGAGCAGGGGTTATATATTTTACTCACAAGGGGAGACCATGAAACTTGCTCCGCCTTTTTCAATGCCATATTTTTTATGGGCTTTGGAATGGTGAACACATTCCTGAACTAGTAGTGGTTCCGTTGAATGGGCCTTAGTTTGGCTGAAATTAATTAATCTTCATGCCATACTTCTCACAAGCCACAAATAGTTCCATGATATTGCATCACTCAACAGGCGGGTCAGGTGGGGTAGTGGTCAGCGTTTCGGCTACCACCCAGGGGACCAGGGTTCGGGGCTTCATGAGGGCTGTATATTTTGTTGTCTTCATTGTGATCATACGTTGTCAACTTTTTCATTAATTTTAATTGAGACAAGCATAGACATGAGACTATTTTTTTATCACAATGAAGACAACAAAATATACAGCCATCAGGAAGCCCCGAACCCTGGTCCCCTGGGTGGTAGCCGTAAACACTGACCACTACCCCACCTGACCCGCCTGCTGAGTGAGGCGATATCATAGAACTATACGCGGCTTGTGAGAAGTACCGCATGAAAATTAATTAATTTCAGCCAAACTAAGGCCCATTCAATGGAACCACTACTAGTTCAGGGATTTATTCACCATTCCGAAGGCCATAAAAATTACGGCATTGAAAAAGGCGGAGTAAGTTTCGTGGTCTCCCCTTGTCAGTATTACGGTTATGAAAAATAAAGGAAAGTCAGAAAGTTTTAGGACCCCACGCAAAAATCAAAAGCAGTGAGACAACTGTTTATGGTGCCGGGTCTCAAAAAAGGGACCCTCCCGGTTGAAGTGTTAATCAGCCCATTTTCATGAGAAAATCCCTACACCTCAGTAATAGGAATACAATTTATTTTTACGGTAAAATTGGTGCGGCACACCTACTTATGTGAGTGAATTGCATGCACCCACAGGAGGGTTAATTGGGAAATGGTGTGAAGTTTTTGACAACAAAGGCTTTGCGTAGCTCTAGAGAATTTTTTCCAAAAAATCTAGTGTTGAAAATTGGAGGGGAGAGGCAGGAGGAGGGCTATATTAAGAGAAACACAGTAATGTAAAATTTACCCATCTCCCACTGATTTGTATGTCTTTGACTTTTAAAATTTCCTTTTGTTTATTTCACAGGTTCATAAGCAGCCCGTCAGAGAGATAAATATCTACATGTACTTATACTTTGTGTCCTTCATCATTTTTGGATCATTCTTCACCCTTAACCAGATTATGCTAGTGGTTATAGATTATTACAATGATCGCAAGAAAGAGATAAGTATTTATAAATTTTTTTATGTTTCAGTTTTACTGAACACTTTTTCATTCACATTTGTTTCATCGAGTTCTCAAGAAACTTGAATCGCCAACATTTGCTGTACTTATCACCAAGGCTGATAGACCAACAACATAAACCATACACAAGTTTTGAAATACAACACTTAAAACAATACCACACATATAGTTACATAGTTCTGGGAGTTAACATTTCCATGAAATACATAATTTTGTATCTTCGTGGACAATGCCGTTTTTATCAATGGGAAAATTACAATGTACTTTGGCAGTCAAGGGTTTGTTGACTTACTTCGTTGAGAGTTACTTTTTACTAATGGTTGAGAGTAAAAAAACTGAATACATTGACCTAAACTCCAGGAAATATTATAACATGTATTAAACAAGGTCAAGATTAGAAGAGGAAAAAAAATAATTAAAAAACCGAAGTAAGATAGTGGAATCTTATCTTTTATTTTTCCGGACTAACTGCCGAAGCTTGTTCAGTTGCGCGAAGACTTCGTCTATAGATTAGTGCTATAATTATTTTTTATCACTTGGGACTAGAACTAAATCTTAGCAAATTTATGATCATGCATTTGTGGCATAAGTCATCCAACTACCCCCATGTTTTTATTGTGGATTATGTCAACATAAAGCCTACAGATGAAGTGAAGTATCTGAGAGTAATGGTAACTTTGAGTCTATTGTTGGGAACATATGTTTGTAAGAAATTTTTGTGGTAGAGCACTGATGAAGCTAGGATTCGTCAAACTTGTTGTGGAAAGATTTTTCGGATGAGAAAGTAAAAGAGAGGTGATATTTTGCACCACATATTCAATTAAGAAACGTACTTATTCATTTATGTCTCACAGAGTACGTCTTCCATATGAGAAGAAATTCTAGGTTGCACATCATATGGCTTTCGTCTACATATTCTAGATAAGACATTAGTTTTGTTTTCATCATGTACTTGAAAATTCATAACTATACATTTTGAATGCACGCAGGAGGAGCCTTGGCCATGTTCATGACTGATCGTCAGAAGAAGCGCTACAATGAAATGAAAAGCATGAAGTCAGAGACACCACAGAAAGCCATTCCGAGACCAACTGTATGTACCTCACTGACAAATATTGTGACTTTGGTGACTTGACTTTATATTTTTCCCATGCCTTTATCCTCACTCTACTTCAAATTTTCTTTCAGTGGAAACCACAAGCAATCATCTATGACATATGCACTAACAAGAAGTTTGATATAATCATCATGGTGCTAATTTGTTGTTATGCACTAATGATGACTTTGGATCACTATCAACAAACGGAAACTTTATCATTTATTCTGGATATAGCTAATCTGATAGCTATTCTCATATTTATGATTGAATGCTTGATGAAAATCTTCGCTCTACGCCACCACTATTTTAAAGACCCTTGGAATATTTTTGATTTTGTGGTTGTGATTTTGTCAATTATAGGTAAGACATTTTTTATGCCATTTTTACTTGAATTTGCATTCCACAAGTGGTCCTCAAGTAATGATGTACCTTACTTACGTATACATACATTCCTCTCAAGGAATTTTAAAATTACAAGTCCTATGAAGACTTCGCCCACTAAAAATGTAGGTAAAGTTTTTTTCTATCCCCTGCAAAGCCAATCATCCTCATCTGGCCTTTATGAGCAATGTAATTAGTAATTATATTCTGACTGTACGCCTTCCAAGTTCAATAATTTCATTCCATGGATACAGCCTCTAGAGGCTAGCTAGTACCCAAGTGGCATAATGTGCCATCCCAGACGGCACAGAACCCTCCGTATCTAATTCGTATGTACATAGTACCCATTGACTACGGGGATACTATGCCGCTTCGTCGCTTTTCGTCAATGGATACTTTCCATTCGCGGCCTGTCGACGAAGCGCGTACGCAGCATGTGAATGTCCGCTACGAAGCACGTACGATAGGATACGAAGCGCGCAGGAACACAGCGCTCAGGCTAATCTCAATCGATGAGAATGTTATGAATCATTATGAATTGTAAGTTCTCAATAGGTAAATAATACTAAATCATGAATTCTAATTACCATGATACAGTACTATTTACCTATTGAGAACTTACAAAACTTACTCGGCCACTTAAATAACTGCGAAAAATGAGATTCTCAAGGCTAATTCACGCATCCCCAGCAATCTTAAGTGGCTCGTACTTACATGGAAACCTTGAGATGTTAATAAGAGTAAATTCTTATTAATTTTGACACTAAATAAGACATCACATAGCCCACGAGCATTAAAAAGCTTACCCTAGGCCTGACGAAATAAAATTTTTAAATAAAAATTGCCGATGAAACAGGATTGCTGACACATCTGCTATTAGTATGATCGATTTCATCAAAATGCAAGCAAAAATTAACGTATAGTTCAGTCTCAGCTACTAAAACTTACCCATATCAGGCGCTAAAGTATTTGAAAAATTATTTGGGATGAGTAAAAGTCTCTAGGTCACTGCAGTATTGTATCAACCTATTCAAAATATGAAAGTCCTGCCAAATGACCAGCATAAACACTTGTAAAATAAAACATGGTATCTCTTAGATCACACCTCCGATTTTATACTTACTTTGCATGAAGTCACCACCACAAGAAATTGTAAAGAGGCAGGAAAGAAAAAACCCACAGAAATACAATACATATATTATGTATTTTCTATTGTCAACCACAATAATATTTCCAATTTTCTCTTCTATCCCACATCTAATTTAGCGAAACAATTACTCTTATTCTCTTTCGAATAAAAAATTATTTAAAAGAGGATCGACTGGTCGATACATAAAAACTATCTTCAATACTTTCTCCTATGAACGTCCACTATCACAGCATCAACTTGCACAAATCAAATCCACATCCACAAATATGTCACTTCTGCCACAATGTCTATCTTCTTGGCGACAGGTAAAAGTGAAGCAATGGTACCTTCCTCCAATCTGGGCACCTTCAATTCAGCAAGAATTTTCTCCTCGTCTTCTCGTCCAAGGTCACAGATTATTTTCTGATATCACAAGGTGCGATGTGAAGCTCACACACCTAAAATTAATAAATAATAAAATACCATGTAACTTATTAGGTCAAATCATTTCAAATTTTTGGTATTTCTCCATGAGAAATCAAATTACTAGGCTCGTAAATATAGTAAATAATTGTATGCCTGATATTTTTATTGTTTTAAACTATAGCATAAGATAATTTGAAATGATGAAAGCCGACGTGTAATACACCATAGGGCAAGCTAAGAAGCAATATTTGATCCTATAAACTTGGCAGCTTATTCCTAGTTTCTCCTTTAACCACACGTTTACGGAATGAATTAATACAAAAAAGACAACTAAAATGCAAGAATTTTCAAAAGAATTGCTGCTACAATATTTTGAATCACCATTTTTAGTACTGAATAGTACTATAGTACTTCAGTACTGAATAGTTCGGGATGTTGATGCATCAACATCCCGAAGCCACTTCTAACTTAAAATTACATCCAAATAATTACAGCGAGAAAGAGTACATACCATTTCGTAGGGGTGAAATGTTTTCTTCTTATCGCCCAAATGCACTTCTTCTTCAACTCAGGATCTTTTGGAAAGCTAAAAACTTGAACCATGTCCCGGAGTTTCCATTACATCCCGACAATACACACACGAAAGGCACTTTTAACAAAAATATCTCACAAACACGTTTCTGAAGCCCAGTGAATGAAATTAAAGAATAAGGGAAACTTCACCATTACCAGACACTCTATTTTTCACAAACTTGACCACAAAAATCTAGAAATGTGGTGAGACGTGACGTAAACGATGCGATCTCCAACGGCTTGTGCCGGCTTGTGAAGGCATGTGATCTTTCTAGGAGGATGTGGCACGATGGCACCACCCGCGAAAGAAAATAGTCCCAGACCGAATACAGTTTTATCAATCAGATACAATTTTATCGATGCATATGAATTTGCCAGTCCTCTTGCATCTTTTATCGTCATTAAAGGAAATAAAGAAACAAAACCTTTTTAGTAACTTCCTAAGCGCGATTTTTGTATCTTGATGGTCCACCCTCGTATTCAGGTACGAAAACTTCCTGTGCCGTCTGGGATCTATATACATAAAAAATAAAGTTGAAAATCGTGTTATTTACACCATTTATACACTCGAGGATGGCTGAACCGATTTGAATGACATTTCGTTTCTGGATTCTTCTTAGCTCCGGATAACAGAATAAATATTTTAAAAAATAGTAAAATTTAAGCGGGAAAAAATTAATCTAGAACTTAGGGGTATGTTTTAATGGTGTTGGTAACACCGCATAAGTTGTCAAGTCGGTCAAAACTAGATGATTTGTTTCATTTTTACCAATTTAATGACAAACCTTCATAACAATAATAAAAACATTTTAATAATTAAAGAATGTTATAATTTTAAAATAACATTAAAATCATTTAATTCAAGCTAAGCCCAACTCGAGTTGAGTCGTCCACAATAATAATAATAAATTTATTGGTGCCAAAAGATATGCAAAAACATATATAGGACCCGTCAAAAAGGATAAACACTTACACAAGAGATTCTGAATGAACAATACATAAAAGAATGTTACACAGTTACAACAAAACAATTAAGAATTGAGGAATTCCTCAATAGAATAAAAGGTATTATTTAAAAGGTACATCTTTAATTAAGAGGAGAAATTTCCTTTCACCTTTTCATCTTTTAATGAGGCAGGTAGGTTATTATAAATCCTGCAACTCATGGTGACAGGACAGTATTAAAAATACAAAGGTTATGTTGTCTCACAGCATAATTGTCTCTGATTCTCGTGTTATGATTATGAATATCAAGATTCTTTAGAAGTGTCAAGTGAGAATGATGATTTCTTATAAGCATCGCAGCACAATAAATATAAATACAAGGAAGGGGAAGGATTTGAAACTTTTTAAAAAGATTGCGACAGCTGTCTCGTTTCCTAGCTTTGCAGATGATTCTGACTGCCCATTTCTGTAATTTAAAAATACGAACAGCCTTAGGGGATAGACCCCAGGCTAAAGTACCATATCTTAGCCTGCTATAGATATGAGCAAAATAAATAGTGATAGCTGTTCGTGAGTCGGTTAACTGCATCATGCGTCTAATGAGATAGCATCCAGATGCAATAGAGGATGAAATATGATTAATATGAGAGTCCCAGGACAGATTTTCATTAATGATGAGCCCAAGAAATTTGGTATCATTGACACGTTGAAGACTGACGTCTTCAAATTTTAAATAAAGGCTGTAATCAATTATTTTTTGAGCAGAGTGGAAAAAGACATATGCACACTTGGCTTTATTTAAGTTTACTTTGTTGGAGAGGCACCATTTTTCCATGTCGAAGACAGCATTTTGAGCAGTGACTACAGGATTACACGTCACTACCGTGCTTTTTAAGGCCATAAATCTAAATTTTCCTTAGCTAAAACATATAAATTAGAAAATTCATTGAAAAATCTCCGTAAACATGCCCCGGTCTACCCAATGTAGATAGAATAAAGAAAGTGCCTTTTTAACAAGGCAATGTAATACTCATTTTTGTAGTTTTATTGAATTTTTCTTATATTATTCAATAAGTCAAAACTTATTCATATCAGTACAGCTGCTTTTGATTTATAAGAGGTTTAACCCTTTCGAGACGGCAGAGTTTTCGTCTTAGCATGACTGCTGTACTGAGCCCCAAGAGACTCTTCTTTCTCGTGGTACGGAGCATTTTTGGAGGGCATTCGTTAAGAAGGGTCTCGCTGAACCTTTTTCGACCCCTCCACGCTGGGACTTCGCATTATCTTGGACTCCGAGAGTAGTTGTGCTCCCTCCTTTCCGGGTTTACGACCATACCTGCGGCATTGGTTCGCGGTCAGCTTATGTATTGCTTATATGTATTTAGCAAATGGATAATTGTTGCTTGCACGTAAATAGCAGGCTTTGAATTGAATTCCTCATTTTTTTCTGGGCATTGTCAAATTTTAAACGAAGCTCCAAGGCCAATATTAACGCATTTAATGCAGCAACAATTTCCATGTTGATGTTTATGCATAACTCGAGATATAAGTTAATATTTATCGTAGAATTTCGTTTAAAAATTGTAAACGCTGCTCAAAAGATAAATAATTCAATTCTTAGTTTATTTTTCTTGAGAAATAAACAAATATTTATTTCGAAACCTGACGGGATAAACAATTGTATGCCCGCTATCCCTTACCGCTAAGAGGGGTTATAAAAGACAAGGGATCCGGGCACCTGCTCCCAGATTCCGATGGTAAATCCTAAACCCCGAAGGGTTGGGTCCCGAGAAAAAGACCCGCGACCGTCCTAAAAGAGGGAGAGCTAGGAAATGTATATACACGGCTTTCATTCTCCTGGCCAGGAAAATCTCACACGTAAATATACGGCCGTCGTCTCCCGGGTCAGGAAACGTCCACACGTATATATACATGTATAAATGGGAAAAGGTTAAACTAATAAACTGCTCACTGATTATAAGGTGGTACAATGTTTGCCGAGTCAGCTAGTTTTTATATAAAATAGACATCAATTTTACATCACCAATATCACTTGCAGCTACATTTGACGTCATTTAAAAATCACTTAAGAT
The DNA here is from genome assembly GCF_921293095.1 of Ischnura elegans. NCBI lineage: Eukaryota > Metazoa > Arthropoda > Insecta > Odonata > Coenagrionidae > Ischnura > Ischnura elegans. The sequence goes on from NC_060255.1 coordinate 108,601,388, forward strand.
ATTAAAACTTGAGAACATAGCACATTAATAAAAAGTGATGTCATTAAAATAAACCTGTGTATAAATATTTGATAAATGCACCACTGCCATCAATAATGCCACTCTCCATAATCCCTAAAATTTGAGCATCTCGACATTGAAATGCCCAAATTTTGATTACTTCACGTTCCAATTACAGAAGCCTCTCGGTAAAAACTTTTATTTTTATGTTGAACATAGAAATTAGCTTCAACCATCTTAACTTCTTTTACTTTGCAGGTGTGGTTTTGAGCGATTTGATAGAGAAGTACTTCGTTTCTCCGTTGCTGCTCCGATTGGCTAGGTTAGCCAGAGTGGGTCTGGTTCTGCGATTAGTGAAAAGAGCTCGTGGCTTGAGAACTCTCCTCTCCACAATGGCCGTGTCCTTGCCTGCACTCTTCAACGTCTGCTTGCTGTTCACCCTGGTCACATTTGTCTACGCTCTCTTCGGAATGAACCTCTTCATGCATCTCAAGGAGAAAAGTGGAGTGGACGACGTGTTTAACTTCAGAACTGTTGGCCAGTCCATGATTCTCCTCTTCCAGATTTCCACATCAGCTGGCTGGGACGGGGTTCTCGATGCTATCATCAATGAGGATGACTGCCGTCTGCCAGATGGGGAGGTTCCAGGAAATTGTGGTTCACGTGCTCAAGGCATCACCTTTATGCTGTCTTACTTGATAATTACCTTCATCATAGTTGTTAACATGCTTGTCGCCATAGTTCTGGAGCATTTTTCTCAGGCCTCGGAGGATGACGAGGAAGATCCAAACAACGATGATCGATGATAGCCAAATCAAGGCTATCACAGCCAAAACAAGGCTATCATGTATAAGAAACCTTGTTCGAACATAGTTTGGCATCGGCAGGTTCATGTCCCAATGACCCAATTGAATTATTAGGCACAGTAATATTTTGTGGAGTATATATTTGCAAAATTTGGCTTTTGCAACCAATGAGGATTATTGTCACCAATTTTATTACATTTTTGTGGATGAATTTTATGGGATCAAAGTTTGCATTCAAGAAAATGTTCACACATGCATGCTAACCATTATTCGAGATTTTCATCAGTGACCATTAAACATAAAGCTTCGCTTTAAGTTCTTTTGAAAACTGCAAGTGGGAATTTATGTACGATTTTCGCATTTAAATATAAATGTACAATTGCTTTGTTGCTTCATTTTCTGTTATGTCTGCTATATTTTAAAATGGATAAGCTATCACATTATTTTTATATATTGTTATTTTTACAGAAATAAGCTGTTTGATTATTTCGGGCGATTTTTATAGTGTAATGTTTTCCTGTATTTATCGATCATAACTAAAAGTCCACAACTCCCATAGAGATTTTAAAGTTAGTATAAGTTAGGCTGAAATCTGAAATATAATAAAACGTACTAATAAACTGAAAATGCTTCTACTGATGTCAACTTAGCCACATTTTGTCTGGTATATATTGGCGTTGGCCTGTCATTAACTTACAGCCGCTGACTATGGACTAACTACCACTAACCATGACTGATACAGTTTGACTTTCACTTACGAAAAACTGACATCACATACATTCAATGGTTTACAGCTCAACTTTGTAGAAGTTGAAGTTCACAAATGACAAAACGACTTCATTTTCTTCCACGAACCAGTATCCATCATCTGTGGAGGAAAACGAAGTCGTTTTGTCATTTGTGACATCAAATAATTATTAATATGTAATACATTGATATTGACTTCAGAACTGTTGGCCATACGGATGAATACCAGTGATACTATATCTACAGAAAATTATTGTTCCAAATTAGAAAGTTTATTTTGTAGAGCTATCTGCTCATCACCCAGAGCAATTTATGCACATCCATATACTCTGTGCTATCCTAATTAATTCATGTTGTCTCTAATTTGTAAATGTAAAAATATCAGTTTTTACATTCTGCATTACTTGAAATGTCACCCTTTGATGTGTAAAGAGTTGTTGGGAACTTGAGGTGAGGGTGGACAATTGCCTCTCAGAAGAGCAATTGTGCTGTCCTGCTGTTCAGTGTGATTAATGTACTGAAAACTATGAATAAAATGGAATCTCAATCAACAAAGTATAGTTAATTCACAGATTCCTACTCTGGGCATTGATACCCTCTTCAGAGGAGTATTACCTTGATTAATACAACATGATGGGTAAAAGGCCAATACATCTTGTCACATTCCAATTTTCCATTTCCCATGATTCAAGAATCTGTTGGATGATAGAGTAAGACATTGGTCATGCCTTACTTGTTGGCATTGGATATGGTGGGAGACACAAGATTTGCTCTCCAAATAGCTGGCTTTTAACTGTTGCAGGAAGAAATCACTGAAACTTGCGGAAGATATGAATGCATGGGACAGCCTCCACAGCTGTCACGGAGTCTGAGTGTATAACTTTGAGTACAACTGCATCAATAACTATACGGACTGGCCTCTTAAGCCCATACACATCTAAACATTCCTGTTCCCCATTCTACGGTTCAAAATATTTAGATACTGATTTGACCAGAACTACGTCGGTTGTTGGTTCACTTAATTGGTATGCAATATAAATTAGCAACTCATCATTTCTCATTGCCTATAGGCACTATATGGCACTATTGGCCTATATGTAAACATATGCAAGCACATTAATAGCCAAACTCAATGTAGCCTCCTCCTTGCCCTGATAAAAATAAACTCTTCCATTGTGGGGAGGTCTACCCCCTAATGAGGGTAAGGGAAGGATAGGACTACTCTTCTTCTACCCTTCAGCAAGGGTAGATGGAGCATATTTTAGAACATTGGTGGGTAGGTCTTATCTTTCCTGGAGTGTAGGGGAAGGGTAGAAGAAGGGTTTGGCAAAGCCTCAAAGAAGGGTAGGACTATCCTTCCTCTCATTGGCGGGTAGGCATTATCCTTCCTGGAGTGTAGGGGAAGGGTAGGACTAATATAAAAACTAAAAATCCATAAATTAATATAAAAAAAAATTGTTAAGCAACTAAATTAAACGATAGGGGATGAGTTGAAACAGTGATCTCTAAAATTATAAGACAGAAAAAAATAGCCTTCACGTGGTCTTGAACCTAAGACTCACATAATGGGGGATGATGAAGTAGCACCTTAACAACCTCTACTATCAAGGTACTTCAAAGTTGGGGCTTCTCAATGGGTTTTATAATACAAAATATTTAGATGAGAATATATTTCACACCCGTGCCTATGTGGAAGAAAGCTGTGACTTTTTTCTACCTATTTCATTTCAGAAAATAACATGATCGGCTTTCAAATACCGAACATCACTCTCACGATGTCTAATTGTCAGCCACACTGATAGGTTACATCCTAAAAATGTGAATGAAAGATCTTCTAAATGATATTTTTTCCACACAATTATAGAAACTATAGTGTACAGTGGTGTAGCCAGGAATTTTGTTCTGGGGGAGGGGGCAAAACCAGGGGGGGAAATTTGTGAAAAACAGGATACTAAGAAATGGGTTTTTAATTAATTTTAACACTTTTCATAATCGAAAACACTTGAATTGTTAAAAAAATATTTTTAAATTCATGATTTTTCAATATTTTGTTTTCTTTTATGAAGGAAAATGACTATGTATTTATATTTCAGGGGGTCCTGACCCCCCTGACCCCACCCCTGGCAACGCCACTGATTGTGTTTATTATTGCTTTCCTTAATAGACTTTTAAAGATTAGTTATGCAGCCTGTCTATCTTTGCTTTCTAAGACTGCTTATGTTCTTGTACAGAACTCAATACCCTTTAGCAGGTGAAAGTAGCTGAGGAGACACTTACAGGATATGTTTCCCTCAGCAATAAATGCCAAGTCCCAAGAAAGGGTAGACGAAGGATATTCCTACACTTGCCGTACCATTAATTTAGTTAGAGGAAGGGTAGACGGATTGTAAGAGAAGGAGTCCCAAGGAAGGGTAGACGAAGGATAGCCCTACACTTCCCTTACCCTTAATGGCATGTAGAGGAAGGGTAGACGGATGGTAAGGGAAGGAGTCCCAAGGAAGGGTAGACGATGGATAGCCCTACACTTCCCTTACCCTTAATGGCATGTAGAGGAAGGGTAGACGGATGGTAAGGGAAGGAGTCCCAAGGAAGGGTAGACGAAGGATAGCCCTACACTTCCCTTACCCTTAATGGCATGTAGAGGAAGGGTAGACGGATGGTAAGGGAAGGAGTCCCAAGGAAGGGTAGACGAAGGATAGCCCTACACTTCCCTTACCCTTAATGGCATGTAGAGGAAGGGTAGACGGATGGTAAGGGAAGGAGTCCCAAGGAAGGGTAGACGAAGGATAGCCCTACACTTCCCTTACCCTTAATGGCATGTAGAGGAAGGGTAGACGGATGGTAAGGGAAGGAGTTCCAAGGAAGGGTAGACGAAGGATAGCCCTACACTTCCCTTACCCTTAATGGCATGTAGAGGAAGGGTAGACGGATGGTAAGGGAAGGAGTTCCAAGGAAGGGTAGACGAAGGATAGCCCTACACTTCCCTTACCCTTAATGGCATGTAGAGGAAGGGTAGACGGATGGTAAGGGAAGGAGTCCCAAGGAAGGGTAGACGAAGGATAGCCCTACACTTCCCTTACCCTTAATGGTGTGTAAAGGAAGGGTAGACGGATGGTAAGGGAAGGAGTTCCAAGGAAGAGTAGACGAAGGATAGCCCTACCCTTCCCTCTATCTTAATGCAGCGTAGACGGATGGTATACGAAGAAGTTTTCAGGAAGGGTAGACGAAGGTTTTTTATTCCCTTCCCTTACCCTCCTTAGAGTGTAGGGCGTGGGTTGTGCAAGGGTAACTACCCACCATGATGGCTACTACCCTTCCTTTACCCTTCTTTTACCCACCATGGGGGAGTTTATTTTTATCAGGGTGACCAATACGGGTCATTCCATGTCAGTTCACCCAGGCCATGGCCCCCATGGGGGGCCCATCGCTGCAGCGACTCGGATTTTAATGAAATTTTTGTCACTAGCTACTATCACCTATTTAATGACCCGTACGTGTGAAATATTTCCTCTCTCTTTCTTATAGTTTGCAAGATGTGAGGGTTTGAGCAAAGAGAGCTTAACCTGCCATTACCATTCACACATTTGGAAGAAACCAATTGCATTAAAAATTTTACTAATGAAAACCTTAACAGGAAAGTCATGGGCCCTACGCCTATCCTCATGGCATTTAAATCATCTTGCGTTAACTCACACGAACAAATATTGCGTGTAATTACACTTTGTAAACGGCGAATACCCCCGTTAAATAAATTATTTCTGCTATCTAACCTTGATGTCAAATCCAGCTATCTTCCAGCCATCATCGGTAATTCATGCCCAAGCAAGTGGAACTCAAGCTGCTTTTGTGCCTTAGTTTCGGAAGCAACTGGATGACGTCTTTCTGTCACTGGACATCCCATACCCCTTTTGGAGCAGCTTCTGTTTCACAGTCTCCAACTTCAGTGCCTATCGCGGTGTTCTCGTCTGCCATCCCAAACGGTCGTAAGTCACGAGAAATAAGTTCGCCCACCGTGACAGCCCAAGAGAAGTAAAGGATTCGGGAAGTGACACGGTGCCAATGGAAATAAGTTAACATTAACATGTGTCTCCTTCATCATACGCTCATGGATTAAGTAATTTCCATGCACATGACCCAAGTCACGTAATTCGCAGCACTACTCTTCTTCATTTGTGGCAATATATCATGCACAAAAAATTACGCTTTTACAAACTCACACCATACGAATGCAGGTGACAGATGTTGCACTGTCTTCGCCCACTTCGTCGCATACCAATGAAAACTTAGGTTCGACACAACACAGTCTCGCAACGCAGGATTATATAAGTTATCTTACGCAAAGAAACCTGCGTGAATTATTGGAAATAATTACAACAGACCTAAGCTAAATTTCGGCGACTTGCTGCGCTCATTACCTGTTGCATTGGATAATCCATTAGACGAACCGCGGAGCTTTTAAAAACCACGAATACAAAACAATTGACGATTCTCGTTCTCGCTGCCCAACACCGTTCTGCGCCACCCGTGCAATTAAATGAGTTTACTAAAGTTGCCACCCGCGTCGCTGACGGGCAGAGGGATTGCATCACCGAGAAATAAGCCATAAAACCCCTTACTACAATCTGGAGGGTGTTTCAGAGTCTCAGTGGAGCACGACCACCGAGAGAGATTGCGTGAAGAGTAATGGTTATTGTGTGGGAGAGAGATTATAACTGCTCGGCTATTATTTGGTCTATTTTTCCTTCATCTAAAGCGATATATTGCTTAAAGATGACGGAATACGATTATTCTTTGGCTGATTTCATGGTAGCAAGGTATTTCAGTGAAACTGCGATGCCTTCGTCGGCGCCAAAAGTCGATGCCGAAAAACGGAAAGGTACCTGAATAGCTGATGTGCATCTGGGGCCTAAGTCTCCCAGACGGCACAGGAAGTTTTCGTACCTAAATACGAGGGTGGACAATCAAGATACAAAAATCGCGCTTAGGAAGTTACTTAGAAGGTTTTGTATCTTTATTTCCTTTAATGACGAAAAAAGATGCAAGAGGACTGGCAAATTCATATGCATCGATAAAATTGTATCTCATCGATAAAACTGTATTCGGTCTGGGACTATTTTCTTTCGCGGGTGGTGCCATCGTGCCATATCCTCCTAGAAAGATCACATGCCTTCACAAGCCGTTGGAGATGGCATGGTTTACGTCACGTCTCACCACATTTCAGGGATTTTTGTGGTTAAGTTTGTGAAAAATAGAGTGTCTGGTAATGGTGAAGTTTCCCTTATTCTTTAATTTCATTCCCTGGGCTTCAAAAACGTGTTTGTGAGATATTTTTGTTAAAAATGCCTTCCGTGTGTGTAATGTCGGGATGTAATGGAAACTCCGGTACATGGCTCAAGTTTTTAGCTTTCCAAAAGATCCTGAGATGAAGAAGAAGTGCATTTGGGCGATAAGAAGAAAACATTTCACCCCTACGAAATGGTATGTACTCTTTCTCGCTGTAATTATTTGGATGTAATTTTAAGTTAGAAGTGGCTTCGGGATGTTGATGCATCAACATCCCGAACTATTCAGTACTGAAGTACTATAGTACTATTCAGTACTAAAAATGGTGATTCAAAATATTGTAGCAGCAATTCTTTTGAAAATTCTTGCATTTTAGTTGTCTTTTTTGTATTAATTCATTCGGTAAACGTGTGGTTACAGGAGAAACTAGGAATAAGCTGCCAAGTTTATAGGATCGAATATTGCTTCATCATAGCTAAGATCTTAGCTTGCCCTATGGCGTATTACACGTCGGCTTTCATCATTTCAAATTATCTTATGTTTATTATTATTATTATGTACAGTTTAAAACAATAAAAATATCAGGCATACAAATATTTACTATATTTACGAGCCTATAGTAATTTGATTTCTCATGCAGAAATATCAAAAATTGGAAATGATTTGACCTAATAAGTTACATGGTATTTTATTATTTATTAATTTTAGGTGTGTGAGCTTCACATCGCACCTTGTGATATCAGAAAATAATCTGTGGCCTTGGACGAGAAGACGAGGAGAAAATTCTTGCTGAATTGAAGGTACCAAGATTGGCTGTTACCTGTTACCAAGAAGACAGACATTGTGGCAGAAGTGACATATTTGTGGATGTGGATTTGATTTGTGCAAGTTGGTGCAGTGATAGTGGACGTTCATCGGAGAAAGTATTGACGATAGTTTGTATGTATCGACCAGTCCTCTTTTAAATAATTTTCTATTCGAAAGAGAATAAGAGTAATTGTTTCGCTAAATTAGATGTGGGATAGAAGAGAAAATTGGAAATATTATTGTGGTTGACAATAGAAAATACATAATATATGTATTGTATTTCTGTGGGTTTTTTCTTTCCTGCCTCTTTAAAATTTCTTGCGGTGGTGACTTCATGCAAAGTAAGTATAAAATCGGAGGTGTGATCTAAGAGATAACATGTTTTATTTTACAAGTGTTTATGCTGGTGATTTGGCAGGACTTTCATATTTTTAATAGGCTGATACATTTACTGCAGTGACCTAGGGACTTTTACTCATACCAAATAATTTTTCAAATACTTTAGCGCCTGATATGGGTAAGTTTTAGTAGCTGAGACTGAACAATACGTTAATTTTTGCTTGCATTTTGATGAATTCGATCACACTAATAGCAGATGTGTCAGCAATCCTGTTTCATCGGCAATTTTTATTTAAAAATTTTATTTCGTCAGGCTTTAGGGTAAGCTTTTTAATGCTCGTGGGCTATGTGATGTCTTATTTAGTGTCAAAATTATTAAGAATTTATTCTTATTAACATCTCAAGGTTTCCAAGTAAGTACGAGCCACTTAACAATGCTGGATGCTGGGGGTGCGTGAATTAGCCGTGAGAATCTCATTTTTCGCAGAGTTATTTAAGTGGCCGAGTAAGTTTTGTAAGTTCTCAATGGGTAAATAATACTATATCATGAATTCTAATTACCATGAAAAACTCACAACCGACAAAAACTTTGTCGGTCGTGAGTCTTTCATGGTAATTAGAATTCATGATATGGTGTTATTTACCTATTGAGAACTTACAATTCATAATGATTCGTATCAAGGTTCTCGCTACGGTGGGTAGCTATCGATTGTGTTGCGTTCGATACATTTTTCGATCGTGCGAGTTACGATATATCTAATTTCGACCTAATCGATTGAGATTAGCCTGAGTGCTGTGTTCCTGCGCGCTTCGTATCCTATCGTACGTGCTATGATGTTTAAAACCAAGGGAGGAAATATGAAAATATAGAGCAACGTTGATCCTCATGCATTCGAGTGCCAGCCAAGAGGACAGCGTTTTCTTCTACTGTCGGCGTCAAAATGATGTGCCGCTGTACTTTGCAAATTTATATCCTGGCATCACTGCATGCTATAATAATGAAATATACGTCATTTAAAAGGAAATTTTATCCTAAATTCTGTTTTATTTTATTACAAAAAAATTGAAAAATGTAGACACGGCCAGTGCAATAAATGACCCCGCGCACCGAAAAATTAGCCGTTTTGTCAACTTCATGAACTTTGCAACTCAACCTAAGGAAAACTACTGCATCTACAGCATTCATCTTCCACATAAATTTACACTCATCAGTGCGGATTAATAAAATGGCTTTTGGGTATTTTTAGAACTTACATTTTGATATAAATTAATGAAAATATTTAAACATTATCTTGTCCCATAGTTTACCCCGAAAGATAAAGGAAGTTGTAGATGGAAAAAGAATGGAATCCAGAGGTGGTCACAAAAAAAGAATCGCAGCATTCTTTGATTTTATTCTACGCCGGCTTGCTTTTCAGAAAAAGTTGAGTCACAAGAAGAATGTTCCACGGCCCTTGATTTGGAAACTGGAGATAGAGGAAGACGTGTGGATCAGCAATTTCCATTTAGTTGGTTGTCAGGATAAACCAAGGATACATTTAAAGGTTGTCAGGCCATCGTATAAAGAAAGGACTGATGTGCACCACAGGGGAAATGGGGTGGTTGAGGGAAAGTCAAACCCAAAGTTGCCCAAAGAATGTGCAGTTCTATGTTGCTCTTTCCCCAGTTAAAACCAAATAGAAATTGGATTGGGATGATATTTTCACCACGGGTTCCAGTGATAGTGAGAGTGCAGGTGATCACGGTCATCGTCGAAGGTCATCCCTCTAGGATTTCCGATACGGAATTTTTAAGTGACAACCGATCGCAATGACGATGAGCTCGCCTTTAGAGTGGGTTTCAGATATATCGTGAGAAAAGCTCCCAAAATGTTTTAAAGACTCTGTTTGGAGAATATTCACGTTTTAATGCTACTTCAGGAAGGCTTTCATTACAAAAGTAACTTATTAACACCTGAAGACGTTGTGTTTATTATATTGATCGAAGTGCGATTGACCGATTCTTTCTGCAGAATAGGAAGTGGCTTCGGGGTTTTGAGTCACAAGATGCTGGTAGATTGTGTTGGAAGTTCGTCTATATTATCGCTACTAAATTGAAACATTAATAGCCTGGCTTCCTGTCGCCCTCAAGGCAAGGTATTTTTAAGTTGAAAGTATCATCGACAGCTTCGAGGTGAAAATAACCCAGACGGCACAGGAAGTTTTCGTACCTAAATACGAGGGTGGACAATCAAGATACAAAAATCGCGCTTAGGAAGTTACTTAGAAGGTTTTGTATCTTTATTTCCTTTAATGACGAAAAAAGATGCAAGAGGACTGGCAAATTCATATGCATCGATAAAATTGTATCTCATCGATAAAACTGTATTCGGTCTGGGACTATTTTCTTTCGCGGGTGGTGCCATCGTGCCATATCCTCCTAGAAAGATCACATGCTTTCACAAGCCGTTGGAGATCGCATCGTTTACGTCACGTCTCACCACATTTCTAGATTTTTGTGGTTAAGTTTGTGAAAAATAGAGTGTCTGGTAATGGTGAAGTTTCCCTTATTCTTTAATTTCATTCACTGGGCTTCAGAAACGTGTTTGTGAGATATTTTTGTTAAAAATGCCTTTCGTGTGTGTATTGTCGGGATGTAAAGGAAACTCCGGGACATGGTTCAAGTTTTTAGCTTTCCAAAAGATCCTGAGTTGAAGAAGAAGTGCATTTGGGCGATAAGAAGAAAACATTTCACCCCTACGAAATGGTATGTACTCTTTCTCGCTGTAATTATTTGGATGTAATTTTAAGTTAGAAGTGGCTTCGGGATGTTGATGCATCAACATCCCGAACTAATTAGTACTGAAGTATTATATAGTACTATTCAGTACTAAAAATGGTGATTCAAAATATTGTAACAGCAATTCTTTTGAAAATCTTGCATTTTAGTTGTCTTTTTTGTATTAATTCCAGACAGGTTGCTTTGCAACGTCCTTACAACAATTTTCCCTCATTCATTAAAATATGAAAATATTGAGCTAAAAGAATAGGTACCCACACAGCAGAGGATATTCCTGGAATATCCTATTTTGATCCGTTATATTCCTATTTCGTCCCAGAGACATTGCGAACCATTGTGGGATATTCGCGGTATATATTTTGACAGTAGGCTTTTGTGTATGTAATAACTGAGTCACAGTTGTTACAGTGTGTTTCATCATTTCTTTTCGGAACACCCAAGAACGCCGTCCACCTGGGGTGCTACGAAATGCAGATTAATTAAAAATCAATCAATTCCCTTAAGATGTAAAAAAAATCCTGCCATGATAAGTTTTCCTCGTTTCATAAAGAAGAATGTTCTTCGAAATGTGATTTCACTCGTGCTTTTTAATCTACTAAGGTGATGATACAAAAAAGATATATTTCCCAGTGGGATTTATTCCTCAAGTCATAAGGCGAAACTTAATTTTTCGCCGGCTACCAAGATTTAGACTCCCGCCCGCGATGTCGAGCTATCGATTGTGGATACCATCGATGGTCGATTCCACCAATAGTCGATTTCCATCGAGAGAAAAACAACATGCCAACGGCCATGGCCGTTTGATGGCCGTTGTCGTATTCATGTGCACATTAATAATGTTACGTGAACTGTGTTGTGTTCTTCGTGAGCGGAATTGATCCTGCCGAAGCATATCAGCCTCTTAAGTTCTTCTTTTACTTGTTTCACCCATAGATCTTTTATACAGTAGATGGCGCTTTCCCTAGGCCCCTTACGGCCGGAGCGCGTAGCCAACATACCGCCCCCCCTTTCGCTCTCGGAGTCACGTGGTTCGGGTCAAAATGAATGGCGGCGTTTGAATTCTCTGTTGTGAATATCGTTCCCGCTTCGGTAAAAGACATATTACTTTTACTTATAGCGCTAGAGAAGTTCGTGCCTATTTTGCTATTTATTTTTATTTACGTTTTGCTGTGTTATATGTGAACCTGATAGCAAAATTGAGTTTATTTCAATTCAGTTTTAGGAAGAACTAAAGTAAAACTGCATTATTTTCCCCAATTATGCGCAACTGAAGCAGCCTTCATGAATACATGTTTGGTTCCGTTTGTGTCCTTTACAGAGTAACACGTTTTTATACGTAAATAAAGTAAGCAATTGCACAAAGGTAGATTACATGGTTTGAGAAAAATGTATACACAACCATAGGCTATGAATTTCAACCACCAATCCAGTACATTAATAAGTAATCTTTCACAAATGATAGGTACAATCTTTTTTTCGATAATACGCCATTAATAGAATGTCATCGTTAAAGGAAAGACACTTCCAATGTTGCATGACTTTCAAAGCCAGAGTTCGGATTCCGGCAGAGTTACAGATTCCGTAAAATACATTTCGTTCAGGTAGCCGAGTGAGTTGAAAATAGATTGAAAATAAATCTTACTTGTTCTCAATCTTGATTGATTAATTGGGTGTTCGAATATTATTTCACGTTAACTAAGTTATTTGTCAGATTTTCTACAAAATCTTGCTCCAGAATATGGTCCCCTAAATGTAGAAATAGGGAAGTAATAGCTGTGAATACTTCCATCGTCTATACAAGGAAAATATCCTTGTTCCGTAACTTGCCGGATGCCTGAGCTACCCTAAATGCTTTTATTTTCTTATTAAATAGCGCATGCATTGCATTACACGTATCGTTACTCAGTAATAAATATATCCATGGCTAACACGGCTTTAATTTTAACAGGGAAAAACTTAGCAGTGAAAAGAAAGACAAATTCCTTTCAGGAATCTCTCATCGCAACCGAAGGCACCACGCGTATTCGATGACCCGAGTCACGTGATACACGACCACGCTTATGTTGACCACGCTTGCGTGACGTCATGCGCCATCTACCTATATGAAAGATCTATGGTTTCACCAGCACCTAGGCAATCATCTACTGTTACTACGTAATTTTGTAGTGTTATGTTTGCGAAACTTCTCCAACAAAAGTTTATCAACCGCAGAAGTTCTACTTTTTCTTCCTTCATCAGAATCTGGGTAAGTAGAAGTGTTGCTTATTGCAACATTTTTTATTTTAAATGAAGCATATTCTTAATATTTTCAACCTTCTCACACTTCCTGAGACAGCTCAGTCAATCCATCTTCTGTGGATTGAAAAACATTACATATGCATAAACTTAAATTTATTTTAATGCTTGACGCATTGCATCACCGTAGTGTGGGAGGATTATGAAGAAAAACTTCTCGGCTTTACTATTTATTGAGTCATTTAAAGTTATTTACATTTTTTATAGTGTTTATTTTTCATTTAGGTGTAGTGGGTTTAAGTGTAGCTTCATGTCAAAAACATCTTCATGATGATGTAAAAAGTTTTGGATCAAAGTTCCAATCAGGTAATTGTTATTAAAAGAAAACATTTCAATCAATTTTGTGTCTCATTTTTGATAATTTTTTGTAGTTAAAGATGTCACTGTGATTTTGTTAAAGAGGGGATAAGTAATGGGATTTGATTTGTTGGAGGCAAGTCTATTTGTGCACATTACTCAGGGATAAAACCATTGGGCCATAATGATAAAGTGAATATCAGTTTATCTGTGGTAATATTATTAATACCCAGCCCAGTATAGGAAATGGTTTAGATTCATCTTCCTTTATGTTTGCTTGAAGCACTTTTCAATAGAGTGATCAAAGACTTTGAGATGCGTTGGCTCCCTAATATTGTTTTCTTCTAAGCAAGCAGACTGTTTGATCTTGATTCCAATTATGCAGGGTATCCCATTTATCTTGACCACCCGAAATAACTTTTTGTTCAGATGGAAGTTCAAAAATGTGTCAAGCAAATGTTCATAAGCCCTCAGGGGGACATTAATCAGCATGACTGCCTTCCTTGTATCTTTGTTTCTACAAAGATTTGAAGAGTGGTATGTCTTTTTTAAATGACACCCTATATTTTTTATGAATGACTGGTGGAGTAGTTCCAATACCCGCCTTCCTGCACTAAGTGCTATTGAGTCAGACATTTTTCATAACACTGTGTTTATGTTAATGGTCCACTGTGCTACATTTTTGAATAAGTCTTTAGGAGAGGAAATGAACTGCCAAATAAAAAATATAGGGTGCCATTTTAAAAAGACATACCGCTGTTCATATCTTTGTAAATAATAAAGCTACAAGGAAGTCAATCATGCTAATTAATGTCCCCCTGACGGCTAATGAACATTTGCTTGACACATTTTTGAATTTCCATCTGGACAAAAAGTTATTTCGGGTGATCAAGATAAATGGGACATCCAGTATTCTTCATGTAAAATTGTCATAGTGGATGTGTACAGCCTTTGGTTCAATGAATTATCCCTAATATAATAATTTTTATTTCAGATTGATTTTTTGAAAAGAGTTGGGGGTTCTACTCCACCAGATGCAACAAGGCGTGGGTTGAGAGCATCATTCTTAGATGATATTGCAAAATATTATTTATTGGAAGGCCTTAAAGGGAACATAAAGTTTGGACAGACACACATTCATTTGGCTCTAAGCTGTAAGTAAAGTTTTCAAATTTCTATTAATTAAATACTTCAATGAGACCAACATATGTCAGTAGCTTAGGTATTTTCCTTGAGAGCTATCAGCAATCCATCCTTGCATTTTGTTGAAATTCTTGCAAGGACATTACTTTTGTTATTTTGTGCTGTCCAGCGCCCAGAATTGAATTATGCTCTCTAGTCTCTTGGGTTGTATTCAAAGTTAGTACTCTCCCTTTCAATACAACCCTAGCATTCGATTATTTTTATTACCATTCCTATGATTTTCAAGATTGGCTGTTCTAAAAAATATCATGAGATAATTTCTGTTTTCTTTGAATGACATTCAATTATTGTTGTGCGTGCTTATTTCATTAACATTTGGACTAAACTTTTATTTCTCTAAAGTAAAGAAACCACTCTCCAGCCTTAAATTTATCAGGTGGATTTTGTGGGAAAATTAACTGCTTACGCCTTAATTATCGAGGTCATTTCAATATCTCATGTAATGACAGTAATGATAATAGAATCGCTCAAGAAAATGACTAAGTATATGCAGCCAAGCTCGTGTCTCAAACCCTTGTTTGTCATTTCATATGAAGTAATTTGCCAACTCTTGCCTCATAGAAAGTCCAAATTTGTGGGCTCTGACCTAGGTGGCAAGTGCAATACTAATCCTGCTGATTTCATCAGCTGACCATCACATCTTATTGGTTATGTGCATCTATTTAAAAATGGCCCTATAAAAACTACTGTCTTAATTATATTATAGTCAATTTACTTCTCACCTTTATAATAAGATGAAAAGTACATTATACATATTTTTTAGTAATGTAAACTTTTTCTGGTCCCATTGTTATTTCTGAAGACCTTCTTCAGTATTTAAAGAGAATTGAGAAGACGCAGCTGGAAATTTTAAAGGAAATTCGGGCTTTGAAAAGAGCTAAGTCGAACTGCCAGATGCCAGATGAAAGTGACAACGACTTATTATTGACCTGGAAATTCCCCATGGATACAATGGAAGAATTTGATGCCCTGGAGGTGGAACTCCTCAAAAAGCCATTCCACGCAGCTCTGGTAAAATAAAACTTTTGAGTGTCATTTGTTTGATGGGCTTTTATAAGTAGCTATTTGTGAGTTTTTTTGTGTTGTAAAAATTCCTCTGATTTTTCAGACTGTAGAGTTATGCAGACGAGGTCGGAATAACATTACTGAGGGTGTTTTCGGCATGTTATACCTCCTATTTACCAATAACCTTGGTCGGAGAATTACATTTTTCGGCCATTCCAAAATGAACACTAAAAAAATCCAGTTCTGTGCCACCAGAACGTGTGCCTGTATTATTGGTATGTTGTGCTTATAAAATTATTTCAAAATGGGAACTGTTCAATAAAACTACTTGTGTCTAAAATCCTTACTAAAATTTAATTTCAGATGCTTTCCGTTGCAAGCCCACATTAAAGGAATATGGCCATAAGCACATAAAGGAGAAGGCAATTGACTGGTTCAGGCACGCTGAGTCAAGGCATCAGAGGGTGGAGGAAAGGAAAACAAATTGTAAATAAGGAATAATAAAAAAATTTCCTTTGAAACGACACAATTTAAAGTATTATTTATTAAAGGTTGCATCACGTTACGCTTCTGGTGGTGAAGATTTGTGAAAATGTAGTAAGGATTAAATTTTGGCAGTAAATTGGTTGACGTGAGACGTAGCTGCAACGTTGTGGCAACCTATATGGTTTACAGAAGGTTGCAGGCAGGTTGCAATCATGTTACGTGTCACGTTGCAAAGATGTTGTGAAGACGTTGTGAAAACGTAGTACGGAGGACGTTTGGCAGTAAATAAGACGTTGTCACAACGTTGCATGGAACTCCCAGTTGGTTGCCGTGAGACGTTGCTGCAACGTTGTGGCAACCATTATGGTTTACAGGGAAGTGGCTTCGGGATGTTGATGCATCAACATCCCGAACTAATTAGTACTGAAGTATTATATAGTACTATTCAGTACTAAAAATGGTGATTCAAAATATTGTAACAGCAATTCTTTTGAAAATCTTGCATTTTAGTTGTCTTTTTTGTATTAATTCGTTCGGTAAACGTGTGGTTAAAGGAGAAACTAGGAATAAGCTGCCAAGTTTATAGGATCGAATAGTGTTTCTTAGCTTGCCCTTTGGTGTGTTACACGTCGGCTTTCATCATTTAAAGTTATCTTATGCTATAGTTTAAAACAATAAAAATATCAGGCATACAAATATTTACTATATTTACGAGCCTTGTTATTTGATTTCTCATGCAGAAATACCAAAAATTTGAAATGATTTGACCTAATAAGTTACATGGTATTTTATTATTTATTAATTTTAGGTGTGTGAGCTTCACATCGCACCTTGTGATATCAGAAAATAATCTGTGGCCTTGGACGAGAAGACGAGGAGAAAATTCTTGCTGAATTGAAGGTGCCCAGATTGGAGGAAGGTACTATTGCTTCACTGTTACCTGTCGCCAAGAAGATAGACATTGTGGCAGAAGTGACATATTTGTGGATGTGGATTTGATTTGTGCAAGTTGATGCTGTAATAGTGGACGTTCATCGGAGAAAGTATTGAAGATAGTTTTTATGTATCGACCAGTCCTCTTTTAAATAATTTTCTATTCGAAAGAGAATAAGAGTAATTGTTTCGCTAAATTAGATGTGGGATAGAAGAGAAAATTGGAAATATTATTGTGGTTGACAATAGAAAATACATAATATATGTATTGTATTTCTGTGGGTTTTTTCTTTCCTGCCTCTTTAAAATTTCTTGTGGTGGTGACTTCATGCAAAGTAAGTATAAAATCGGAGGTGTGATATAAGAGATACCATGTTTTATTTTACAAGTGTTTATGCTGGTGATTTGGCAGGACTTTCATATTTTTAATAGGTTGATACATTTACTGCAGTGACCTAGAGACTTTTACTCATCCCAAATAATTTTTCAAATGCTTTAGCGCCTGATATGGGTAAGTTTTAGTAGCTGAGACTGAACTATACGTTAATTTTTGCTTGCATTTTGATGAATTCGATCATACTAATAGCAAATGTGTCAGCAATCCTGTTTCATCGGCAATTTTTATTTAAAAATTTTATTTCGTCAGGCTTTAGGGTAAGCTTTTTAATGCTCGTGGGCTATGTGATGTCTTATTTAGTGTCAAAATTATTAAGAATTTATTCTTATTAACATCTCAAGGTTTCCAAGTAAGTACGAGCCACTTAAGAATGCTGGATGCTGGGGATGCGTGAATTAGCCTTGAGAATCTCATTTTTCGCAGTTATTTAAGTGGCCGAATAAGTTTTGTAAGTTCTCAATAGGTAAATAATACTGTATCATGAATTCTAAATACCATGATGTAGTATTATTTACCTGTTGAGAACTTACAATTCATAATGATTCGTATTAAGGTTCTCGCTACGGTCGGTAGCTATCGATTGTGT